>NW_006199940.1:293163-293943 GCF_000334495.1 Tupaia belangeri chinensis | reverse complement strand
GTGTGGTCCGGGCCTCCCCGCTAAGCCAGCCACTTTTTGGCCCCTCCCTGCTTCCATCCAGAGCGCCTTTCTGCACAGACCCAGCAGGACACTCTGGACAGGCCAGTGGGCTCCACACTCAGGGCAGCACTGACCCTCCCCCAGGTACACAGCAGCCTGCTCCCGGCTCTTGGTCCAGTACAAAGCCGCCTTCCGGCAGGTCCAGGGCTCAGAGATCAGCTCCATTGATGAGTTCTGCCGCAAGTTCCGCGTACGTGAGCCCGTCCCCTCTGCGGGTGCTGCTTGGTTGGGCCTGGTGTGCCAGTGAGGCTCGGCACTCACTCGAGCCCACCCTCAGCTGGACTGTCCACTGGCCATGGAGAGGATCAAGGAGGACCGGCCCATCACCATCAAGGACGACAAGGGCAACCTCAACCGCTGCATCGCTGATGTCGTCTCGGTGAGCCACAGCTAGGCTGGGACTTGGGAGGGCCGAGGGTGCAGCCGGCCTCTGCTGCTCAGCCTCGTGGACCTGTCGGCAGAGGCTATGCCATTGGCTGGGTGTCGTGGGGAGCATTGAGGCAGCCCCTGCAGGCCCTGCACAGGTGCTGCTCTGGGGACCTCAGTCCTGGGGGCGGAGGGGTGGCCAGCTCCCACATGCTGTCAGCATAGCTGGGCCCCAGGCAGGGCAAAGCCCAGGCCTCAGGAGCAGCACAGTGAAGAGGCCCAGAGTGCTAGGCAGTGGGCAGCCCTAGCCTGTGGGCCCCTGCCTGGAAGGGACACTCGCCCTCTCCCCCAGCT
>NW_006199940.1:285826-292495 GCF_000334495.1 Tupaia belangeri chinensis | reverse complement strand
CGGGAGTCGTGAGGGGTGGGGCTTAGCACCTTGTCCGGTGCAGATCCAGCCTGACCTACGGGAGCTGATGGAGACCATGCACCGCATGAGCCACCTGCCGCCCGACTTCGAGGGCCGCCAGACGGTCAGCCAGTGGTGAGTGTCCCTGTCTGGGTGGCACCGGCAGTCCCTCCCAGCCCCAGCCACCCCTGCCCACCCCGTGGCCTGTGCCCTAGGCTGCAGACCCTGAGTGGCATGTCGGCGTCCGATGAGCTGGACGACTCGCAGGTGCGTCAGATGCTCTTCGACCTGGAGTCCGCCTACAATGCCTTCAACCGCTTCCTGCATGCCTGAGCCAGCTGTGGCCATGGCCTGGCGGGGGCTGCGGGGCCCCTCCCTCATCCCCTACATGTGCCCTGCATGTCAGGGAGTCTCACTGTCCCCAGCAGCCGTGTCTATGTCTGCCCATCATGTCAGGACAGCAGGGTCCCTTCCCCTCAATAAAGATGCCATCTGACCTCCAGCTGTGGGCAGGCCCAGGAGGGCTGTGTGTTCTACTTTCTTCACCACCCATCCTTCTGAGCCTAGAGCCCTGGAGTCCACTGTCCCCAACCCTGTGTGCTTGCCTGGCCTTTCACCACTGTGTCCTCCCCTGGCCGCGTCACTGGGGCAGCAGGCTCCTGGCATGAACTCCCTGGGCAGGCTTAAAAAGCACACAGCCTGGGGCCACTACCCCCTGGCCACTGAGGAGGCTGTTGCCACCATACCCAGACGTGGTCATTGCTTAGCAGACCCCAGGAGTCTGCCAGCACTCCAGGCTGTCCCCACCACCCCCTGCTGAGCCAGTGGCCACTGCACCCTCAAGCTATACCCCTTGCTGCTTCCTGCTATGGGGACACTGCAGGCTGCCCAGTGCTCCAGCCTCAGGTGCAGCTCTGTGGTCAACTCCAGGTCCTGCCAGCCTCTGGGAGGTCTTCAGTCTTATGCCCTGGGTGGACCTCACCTGAAACGGTGTGCAGAGGCTGCCTTGGGTCCATTTCCTCTCCCTGTGCATCTGCCCTGGGACGGCACACCACACTGCCTAGTGGGGCGTGGGCACACTGTGTGGTACCTTGGCAAGCGTGGTGTGGCCGCGGGGCGAGTGATGTGACCGGGCGCCTGGAAAGGGGCTGGCTGCGTGGGAGGGGTCGCCGGGGTCAGAGGCAGCCACTGGGTACACACGGATGGAGGGATGTAGGAGGCGGACACCTGCCCAGAGCAGGAATCCTCTACACAGGCTGGGGCAGAGCTGCTTCTTTGAGGGAGGGTGTGCAGAGGTGTGAGGCTCCGAGTTGGGCAGAGCCTGAGACCAGCGGGCATGTACCAGGCAGGGGCTGGGGCGAGGGAACACAGGGCGGAGAGGCCTGGGTCGGAGCAGGGCATGACCTGGGCAGCCCCACGATGTACTGTCAAGGGCAGCCAAGGGGGCAGAGGGCCGGGGAGGGGGCAGCTCTGATCTAATTTAATGTCCCTTTTTTTTTTTTTTTTGGGGAGGTTTTTGCTCTAGGGGGCATCTGCGCGAGGAAGAGAGAGAGGGAAGCGAGAAATCACCACCCGGGGGGGATGGTCACGCCGCAATCCCTCCTCCTCCATTCTCCTCTGGGGATCTTGGGCATGCACGCACACGCGCCCAGTGTGAGTTTTAAGCCACCGGGTCCGGGACACGAACCGCGGTCGACTACGTGGGAGTCCAGCGACAACCATTACGCCAACTGCTGGTCCCCCTTTTATTTATTTTTTTTAAGAATTATTTTTATTTAATTTTATTAATTCATTCATTTTTTAAATTTGACCTAAGAGAGACATACAGAGAGAGAGAGAGAGGGAGAGGAAAAGGGAGAAAGCAAGCCACCGGGTCTGAAATTTGAACCATGGTTGGCCATGTGGGAGTGTCCAGCGCCTTAACCACCACGCCACCTGCTGGTCCCCAACCCTTTTATTTATTTTTAAATTTTTTGCTATAAGGCACATGTGCTCCCCAGAGACAGAGGGAGAAAATGGGAAATCACCCTCCAGGAGAGATGGCCACACTGCAGCTCCTTCTCCTCCACTCTCTGGGGCCTGTGGGATCCAGCTGCCTTCAACGTGCCACCTGCTGGCCCACAATTTGCCACTTTAGCAGTTTTCAGGTCTAGTTCACAATGTGCAGCCGTCTTCAGAAATATCTCATTACCCCAAGCTGAACCTGCCCCCCTGAGCCCTCACCCCTGCCCAGGGCCACCCTCCTGTTCCCTGCAGCCCCAGCAGGTGGCCTTCTGGGCTCCGGAGGGGTAGCTCCCTGCACTTGCGGGCTGCTGCCTGTCTTACCCACCGTCGTCAAGCCTGGCTCTCCACTGAGCGCACAGGAGGAGCTGTCTGTCTCACTCCCGAGACAAGCGTGGCTGCTGCGGCTGCTGCATGATGGGGGATGCAGACAGCCTGGAGCAGAGTGGGGAAGGCCACAAGTGGGAGCCCTGGGCCAGCACTGGACATTGGGGGGGTGGGTGGCCACGCACACACCTTCAAGGCCCGGGCAGTCTGACCTTGGCAGAGACTCCAGGAAAGGCCAGGCGGGCCCAGGCCAAGACCTTGGCTCAGAGGTTTCTGGGCCCTGGCACAGGGGCAGCAGGGCAGCTGGCCTGCAGCCAGCCATGTGGTCCAGGGTGGGCCACAGCAAACGAGGTCTTCAGAGCTGTGCAGGGTGGCCTTGCCTCTCGGGGTCGCCCCGGGCAGGCTCTCCACTCCCTCTACCACCCAGCCGCCTCCGGGTCCAGCCAGAAAGGGGGACATTGTGCTGTGTGGCTCTTGGGCAGGAGGGCCCACAGCAGGACTCTGGACAGTCCTCAGCCCTCAGGCTCCCAGCTGCATGGCCTGCCCACACCCCAAGGACTGGGGCTGCAGAGGAAAGCCTGCCCCTCCCGTCCACCTAGGCAGAGATAAAGCCTAAGGTTCAAAGGCCACAGGGAGCCAGCAGGGAAGGGCAGGGCTGGGAGTGGTGGGAGTGGTGGGGGTGGGGAGTGGGCTGCCCCAACTCCTGACCCCCAGCCCCCAGCCTCCTGCCTTGTCCTGCTTCGCCATTTCCTGAACTTGTCCCTGGAGCACCGGGAGAGGGGACACAAGCCAGCAGCCTGTCCCCACCTGGGGCTGTGCAGGCTGCCTCTGGGATAGGTTGCCTAGCTGGGGGTCGTGAAACAAGGGTGGGGTTATGCAGTTGTGCGTGTCCAGGTAGGACCTGTGTTGGCTGGCAGCATCCAGGGACCTCTGTTCAAACCCCCCAAGAAAGGGAGGCAAAAGTGGGTACCTGGGCCCTTGGGAGGGCAGAGGGGTCAGGCAGAGGGGCACTGCCTGGCTGCCCACCTAAGAAGGAGCCCAACCCAGGGCCCCCACAACCAGTGGCTCCAGCCATCCTGCCATCGTGCCATCAGAGGACGTGCCTGCCGCTGGAATGGCTGACTGGGGCACCTCCTGCAGCCAATCACAGTGCCCAGCAGGAGGTGCCTGGAGAGGGCCTGGGCTGGCGGGCGGGTCCAAGCCCAGCCCAGGCAGCCCCATCAGCCCCAGTGGCCACAGCCGCACAGCCGCACAGCCAGAGCCCTCTGGCCCAAGTGTGGAGGCCCTGGCCCTGCGGGAGTCGGGGCTGTTGCTGGCCCTTCTGGTGGTGATGGTGACAGCGGCCCAGCCCACCCACCTGCTGAGCCTGCTCAGGGCAGGCCGGGGCGCCCTGGACCGGGAGGCACTGGGCAGCCTGTTAAATACGCTGGCGGCCCGTGTGCACTGCGCTGGCGTGCCGTGTGGAAAGGTAATGGCTCCACCCGACGGCCCCCCGCCCCAGCCCCTTCCCGCCCCCTCCACCCTGAGGCTGGCAGCAAAGGGCCCTGGGCAAACTCCAGGAGGCGGGCCGAGGCTGGTGATCGGGCACCCAGGCCCTGCCCGCAGGCCAGAGCCCACCCTCCCTGCTGGGGCTCGGAAGGCCTGCCCTGCCCAGGACCATGCATGGCCTGGAGCCCCAAACCAACGGGCTCCAGGAAGAAAGCAGGGGCATGGGGGTCTAGGGTGCCGGGAAAGGGGTGGCTGTGAGGGCCCGGAGGGGACATGCCCCATCTGCCCACAGTGCCTGACAGTGGAGGACGTGCTGGCCCTGGGCAAGCCGGAGGAGCCCGGGCTCCCTGCAGGGCAGGTCCTGGAGGCCAGGCACATGGCTCGCTTTGGTGCCGCGGCCGCCCTCTACCTCAGCGACCCAGAGGCCACGTGTGCAGATGTCCGGGCTGGCCGCTGGGCCTCCCATGCCGACCGTCTCCTGGCCCTGCTCGAGGGCCCTGAGGCTCTGACCCTGGGCCTGAGCCGGCTGCTCTGGAGGATCCAGGCCCGAGCTGGCTGGCCCACAGTGGCAGAGGTGAGGCTGGGAAGGCTGTGGGCAGCGAGTGAGGAGGCTCAGGGCTAGGGAACCACCTAGCTAAGGGTGGGCCTGGCTGCAGCAGGCTGAGGTCCATCATCCACAGGGACAGGGACCAGGGGCACCCGGCTGGTGGGGGCAGGGCTGAAGACGACCCCAGCCTCAGGTGGGTGGGTAGAGAGTGGCAGTGCCCCCAACCCTGGGTCAGAGGAGGTTGCTTCCCCCAGACCTGCGTAGGCGTCTCTCAGCTGCTAGGGGAAGTGGCAGGGGCACCTGGCGGCCCCGGCCCAGCGCTGGCTGCCCTTCTGGACCACGTGAGGAGCGGCTCCTGCTTCCACGCCCTGCCCAGCCCTCAATACTTTGTGGACTTCGTTTTCCGCCAGCAGGGCAGTGAGGCCCCCAACATCACCCTGGCCGGTGAGCTGGGCCCCATGGGAAGGACTGGGGGCCCTGCAGACTTGGTGCTGACTGTCCTCCTTGCCAGAGCTGGCGGCCCTGATGCAGCGTCTGGGCGTGGGCAGCGAGGCCCATGGTGACCACAGTGACCATGGTGAGCTGGGCAGGGGGGCCAGCCACCAGCGCCCTGTGGCCCCTGCCACCTCCAACAGCAGCCCCAGCACGTGGGACACGGTGAGCAGCCCTGCAGGCCTCAGTGAGGCCTCTGAGCTGGAGCGGGCAGGGGTGGGGCCCTAGGGAAGACAGGGCTCTACCTGGCAGGGTCCTGACCCCTCCTGCTGCCCCCAGGTATGCCTGAGTGCCAGGGATGTGATGGCCGTGTATGGGCTGCCCGAGCACGTGGGGGTGACCCCAGAGGCCTGGGCCCAGTTGAGCCCTGCCCTGCTCCAGCAGCAGCTGAGCGGGGCTTGCAGCCCCCAACCCACGCTCCCCAGTGAAGACCAGCTCAGCCAGGTGGAGAGTGAGTGCTCCCAGCTGAGTGAGGGGGGGGGGCACGGCTACTACTGAAGGGGAGGGGAGAAGAGAGGAAGATGGTGGGGCCTCAGACAGGGGGGAAACTGCAGAGGGGCACTTCAGGGACAGGGAGGAAGAGGGGAAGAGGGTGGCTTCAAGGCAGGAGGGGCCACTCCTGGCCTGCTTGTGCCCTCTCAGGGTACCTGTACGGCTCCCTGGCCACACTGCTCACCTGCCTGAGTGCAGGGCTAGGCCTCCTGCTGCTGACCTGCACTGGCTGCGGCGTGGGGGCCCACTACGTCCGGCAGACCTTCCTGAGCCTGGCTGTGGGAGCACTCACTGGAGACGCCCTCTTGCACCTGACACCCAAGGTCAGCCCTCCAGGCCAGGACCCATCCAGCCCAGGGGGCCCCAGGCTCCATCTCCTTGCCTGGGGTGGGGGACAGAGGCAGGCCTTCAGGTCTCAGCTGGGTCCCTGCCCTCCAGGTGCTGGGGCTGCATGCGCACAGTGGGGAGGGCCTCAGCCCACAGCCCACCTGGCGCCTCCTGGCCATGCTGGGGGGCCTCTACGCCTTCTTCCTATTCGAGAATCTCTTTAACCTCCTGCTGCCCAGGGACTCAAAGGTCAGTATCTTGGTGACTGGACCCCTCCTGCCAGTGGGGTGGGGGGTGGGCCTGGTGCACCCTGAGCCACTAACCCCACAGGACTCAGAGAAGGAATGGCCCTGCAGCCACAGTGGCCACAGCCACGGCAGCCATGGTGGCCACAGCCATGGCGTGGCACTGCAGCTGGCACCCAGCGAGCTCCGGCAACCCAAGCAGCCCCAGGAAGGCTCCCAGGCAGATCTGGTGAGTTGGCTGCCTGGCCCCCACCCTTGCAAGGCCCCGGAGCCCTCACAACCCACGCTCAACAATGCCCACACCAGGCCTTTGTCCTGGCCTCCAGGGCTGCCCTGGGACCCAGCTACCCCCTTCCTCCCTCTCCCTGCGGGGCTCAACCGCCTTTTCGCAGGTGGTAGAGGAAACCCCGGAGCTGCTGCACCTGGAACCCCGGAGGCTGAGTCCAGGTGAGCCCCAAGGGAAGCCCCCAAGGGCTGGGCCTGTGGGAGGACAGGGCCGGAGTGCCAAGGGGAGAATTGGGCCCCCGCGGACTCACGCCCGCCGTCCGCAGAACTGCGGCTCCTTCCCTACCTGATCACCCTGGGCGACGCTGTGCACAACTTCGCCGACGGCCTGGCGGTGGGCGCCGCCTTTGCATCCTCCTGGAAGACCGGGGTGGCCACCTCCCTAGCGGTGTTCTGCCACGAAGTGCCGCACGAGCTGGGTGAACGCGGGGGCGGGCCTGCGGGCGGTGGGCGGGGCTGTAGGAA
>NW_006199940.1:284142-285764 GCF_000334495.1 Tupaia belangeri chinensis | reverse complement strand
ACAGGGCCTGCCGGGCGGGGGCGGCCTGGGAGCCGGGCGGAGGGCGGGACCGGTGGGCAGGGTCGGGTCGGTGGGCGGTGCTGCTGACGCGCACACCCGCTCCAGGAGACTTCGCCGCCTTGCTGCACGCCGGGCTGTCTGTGCGCCGAGCGCTACTGCTAAACCTGGCCTCGGCGCTCACGGCCTTCGCCGGCCTCTTCCTGGCGCTCGCGGTCGGAATCGGCGAGGAGAGCGAGGCCTGGATCCTGGCAGTGGCCGTCGGCCTCTTCCTCTACGTGGCGCTCTGCGACATGGTCAGGGCGGCGGCGGGGAGGGGGCTGCCTTAGAATGTGGCGCTGAGCTGGCGCTGACCCATGCCCCTGTCGCCCCAGCTCCCGGCCATGCTGAACGAGAGGGACCAGCGGCCTTGGCTCCTCTTCCTGTTGCACAACCTTGGCCTGCTGGGCGGCTGGACCGTCCTGCTGCTACTGTCGCTGTACGAGGACAGCATCACCCTCTGATGCCCCTGCCCTGGTCTGTCTCAGCGCTCTGGACCTGCCAGGCCCACTGAACCTACAGCCAAGAGCCAGAGAGCCGCAGGCCTTTGTGCCTCCTCCTGGTGCCCCTGTGGCTTCAATAAAGACACCCCTGCCCTTGGAGCCCAGCTGCATCCTCCTTGCTGTGGGAGAAGGGCCCCCCAGGAGAAGGGCCATGGCCAGGACCCTCCCCACTGGGGTGCCTGGGCCCCGATGAAGAGCAAGACCATGCTCTATGGCTGCGGCATCAGCGGATGTGGGCATCCCTTGCAGAATGGGGACAGACAAGGTCTCCAGCACCTGGGCAGCAGCTGGGACCCACATAAAGAACCCCCAGGTCACCTGCAGTGCCCAGGCAGAGGAGAGCTTATTTCTCTCTCCCCCAGATCATCAGGCCTGAGAGTGGCAGCCCCCAGGCACTGAGGCCCAGCCTCTTCTGGCCACGCCGCTGTCCACCCTCTGAGTGAGCCCCACAGTTCTGGAGGAGCAGGTCTGTCTGGGACTGTGATGTCTGCAGAGTTTGCCTCCTCAGAAGTCGGGGAAGGACATCTGGTCCTCAGTCAGCCACTGCACAGCCGCAGTCTCTGCTCTGCCCTCACGTGCCCCCCTCTCTGCGTCTGTCTCCTCTTACAGACAGCAGTCACATGGGACTACTAGCCCACTCCACTTCAGCATGGCCCTGACTCAGCTCATTTCCCCGTAACGCATGCTGGCCACGTTCCGAGGCTGGGGGCACAGCCTCAACACATCTTTTTGGTGGACATAATGCTGTCAATAGTGCCCTTCACGGTCCAAGATAGCTGCCAGGGCTTCAGCCATTACACGTGTTCGCCAGGCGGCAGAAAGGGTGTGGGCAGCAGGCAGCAGGTGGTGTGGAGGTTAAGGCGACTGGACTCCACATACCCAGCCTCGTGGTTCCAGCCCCAGTGGCTGCTTAACCACATTGGGCGCAAGTGCTTGCCCCAGATCTCAGGAGAGCAGTGGAGGAGAGAGGACTGGCGTGGTCGTCCTCTCTGGGTGGTCTCTGTCTGTGTCTCCCTCTGGTGAGTGCACAGACCCTACAGCAAAAAAATTAAATTAAACTGAAAAAAGGAAGAAAGGAGGTAG
>NW_006199940.1:280781-284111 GCF_000334495.1 Tupaia belangeri chinensis | reverse complement strand
AAAGAGCGAAAGGAGGGGCCCAGAGGTGGTCAGCTGCTGACCTCACCCAGTACTGCAGCTGTGGTCTCTGCTGCGCTCTGCAGGCCCAGCCATGCTGCAAGGCTCTGAGGGCCCTGGGATGGAGGCCGTGCTCAGGCTGGGGGAGAGTGCGCCCTGGAGCCCCACACTGTCTCAGCATCCTCCAGCTGCCACCTTCCTGCAGTCCCTCCGCTCCCGCCGATGCTTTCCACTCACAGCTTTCCTTCATTCCTGAGGGCCGGCCACACCGCGGCCCTGCCCCGAGTAATAGAACTGGCGCCTTGTGCCATGGGAGCCGTGACAGTTCTGGGTGACACTTCTGACTTTCGAAAGGGCTGGGTGTAGCTCGAGGGTATGCACTGGGCCTGCCATCTAAAACAGCCTTCCTTTGCTAGTGAGCAGGTGGGAACCCTGAGCACACACATGCTTTCCCTGTCGCTTTCTTCTCTTCCTTCATTCCTTTTTAAAAATTTGCTATAGGGGGGACCAGCAGTTAGCGTAATGGCTATGTCGCTGGACTCCTATGTAGTCGACCGGGGTTCGAGTCCCGGACCCAGTGGCTTAAACTCATGCCGGGTGCGTGTGCATGCGTGCCTGAGATCCCAAGAGGAGAATGGAGGAGA
Organism: Tupaia belangeri chinensis; assembly: GCF_000334495.1. Lineage (NCBI taxonomy): Eukaryota > Metazoa > Chordata > Mammalia > Scandentia > Tupaiidae > Tupaia > Tupaia belangeri. The sequence continues at coordinate 283,470 of NW_006199940.1, read as the reverse complement.
AGGGATTGAGTTGTGGCCATCCCCCCTGGGGGGTGATTTCTCCCTTTCTGTCTTTCTTTGTCTTTCCGGAGAGCACCCGCATCCTATAGCCAAAACCTCTCCAAAAAAGAAAAAGAAAGAAAATAAAAGAAATTATCTGGCTTGTTACTGTAGCTGGAGAACTCTTAGATCTTACTCATCAGCCTGCTAACGTGTACTCTTCTCAGAGACACAGATACCATCTCAGAGCTTCCTTATATCCTTATTTTATTTATTTATTTATTTTTTGGAGAGGTTTTGGCTATAGGATGCGGGTGCTCTCCGGAAAGACAAAGAAAGACAGAAAGTGAGAAATCCCCCCCCAGGGGGGATGGCCACAACTCAATCCCTTCTCCTCTCAGGATCTTGGGCACCCACGTACACGCACCCAGCGTGAGTTTAAGCCACTGGGTCCGGGACTCGAACCGCGGTCGACTACATGGGAGTCCAGCAACATAGCCATTATGCCAACTGCTGGTCCTCTTATATCCTTATTTTTAATGGTCGTGGCTTGCTGTATCAAAGCAGCTGAATTTGAACAAGTTCAATATCATTGCCTCGGGACCAGCAGTTAGCATAATGGCTATCTCGCTGGTCTCCCATGTAGTTGACCATGGTTCAAGTCCTGGACCTGGCTGCTTAAACTCACGCCGGGCACATGTGCGTGCGTGCCCAAGATCCCGAGAGGAGAATGGAGGAGAAGGGATTGCGGCATGGCCATCCCCCCGGGGAGTGATTTCTCGCTTTCTATCTCTCTGTCTTTCTGGCGAGCGCACGCGCCCTATAGCAAAAACCTCTTCAAAAAAATAAAATATATATCATTGCCTCCAAGGGTCAACTCATCTTTCTGGGCTTGAAATACTGAATAAACAACACTCAGTCACATGCGAACCTCCAGATGTATCTCCCACCCAAGACATTTCGGATTTCAACAAGAGACCCCTTCTCCTGAAGAAGGACGTTAGTGGGACATGAGGGACACAGGCCTCTCTTGCAGCGGAAGCCACTGGCGTCTCACGTTCTGCATGTGACTACAGAAGGTGCGAGCTGTAGCCAGCTCCTGTTTCCCCACCGTTTCCCGCAACCTCTTCTGTTTCTCTCCAAGGAGACTGACTTCCACATTGATGTGATTGAGGTCCCTCCGCAGGGTTCCTCTGGGGCCCTCCACAGTAACTGTGCTTCCCTTCAGAGTGATGTTGACATTCTCTGGAATGTCAATGTGTGATTGCTAAGAATGGTCTTTATCCTGTTACAGTCTGGCAGTGAGAAACAAGAGGACACCCAGACATAGCCAGTTTATTGGAGTTTATTGATTAAGCCGGCAGCATGCAGGGGGACTCATGTCTCTCAAAACCCCACTGCCCGAGTGTAAGGTGAGGGCTTATAAAGGCAAAAATGCACCTCAGGGATGACGTGACGATTCAGAGGGGGAGGTGCAGTGGGCTCCGATGGGGAGGAGGGCAGGGGTCGAGCTTTAACAGCGCAAGAGCAAAAGCACAGCGCAGAAGCAAGAAAAGCAGGTTAATCATTCTCCAGGGTCTGTTCTGGCTCTGCCTAAACACAATAGAATCTTTTCAAACATTTTTTCTTTTTGATTTTATTTATTTATTTATTCATTTAAATTTGATTAGAAAGGGACAGAGTGAAAGGAAGACAGAGAGAGAAAGGAAAAGTGAGAAAGCAAGCTGCCAGGTCTGGGACTTGAGCCACGGTAGGCCATATGGGAGAGTCCAGCATCCTTACCCACCACACCACCTGCCAGTCCCCACAATAGAATCTTTTTTTTTTTTGGAAAGATTTTCACTATAAGGCGTGTGCACTCGCCAGATAGACACAGAGAGAGAGACAGAAAGGGAGAAATCACCACCCAGGGGGGATGGTCACGCCGCAATCCCTTCTCCTCCATTCTCCTCTGGGGATCTTGGGGACGCACGCACACGCGACCGGCGTGAGTTTTAAGCCACCGGATCCGGGACGCGAACCGCAGTCGACTACATGGGAGTCCGATGCCATAGCCATTACGCTAACTGCTGGTCCCTATTTATTTATTTATTTTAAATTGACCAGAGCGGGACAGAGTGAAAGACAGAGAGAGAGAAAGAGAAAGTGAGAAAGCAAGCCACCAGATCTGGGATTGAAATCGTCGTCAACCATGTGGGATCCAACACCTTAACCACCACGCCACCTGCTGGGCCAACACTTCCTGGTTTTATTCCTCATGTGTCGCTAAGTCCCAGGTCTGTGACTGGTCCCACTCCAAGGTCCTCGCAGCGGAGACGTGCCAGCCCTGGCGAGGGTGGTGGCCAGGAGGAGGTGTGGGGTCCACGTGAGTATTGGGGGGGGAGGGGTGTCGCCCAACGCAGGGACCGCTGAGCCAACTCGGGACCCGCAGCCTTTCTCTCGCTTTCCCAGATGCTAGGTCGGCAGCACTGGGCAGGGCACTCTGTACCGGGGCTTGGCGGGGCAGAGTCGCCTCTCCTTGCGGCCACCTTGGGTCAGGAGAGGACTTCTCCGTGTCCTCGGAGGTGGAGATCTGGCAGCCTAGACCCGCCCCGCTCCAAGCCGCCGCACCACCCGCATTCGGGTCCCAGCTCCGCCGCCGCGCCACCGCGGCCACTAGGGGCCGCTGTCGCCCAGCAGCTGCTTCCCGCGGCGGCCCCGCGGCGGGGGC
>NW_006199940.1:267538-280701 GCF_000334495.1 Tupaia belangeri chinensis | reverse complement strand
GGGCGGGTGGCGGCAAGCGAGGCGGTGCGGCTGTCCCGCGCGCGGCCCCACTCCTCCTGCGTGGTCGGTCCCGCGCGGCGGGCTGGGCGCCATGTATGCCGTGTACAAGCAGGCGCACCCGCCCACCGGCCTGGAGTTCGCCATGTACTGCAACTTCTTCAACAACAGCGAGCGCAACCTCGTGGTGGCCGGCACCTCGCAGCTCTACGTGTATCGCCTCAACCGCGACGCCGAGGTAGGCTGGTCGGGACTGCGCCCGGCCCGCCCGGTGCGCCTTCGGTCCCCCACTTCTCCCGCGCCCTGCCTCGGCGTCTTACTGCGCTTTCTTTTTCCGGCGAGCTGTTGCGAATGCCTGCTGTGTGCTGGCCAGCTGGGGGACTGTGGGGAACCGAACTGGAGACGCCTTGGGGAGGAGATCGGCGGCCGAGCAACTGCATTCGTTTGAATACTTTGCAGATTGCAATAAGTGCCATAGAGGGTGTGACAGAGGGAGTAGAGATGGTGCACTTGGGAAAGTGAGAAAGCAAACCGCCAGGTCCGGGACTCGATCCTTACTCCTTGTGGGCGTCTGGCGCCTTCACCACCACACCACCTGCCGGCCTCTTGTAGAGGAAAGACGACTGGCAGAGTTTTTAGTGATGTGGGTCAAACTTATTGGTAGAGGAAATACAGGGATTCTTAAGCAGAGAGGCAACTTCTTGACTGTTTTTGAAGGAGTTAACACTTAGCCCAGGTCTGGGACCAGAGGGTATTCCAAGCAGAAGTGCAGAAACCTGACCGCTGTCCACACAGAAGGAACAGCCTGTGCACAGGCCAGACAGACAGTTGAGGGTGGGAGGTGTGCAGGGTAGCCTGGTGTGGAGTGCAAGGGGTGTTGGGGATAGACTGTTCCCTATAAAGCAGGTGCAGGTGCAGGTGCAGGTGCTCACCTTTGTATGTTTTTAATTTTTTCTTCATTTATGGTGGAGAGGTGTGCCCTCCATAGGCCTGGCTGCGCTACCAGCCCCTCTTCCTCCAGCCCTCCACCCTTGCTTCTGGGTGTTCCTGTACATGCCTGCCACGTTTCAGACTGACTAGGTCAGGGGTTCCAGCCACCATCACCATGTGGGTGGGATCCAATTTCTCTCTCTCATTTTCTTTCTCTAAGAGGTTTTTTTCCAAAGGGCATGTGTGCTCGCCAGAGAGAGACAGAGACAGTTAAAGGGAAAGTAAGAAATTCATTCCCTGGGGGATGGCCATGTCACAATCCCTTCTCCATTCTCTTCCTGGGATTTTGAGCATGCACACACGTACTCCTGGCATGATTTTCAAGCTACCAGTTCTGGCCCCGTTTGGCCATGTGGTCCAGCACCTTAATCACGCCATGTATGCCGTGTATAAGCAGACGCACCCGCCCACCGGCCTGGAGTTCGCCATGTACCCCCCACATACACATTTGTAAGTTTGCTATAGAGTATGAATGCATTTGCCAGAGGGAGAGAGAGAGAAGGTGAGAAAGCCTCCCCCAGGGTGGCCACACCACAGTCCCTTATTCTCGGGATTCTAGGCACATCGGCACGTATGCTGGGCACATTTTTCAAGCCACCAGTCTGGACCCAAACTGCGCAGTCAGATGCTTGCTTAAGCCACACAAACAGTAAAATTGGAACAATATAGAGAAGATTAGCACGTCCCTGCCCAAGGATGACATGCAAATACATGAAGTGTTCCATATTTTTAGATACTAGAGACAATGTGGCGGGGTAGTCGGGTGAGAGGGAGGGGATCAGGGAAAAAACACATTTGATAAACGCAAAAATGGAAAGTTATCTGCTGATGATACGTGTATGGTAATCTCTTTGACGTGACTAGTATGCACTGTATTCATGCTGGGGGAAACTGTTGTACACCGGAAAGATGTACGGTGACTAAATATAAATAAAACAAACTGTGCACTCAGCCTTGTGGGATCCAGCCGCCCCAACCACCACACCACTGGCTGCTCCCCCAGCTTCTCTCTTCTAGATGTTTTCAAAATTTGAGCCAGCAGGTTGTGTGGTAGTTAAGGTGCTGGACACTCCCACGTGGCCATTCGTAGTTCAAATCCTGGACTTGGTGGCTTACTTTGTCACTTTCTCTCTCTCTCTCTCTCTCTCTCTCTCTGTGGGTGTTTCTCTCTAGTCAAATTGAAATAAGCGAATTAACAAATAAAATTAAATAAGTAATTCTTAAAAAATTATTTAACTTTTTAAATTAACTTTATTTATTTTAATTTGATCAGAGAAGGACAGACAGAGAGAGAGAGAGAGAAGGGGAGAAAGCAAGCTGCCAGGCCCAGGAGTTGAACTGTGGTTGGTCATGTGGGAGTCCAGTGCCCTTAACCACCATGTCACCTGCCAACCCCCCCCCTCCGCTTCTCTTGAGCAGCACATCCCTGCTTCTCTGCAGAGGCGGCCGCCCAAGGGTTTAGAGCAGCAGCTGACAGCAGGTGGTCAGGGCTGGCAAAGGTCTACTTCTTCCTCCTTTTTTAAGAGAGGTTTTTTGCTATAGGGTTTGTGTGTTCGCCAGACAGACAAGAGAGAGACAGAGAGATAGAAAGCGAGAAATCACCCCCCGGGGGGATGGCCACACCTCAATCCCTTCTCCATTCTCCTCTCGGGATCTTGGGCACACACATAGGCCTGGCATAAATTTAAGCCACCCTGTCCGAATTTTGAAACTGCCTGAGTTTTAAAACTGAGTTTTAACCCCTGACCAGGCTGGAATCCCTTCTCCATTTTCCTCTTGTTTTTTTTTTTTAATAATTATTTATTTAATTTTATTTATTCATTCATTTTTATTTTAATTTGACCAGAGAGAGACAGAGAGAGAGAGGGAAAGTGAGAAAGCAAGCCACCAGGTCCAGGATTTGAACCGTGGTCAGCCATGGGGGAGTGTCCGGCACCTTAACCACCACACCACCTGCTGGTCCCCTCCTCTTGGGTTTTTAAGTACACACACACACACATGTACCCAGGATGATTTTTAAAATTAATTTATTCATTAATTTATGTAAATTTGACGAGAGAGAAACACACAGAGAAAGAGGAAAAGTGAGAAAGCAAGCCACCAGGTCCAGGATTTGAACCGTGGTCAGCCATGGGGGAGTGTCCGGCACCTTAACCACCACGCCACCCGCTGGTCCCCCCAGGATGATTTTTAAAATTAATTTATTCATTAATTTATGTAAATTTGACGAGAGAGAAACACACAGAGAAAGCAGAAAAGTGAGCAAGCAAGCCACCAGGTCCAGGATTTGAACCGTGGTCAGCCATGGGGGAGTGTCCGGCACCTTAACCACCACGCCACCCGCTGGTCCCCCCAGGATGATTTTTAAGCCACTGGGTCTGGGACTTAAACTACCATAGTCCACATGGGAATCTGGTACCTTAACTGCTTCGCTACTTACTGACTCTGAAAGAGTAAGTTTATTATTATTTTAAAAGAATTATTTAACTTTATTTATTTTGTTTAGAAAGATTTTTGCTATAGGGTGCATGTGCTTGTTGAAGAGACAGACACAGAAAGTGAAAAATCACTCCCCAGAGGGGATGGCCATGCTGCAGTCCCTTCTCCATTCTGCTCTGGGATCTTGGGCATGCACACACATGCACCAGAGTGAGTTTCAAACCTCCAAGTTTGGGACTTGGACTGTGGTTGACCATGTGTGAGTCCAGTGACACAACCACCACACCATTTGCTGGTCCTTAACTAAATTTATATTATTTTTTAAAAATTATTTACTTATTTTTAATTTATTCATTCATTTATTTTAACTTGATGAGAGAGAGCGAGAGAGCGAGAGAGAAGGTGAGAAAGCAAGCCCCCAGATCCGGTACTTGCACTGTGGTTCATCCAGCATCTTAACCACCATGCCATCTGCTGGTCCCCAACTGTATTTATTATTTTATTTTATTTTTTAAATTTGCCCAGAGAGAGAGAGAGAAAGGGAAAGTGAGAAAGCAAGCCGCCAGGTCTAGGACTTCAACCATGGTTGACCATGTGGGAGTCCAGCATCTTAACCACCACACCACCTACTGGCCCCAAGATTCAGGGATTTTTTGTTTGTTTCGTTTTGTTTTGTTTATAAGTAAGATTTTTGCTATAGGGCACTCATGCTCGCCATAGAGACAGAGAAATCACCCCCCAGGGGTAGCCACACTGCAGCCCCCTGTCCTCCGTTCTCCTCTCAGGACTCTGGGCACACATGCTCACGTGCATGGCATGTGTTTACCACCTGCTGGTCCCAAGATTCAGTTTTTTTTTTTTTTTATTTGTTTATCTTACTTTAACCAGAGAGATACAGAATGAGAGAGATGAAAAGTGAGAAAGCAAGCCACCAGGTCCAGGACTTGAATTGTGGTTGGCCATGTAGGAATCCAGCACCCTTAGCCACCACGCTACCTGCTAGCTCCCAAGATTCAGTTTTTTAACTCCAGTAAATTTTTTTTTCTGGTGCTAGTCAGCTTTTACAAATTAGTGGTTGTTATATCATTACATTTTAAAAAAAGAATTATTTTAAAACCTCTCAAAAAAAAAAAAGAATTATTTTAACTTTATTATTATTTTCCAATTTGACCAGAGAATGAGAGAGAAAGTGAGAAAGGAAGCCACCAGGTCAAGGATTTGAACCATGATTGGCCAAGTGGGAATCTACTGCCTTTAAATACCACACTACCTGCCAGCCCCACATTACGTTTCTAACACGTGGGTTGAGAGCCCACTGGAATACCTTTGGGTGTTTTTTCTGCAGGAGCTTGTGAAGCGCTCGCTGCATACAGGCATTTGGGGAGGTGCAGTGAGCACGGCAGTGCCTTGATGCGCTGTGGGTGGACGAGTCTCTTTCTCTGCCCCCTGCCCTCCCAGCCCTCCCACCTCCCACATCGTAGCTGGCTGGCCTGGAACGGGGGTATTAACGGGAGCTCAGGACCCTAGGACCGGCCATGGAAGACCTAGACCAGGCATGGCGTCCTGACCCCACTGCCCGCCCTCACAGCAGGCCCTGCCCAGGCCCGTTAGGCCCGTTCGGAAGAGGACACAGCCCCTCGTGAACTGTCGTGAACCTGGCCAGGACTCTCTCATAAGGGCAAGCTTAGCTCTGGTGGTGACCAGCTTACCCGCAGTCCTCAGGGAAGGCGGGTAGTGCGGGCGGTCTGGGGCCGGGGAGAGTGGCCTGGAGATGTGGTAGCATGTAGCCTGGCAGTTGTGGTGGACAGCTAGGCGGGACAGGAGCCCACAGTCTGGACAAAACCAGAGGACGCGTTCTGAAAACGAGTGTTAGTTTCCAGCAAAGACCTACATGGTTATGGGTGGGAAGTCTCCAAGTTCAGCCCTTCCCACGTCAAGCCGTAGGTTCACTGTGCTTCTGGAGTTGCAGTGGGTTTCTCATCAGAAAGGACCCAGTTCTTGGGGCTGGCAGGTGGTGTGGTGGTTAGGGTGCTGGACTCCCACACGAGTGACCACAGTTCGAGTCCCAGACCTAGTGGCGTGCTTTCTCACTTTCTCTCTCACTCTGTCCCTCTCTAGTCAAATTAAAATAAATAAATCAATAAAATTTAATTAAATAATTCTTAAAAATAAGAAAAGAAAGGACCCACTTGTCAGGGACCAGCAGATGGCATAGCAGTTATGTTGCTGGACTCCCACATGGCTGACTGCAGTTTGAGTCCCAGGCCTGGTGGCTTGAAACTCATACTGGGCACATGTGTGTGCATGTCCAAGATCCCAGGAAGAGAGTGGAAGAGAAGAGGCTGCAGCATGACCATCCCCCGGGGGTGCTTTCCCACTTTCCCTCTCACTGTCTCTCTGCTGAGCACGTGCACAGAAAGCCCTACAGCAAAAAGAAAAAAGGAATTCTCAGTTGACTTTATTCTCCAGCTCCTTAAAACATTCTTTCACTGTCTTCTCACTTCATGTTTGTGAAAAAGAATTTTAAGAAATATGTGGACATAGTCAAATGATCTAACATGCTGTTGGAACTCTGGGCGTGGAGTTGGGGGCGAGGACAGGAACAATAGCTGAAGGAATAATAAAATGATCCTTAAAAAAAAAAAAAAAAAAGACCAGACATTTTCCCAAACTGAGGGAGAGCGTCAAATTCATGATGATCAGCTAATCTCAGGCAACTTTTCTCTCTCTCTCTCTCTTTTTTTTTTTTTTTAGAGATTTTTGCTATAGGGTGTGTATACTCTCCAGAGAGACAGAGACAGAAAGCCAGAAATTGCCCCTTGGGGGGATGGCTATACGAGCCTCTCCTTCACTCTCCTCTTGGGATCTTGGGCACGCAGGCACCTGTGCCTGGTGTGAGTTCCAAACTGCCAGGTCCAGGACTCGAACTGCAGTCTACCATGTGGGACTCCAGCAACATAGCTACCTGCTGGCCTCTCGGGCAACTTTTATGAAGGCAGCATTTCTTTTTCTGTCTAGTTTTTCTTTGGGCTCTGATGTTCCTGGGTGCTGTGCTCTGCTATTGGTGTTGCTCTGACAGACCTCGTAGGGCACCGGAAGCAGGTGTCCAGATGACAGAGGGGAATGGGGACGTTGTGCCGAGAGACAGAAAGCGTGAAATCATTGCCCGGAGGGATGGCCACACCACAATCCCTTCTCTGCCATTCTCTCTGGATTTTGGGCACGCATGCACACGCACCCAGCGTGAGTTTTAAGCCACCGAGTCCGAGACGGGAACCGTGGTCGACTACGTGGGAGTCCAGCGACATAGCCATTACGCTAACTGCTGATTCCCGAGCTGATGTGAGTTTTAAGCCTCCACGTCCAGGACTCGAACGGTGGTCGACTCTGTGGGAGTCCAGCGACATAGCCATTACGCTAACTGCTGATTCCCGAGCTGATGTGAGTTTTAAGCCTCCACGTCCAGGACTCGAACTGTGGTCGACTCTGTGGGAGTCCAGCGACATAACCATTAAGCCACCTTGCTGATTCTGCTATAGGCTTTTCGAGGATACTTTTTATTTGATTAAGGAAGTTCCTTTGTACTCTTGCTATTCCGAGGTTTTTGAAGGTTTTTCCATGGGCTCATACACTCACTGGACAGAGGGAAAGTGAGATCACCCCCAGAGGGGATGGCCATACTGTGGTCCCTTCTAGAACCTCCTCCTCTCAGGAATTTGGGGACTCCCACTGTGGTGGGCCACATTGGAGGCCAGGGCCTTAACACCCACCCGACCTACTGGTCCTGCGATTCTAGGGATTCTTCTCGTGAATGAGTTGAGAATTTTTTTTTGGGGGGGGGGAGCTTTTTGCTATAGGGTGCATGCGCTCACCAGAAAGACAGAGACAGCGAGACAGACAGTGAGAAATCACCCCCCGGGGGGATGGCCACACTGCAGTCCCTTCTCTTTTATTCTCCTCTTGGGATCTTGGGCACGCGCACATGCACCTGTGTGAGTTTAAGCCACCGGGTTCAGGACTCGAACCACGGTCGACTACATGGGAGTCCAGCAACAATAGCCATTAAGCTAACTGCTGGTCCCAGAGAATTGTTTTATTTTTTTAAGAATTATTTTATTTATTTATTTTAAAATTTGACCAGAGAGGGACAGAGTGAGAGAGCGGTTTTTTGAGAGGTTTTCGCTATAGGGCTCGTGCGCTCGCCAGACAGACAGAGAGAGACAGAGAGATAGAAAGCGAGAAATCACCCCCCAGGGGGGATGGTCACGCCGCAGTCCCTTCTCCTCTCGGGATCTTGGGCACGGACGCACACGCGCCCGGCGTGAGTTTTAAGCCACCGAGTCCGAGACGGGAACCGTGGTCGACTACGTGGGAGTCCAGCGACATAGCCATTACGCTAACTGCTGATTCCCGAGCTGATGTGAGTTTTAAGCCTCCACGTCCAGGACTCGAACTGTGGTCGACTCTGTGGGAGTCCAGCGACATAACCATTAAGCCACCTTGCTGATTCTGCTATAGGCTTTTCGAGGATACTTTTTATTTGATTAAGGAAGTTCCTTTGTACTCTTGCTATTCCGAGGTTTTTGAAGGTTTTTCCATGGGCTCATACACTCACTGGACAGAGGGAAAGTGAGATCACCCCCAGAGGGGATGGCCATACTGTGGTCCCTTCTAGAACCTCCTCCTCTCAGGCATTTGGGGACTCCCACTGTGGTGGGCCACATTGGAGGCCAGCGCCTTAACACCCAAACCCACCCGACCTACTGGTCCTGCGATTCTAGGGATTCTTCTCGTGAATGAGTTGAGAATTTTTTTTTTTTGGGGGGGGAGCTTTTTGCTATAGGGTGCATGCGCTCACCAGAAAGACAGAGACAGCGAGACAGACAGTGAGAAATCACCCCCCGGGGGGATGGCCACACTGCAGTCCCTTCTCTTTTATTCTCCTCTTGGGATCTTGGGCACGCGCACATGCACCTGTGTGAGTTTAAGCCACCGGGTTCAGGACTCGAACCACGGTCGACTCCATGGGAGTCCAGAAACAATAGCCATTTTATTTATTTTAAAATTTGACCAGAGAGGGACAGAGTGAGAGAGCGAGAGGGAGAGAGAGGGAAAGTGAGAAAGCAAGCCACCAGATCCAGGACTCAAACTGCAGTTGGCCATGTAGAAGTCCAGTGTCCTTAACCACCATGCCGCCTGCTGGCCCGCATGGGTTGAGAATTTTATCAAATGCTGTTTTATATGTGCTAAGCAGACTTCTCTCCTCACACCTGACATGTGGGGAGTTACAGTGAGAACTTGCTGCTCCTGAGTAAGGCACAGAGGTGCCAGTGCCCCTTGCACGTGGGCGTCTGTGCAGGTATAGAAGAGTGGGGTGACTTGCCCCACCTGGTGGCCCGTGGTATTGGCGCTGCCTGTATTTCCTTGGGGGTATCATCAGCCATTGTTTTTTTTGTTTTGTTTTGTTTTGTTTTTGAAATTTTAAAAACGTTTTTTTTTTTTTTTTTTTGAGAAGTTTTTGCTATAGGACGCGTGTGCTCGCCAGAAAGAGAGAGAGAGACAGAGAGACAGAAAGTGAGAAACCACCCCCCAGGAGGATGGCCACGCCGCAATCCCTTCTTCTCCATTCTCCTCTCGGGATCTTGGGCACGCACGCACACGCGCCTGACGTGAGTTTTAAGCCACTGGGTCCAGGACTCAAACCACAGTTGACTACGTGGGAGTCCAGCGACACAGCCATTACGCTAACTGCTGGTCCCAACATTCTTTTTTTTTAAAAAAAGATCATTTTATTTTATTTATTATTTTAACTCACTGTAGTTATCAATGACAGAGAGAGAAAAAGTGAGAAAGCAAGCTGCCAGGTCCAGGACTTGAACTGCAGTCAGCCACGTGGGAGTCCAGCTCCCCAACCACCATGCCACCTGCTGGCCCTCAAAAAATGTTATCTATTTGTTTTTAATTTTTAAATTAAAAAAAGAATTATTAACTTAACTAATTCATTCATTTATTTTAATTTGACTAGAGAGAGACATAGAAAGAGAGAGTGAAAGTGAGAAAGCAAGCCACCAGGTCCGGGACTTGAACCATCATTGTCCGTGTGGGAGTGTCCAGAACCTTAACCACCACACCACTCAGTGGCCCCCCAAAAAACGTTATTTCTAAAATGTCTGGTAGAATCTGCTGGCAATGACCTCTGGGCCTGAAGTTTTCTCTGCTGTTTGAAAGTGGGCACTGACTTTAAGAGTACCTCTTCTGCATTTAAGAAGCTGCTTATGTGGCTCTCCTCTAGCAGCTCTTTTTAGGTGCTTTCCCAGTAGCACAATTACTTTATGAAAAATATTTCCTTTTCCTTGCTTTGAACCCTGCCTTGAGGGGCTGTTGTCTTGAAGCCGGTGCTGGCTCCATTGCTGCTTAGTCACCGAGAACAGACAGCTCCCTGCTTTAGGGAAAGGCAGGGACCTTGGGGCCTTTGTCTTCCTCACCTGGGCCAAGCCCCTACCAGAGGTAGCTGCACCCCAGTGGGCACCCTGGGCGGGAGCTCTGGGCCACAAAGCCCGCCTGCAGTGCTGCCTGGGGCGGGGCGGACTGTGGGTACCCAGCCAGGTGGGCTGGGGGCTGCCAGGGCAGCCGGGGAAGCTGTGAGGTCGGGGCTCACGTGGAGGAGTTGGGGGGTGGCCTGGGGAAGGACTTGGCCGGTTTAGGCCTGCGCAGCCGGCTGCCTCCAGGAGCACCCAGTGCGCAGGCTCTGTCACGGGGAGGGTTGCCCAGGCTTCCGGTGGCAGGCCCTGGCTCCGGCTCCGGCTCCGGCTCCGGCTCCGGGTGGGAGGCCCCTCACTCCTTTCCTCCCTCTTCCAGGCTCTGACCAAGAATGACAGGAGCACAGGTGAGCAGAGGTGGCTGCCTGGGTCCTGCCCCTGGGGCTGTGGGGGGCCGGCGAGGCCCTGGGCTGATTGGCTGCCTCGCCCCCAGAGGGGAAAGCCCACCGGGAGAAGCTGGAGCTGGTGGCTTCCTTCTCCTTCTTTGGCAACGTCATGTCCATGGCCAGCGTGCAGCTGGCGGGGGCCAAGAGGGACGCGTTACTGCTCAGCTTCAAGGACGCCAAGGTGAGTGGGCGGGCCTGGTGGGCGTGGTGCGGGCAGCCCGCCTGGTGAGTGGGTGGGGCTGCCGGTGAGTGGGCGGGTGGGTGGCAAGCAGGCAACTTCCGCCCTCAGTTGTCAGTGGTGGAGTACGACCCGGGCACCCATGACCTGAAGACCCTGTCCCTGCACTACTTCGAGGAGCCGGAGCTTCGGGTAGGTCTCCCTCTCTGTGAGCGCCCCACTGCAGCGTCCTGCCTGTGGCTCGCTGAGCACCCTCTGTCCTCAGGACGGCTTCGTGCAGAATGTGCACACACCACGAGTGCGGGTGGACCCCGACGGGCGCTGCGCCGCCATGCTCATCTATGGCACCCGGCTGGTGGTCCTGCCCTTCCGCAGGGAGAGCCTTGCTGAGGAGCACGAGGGGCTCGTCGGGGAGGGGTGAGTGGCTGAGCCCCCAGACCCCTGGTGCACCCGCCCCCACCCCCACCCCACCCGCTGCTCACAGCTCCCGGCTCCCAGGCAGAGATCCAGCTTCCTGCCCAGCTACATCATCGACGTGCGTGCCCTGGACGAAAAGCTGCTCAACATTGTGGACCTGCAGTTCCTGCATGGCTACTACGAGCCCACCCTGCTCATCCTGTTTGAGCCCAACCAGACCTGGCCGGGGTGAGCCTAGCAGAGGCTGTTCATCCGGGTGGGCTGGTGGGGTGGGGTTGCGGAGGAGTGTCGTGGCCGCTAACTCACCCGCTGTCCAGGCGGGTAGCCGTGAGGCAGGACACGTGCTCCATCGTGGCCATCTCGCTGAACATCACGCAGAGGGTCCACCCGGTCATCTGGTCCCTCACCAGCCTGCCCTTCGACTGCACCCAGGCCCTGGCCGTGCCCAAGCCCATAGGTGTGTGCTCGGGGAGTGGGGAGAGGTGTGGGCGTCGAGCCTGCCCACCAGCCTGTGCCCTCTGCAGGTGGGGTGGTGGTCTTTGCTGTCAACTCGCTGCTGTACCTGAACCAGAGTGTCCCTCCTTACGGCGTCGCACTCAACAGCCTGACTGCGGGCACCACAGCCTTCCCCCTGCGTGAGTGTGGGTGGGCAGTGGCCAGGGTAGGCGTGAGGTGGCCCAGGGGCACGGCTGCAGGGGGGTGGAGCCCAGTCCAGGGCGCCGGGCGGGATTCAGAGCTCTGGTGCAGGTCTAGACTGGCCTTCCTTAGAGCGGTTGGTGGATGGGACCAACAGGTGGCGTAAGGCCAGCTCACTGGGGTCCCACGTGGACTACCATGGCTTGAGTCCCAGACCTGCTGGCTTGCCGGGCCAGTGTGTGCATGTACCCAAAAGAATCCGTAGAGGAGAATGGAGAAGGAATTGCAGCATCCCGTTCCCCAGGGCAGGGCGACTTCTCCCTGCTATAGGGCATGAGGAGTGCACATGCCCTATAGCAGAATCCCTGGAGGGGAAGGGCTGGTGACAGCAGTGGCCTCCTGCCCTCACAGGCACTCAGGATGGTGTGCGGCTCACCCTGGACTGTGCTCATGCTGCCTTCATCTCCTACGACAAGATGGTCATCTCCCTCAAGGGAGGCGAAATGTGAGCCCGCCCGCCAACCCCACCCACGCAGCCGGGTGCCCGGCTCTCTGCCTTGCCCCCTCCCCCATGCCCTGCCCACTTACTGCCTGCCCTGCAGCTACGTGCTGACCCTGGTAACCGACGGCATGCGCAGCGTCCGAGCCTTCCACTTCGACAAGGCAGCCGCCAGCGTCCTCACCACCAGCGTGAGTTGGGGCTGGGGGTTGGGCCTGTCCTGGCTGACCTGCACTCACCCCCACTGCCTTTCCCTTCAGATGGTCACCATGGAGCCTGGCTACCTGTTCCTGGGCTCTCGCCTGGGCAATTCCCTCCTCCTCAAGTACACGGAGAAGCTGCAGGAGCCCCCGGCCAGTGCGGTCCGCGAAGCTGCTGACAAGGTGGGTCCCTAGGCCTGTGGGTCCTCGCTGCCCATCTGCCCACCGCGCTGCAGAGTTGGCAGATGGGACCAACTTCTGCCTCCCCCCCACAGGAGGAGCCTCCCTCGAAGAAGAAGCGAGTGGACCCCACAGGAGGCTGGTCAGGTGAGGGCTGTGGGCCGGGCTCAGGTGGGCCCTGACCCGGTCAGAGCTTGACAGGCTGTGTCCTGCAGGGAGCTCGACGGTGCCGCAGGATGAGGTGGACGAGATCGAAGTGTATGGCAGCGAGGCCCAGTCGGGCACGCAGCTGGCCACCTACTCCTTTGAGGTGGGTTTGGGCCTGCAGGGGTGCCCGCCCCACACCTGGCGGGACTGACCCAATGCTGGTGTGCTGGCAGGTGTGTGACAGCATCCTCAACATCGGACCCTGTGCCAATGCAGCCATGGGCGAGCCGGCCTTCCTCTCGGAAGAGGTGGGCACTGGGGTGGCAGAGTATGGGCTCATCGGCCAGGCGGAGGGGTGGGGACGGAGGACGGGCCTCACGCCAGCCCCTGTGCAGTTCCAGAACAGCCCTGAGCCAGACCTGGAGATCGTGGTGTGCTCTGGCTACGGGAAGAATGGCGCCCTGTCGGTCCTGCAGGTGTGTGTAGGGGAGGGGGGTGGGCCTGAGCCTGGGCTAGCTGACCCACGCCCACCTGACGGCATTCCAGAAGAGCATC
>NW_006199940.1:246494-267232 GCF_000334495.1 Tupaia belangeri chinensis | reverse complement strand
TGTGGCCTGCAGGGAGCTCGACGGTGCCGCAGGATGAGGTGGACGAGATCGAAGTGTATGGCAGCGAGGCCCAGTCGGGCACGCAGCTGGCCACCTACTCCTTTGAGGTGGGTTTGGGCCTGCAGGGGTGCCCGCCCCACACCTGGCGGGACTGACCCAATGCTGGTGTGCTGGCAGGTGTGTGACAGCATCCTCAACATCGGACCCTGTGCCAATGCAGCCATGGGCGAGCCGGCCTTCCTCTCGGAAGAGGTGGGCACTGGGGTGGCAGAGTATGGGCTCATCGGCCAGGCGGAGGGGTGGGGACGGAGGACGGGCCTCACGCCAGCCCCTGTGCAGTTCCAGAACAGCCCTGAGCCAGACCTGGAGATCGTGGTGTGCTCTGGCTACGGGAAGAATGGCGCCCTGTCGGTCCTGCAGGTGTGTGTAGGGGAGGGGGGTGGGCCTGAGCCTGGGCTAGCTGACCCACGCCCACCTGACGGCATTCCAGAAGAGCATCCGGCCCCAGGTCGTGACGACCTTTGAACTTCCTGGCTGCTATGACATGTGGACAGTCATCGCCCCTGTGCGTAAGGACGAGGTATGTATCGCCCCAGGGACGAGGGCTGGGAGGCGGGACTGTTGCCCCATGCCCTGTGTGCCCTTCATGCATGGTGGTCTCTGGCCTTGCTTCCCCTCGGCTCCCCAGGAGGAGACCCCCAAGGCAGAAGGCACAGAGCAGCCCAGGGCTGCCGAGGCAGAGGATGGCGTGCGCAGACATGGGTTCCTCATTCTGAGCCGGGAGGACTCGACCATGGTGAGGCTGGGCCTGGGGCTGGGGACCCCACGGGGCCTGCTGAGGGCGCCCTCACCACTGTGTGGCGTCCACAGATCTTGCAGACCGGGCAGGAGATCATGGAGCTGGATACCAGTGGCTTTGCCACCCAGGGCCCCACTGTCTTCGCGGGGAACATTGGGGACAACCGGTATATTGTCCAAGTGTCCCCATTGGGTATCCGCCTACTGGAAGGAGGTGAGGTGGGGAGGGGGAGTGGAAGGAGGCGGCTTGGAGAGGCGGGGCCTGGGGCATGGCCTGGGCAGAGGGCAGATGTGGAGAGGCGGGGCCTGGGCGGACCCGGCTCTGGAAGGCAGGGCCTGGCGTTGCTAACTATCCTTTGCCCACAGTAAACCAGCTGCATTTCATCCCGGTGGACCTGGGAGCGCCCATTGTGCAGTGTGCTGTGGCTGACCCCTATGTGGTCATCATGAGTGCCGAAGGCCACGTCACCATGTTCCTCCTCAAGAGTGACACGTACGGTGGCCGCCACCATCGCCTGGCACTGCACAAGCCCCCCCTACATCATGTAGGTGTCTCCCTTCCCAGTGCCCGTCACTCTGTGGCCTGCGCTAAGCCCTCCTCTCCCTCTGCAGCAGTCCAAGGTGATCACGCTCTGCCTGTACCGTGACGTCAGTGGGATGTTCACCACTGAGAGCCGCCTAGGAGGGGCCCGCGATGAGCCGGGGGCCCGTGGCAGCTGCGAGGTGGAGGGCCTGGGTGCAGAGACCAGGTGCACAGGGGTGGGGGCCTGGGCTTGGACCTTGGGCGAGGCGGGGCTGCAGAGACCAGGTGCCGAGTGGGGGTGTGTAGAGAGGGCCCTGACGTGCCGCCCCGCAGCCCCACGGTGGATGATGAGGAGGAGATGCTGTACGGGGACTCGGGCTCCCTCTTCAGCCCCAGCAAGGAGGAGACCCGGAGGAGCAGCCAGCCCCCGGCTGACCGGGACCCTGCACCCTTCCGAGCAGAACCTACCCACTGGTGCCTGCTGGTGCGGGAGAACGGAACCATGGAGGTAGGCGGTGCCCTGCACACGGCCAGCTGGCACCTGTGCCCCATGTCCGCACCGCACTGACCACTGCCCCTTGCAGATGTACCAGCTGCCCGACTGGCGACTGGTGTTCCTGGTGAAGAACTTCCCCGTGGGGCAGCGGGTCCTGGTGGACAGCTCCTTTGGACAGCCAGCCACACAGGCTGAGGCCCGCAAGGAGGAGGCCACGCGCCAAGGGGAGCTGCCCCTTGTCAAGGAGGTGCTGTTGGTGGCACTGGGGAGCCGGCAGAGCAGGCCCTACCTGCTGGTGAGTGCTGGTGGGGGTGGGCGTGGGCGTGAGCGGGGCCAGGCTCCCCTGACGCCTGCCCCGCTGGGTACCAGGTGCACGTGGACCAGGAGCTGCTCCTCTACGAGGCCTTTCCCCACGACTCACAACTCGGCCAGGGCAACCTCAAAGTCCGCTTCAAGAAGGTGCGGCGGCCAGGCCTGCTGGGGGCAGGGGGCCGTCTGGTGGGGCCTCCACAGGACGTGGCCACCTTGGTGTCCCCCAGGTTCCCCACAACATCAATTTCCGTGAGAAGAAACTGAAACCATCAAAGAAGAAGGCGGAGGGTGGAAGCACCGAAGAGGGGGCCGGGGCCCGGGGCCGTGTGGCTCGTTTCCGCTACTTTGAGGACATTTATGGCTACTCAGGGGTAGGTGGGTGCTCTGCCGTTCCGCCGGGGAGGGAGCCAGCCCGCCTCTGGCCCTCACAGTGCTGTCCTCCAGGTGTTCATCTGTGGGCCCTCACCCCACTGGCTCTTGGTGACTGGCCGGGGGGCACTGCGGCTGCACCCCATGGGCATTGACGGCCCCATCGACTCCTTTGCCCCATTCCACAATGTCAACTGCCCCCGGGGCTTCCTGTACTTCAACAGACAGGTAGGAAGGCGTGACCCAGCGCCAGGACAGGAGAGGCCTTAGTCCCCACCCCAGAGGCCTCGGAGGAACATCTAGAGACTGGTGGGGACCTGCCTGGGGCTTGCGGGGCAGGCCTGGGGGACGGAGAGGCGAGTTTACTCCCGGCGGGCCTGTCCTCAGGAGCCTTTGATCACAAGTGACAGGGGGGGGTACACGCCTCCGAGCCTCAGTTTCCTTCACGGTGCCACCAAGACGTCCACAGTGAGCACGTGAGTTACCCCACAGCTGCGATGAGGCCAGTACTTTCTAGGTATTGATGGACTCAGACCTGGGGAACAGTGGGCAGCGCAGGCCCAGGAAGGGCTTAGGCTGCTTTTGCCCTCCCTGCAGCCCCCGCATGGCCAGCCTGCAGGCGGCCCTTTGCCTGGAGCCTCCTGGACCCTGGGTGAGCCTGGGAGAGCAGTGCAGCTGCTTGTCAGGAGCTAGGGCTCTGGGCATCCTAGCTGCGGCGCCGCAGGGAGTGGGGGCCTCCACTGCTGAGCCTGCGCCTGCCCCCGCCCCGCCCCGCCCCCAGGGTGAGCTGCGGATCAGCGTCCTGCCCGCCTACTTGTCCTACGATGCCCCGTGGCCTGTCAGGAAGATCCCTCTGCGCTGCACCGCCCACTATGTGGCTTACCATGTGGAGTCCAAGGTCCGCCCCGCCCCAGACATACCCGGGACACGCCCAGGACACACCTGGCTGGCCCAGTCTGACCTCTGCTACCCACAGGTGTACGCGGTTGCCACCAGCACCAACGCGCCATGCACCCGCATCCCACGCATGACGGGCGAGGAGAAAGAGTTTGAGACCATCGAGAGAGGTGTGTGCCGCCCCACCTGTGCCCCGTGCTGGGGCCACCTTCCGTGACCGTCACGCTTCTTCTGCAGATGACCGGTACATCCACCCCCAGCAGGAGGCCTTCTCCATCCAGCTCATCTCCCCGGTCAGCTGGGAGGCCATCCCCAACGCCAGGTGAGGCCAGGCCCAGGGCCTGCTGCCCAGTGCCAAGCCTGGTTCCGCCCTGACCCTGCCCTTCTCTGCAGGATTGAACTGGAGGAGTGGGAACACGTGACATGCATGAAGACCGTGTCACTGCGTAGTGAGGAGACCGTGTCGGGCCTCAAGGGCTACGTAGCTGCAGGGACCTGCCTCATGCAGGGGGAGGAGGTCACCTGCCGTGGGCGGGTAAGGCACTAGGGGAGGGGCGGGCAGCTCTGCCATCGCATGGCCCCTCTGCCATCTCCTCCCCTCTCCTCCCGGCCAGATCCTCATCATGGATGTGATCGAGGTGGTGCCGGAGCCCGGCCAGCCCCTCACTAAGAACAAGTTCAAGGTCCTCTACGAGAAGGAGCAGAAGGGGCCTGTGACCGCCCTGTGTCACTGCAATGGCCACCTGGTGTCGGCCATCGGCCAGAAGGTGTGTCCTGTCGGCGCCCTGCCAGCCCTCTGCCAGCATCGGCCCTGCCTGACCCTCCTTCCCCCCAGATCTTCCTGTGGAGCCTGCGGGCCAGCGAGCTGACCGGGATGGCCTTCATCGACACCCAGCTGTACATCCACCAGATGATCAGCGTCAAGAACTTCATCCTGGCAGCCGACGTCATGAAGAGCATCTCGCTGCTGCGGTACCAGGAGGAGAGCAAGACGCTGAGCCTGGTGTCCCGGGTACCCAGGCTGGGCCGGCTGGGTGGCAGGGTGGGGGCTCTGGCCGCAGCACTGCTGACCGCCTCCCCTTGTCCCCAGGACGCCAAGCCCCTGGAGGTATACAGTGTGGACTTCATGGTGGACAACGCCCAGCTGGGCTTTCTGGGTGAGCAGGCCAGCGAGCGGCAGGCCTTGGGGCTGAGGCCGGAGGCGGGAGGGCGCGGAGGTGAGGCCGTCCTGACGCCTGTGCTCCTCAGTGTCCGACCGCGACCGCAACCTCATGGTGTACATGTACCTCCCTGAAGGTGAGTGCTATGCCCCTCTCCCCCACCCGGGCGGGCCGGGCAGGTGTGACCCAGTCCCTCTGCCCAGCCAAGGAGAGTTTCGGGGGCCTGCTCCTGCTGCGCAGAGCAGACTTCCACTTGGGGGCCCATGTCAACACCTTCTGGAGGACCCCATGCAGGGGTGCCGTGGAGGGGCCCAGCAAGAAGTCCGTGGTGTGGGAGAACAAGCACATCACATGGTTCGGTGAGCGAGGGGCGTGGTCAGCAGGGGCGTGGTCAGCAGGGGCGTGGCCAGTCCAGTGGCTCACTCCTACCCCCCACAGCCACGCTGGACGGCGGCATCGGGCTGCTGCTGCCCATGCAGGAGAAGACCTACCGGCGGCTGCTGATGCTACAGAACGCCCTCACCACTATGCTGCCCCACCACGCCGGCCTCAACCCACGCGCCTTCAGGTGAGTGCCGCGCCCCGCCTCGGCCCATCCCGGCAGCTCCGCCCTGACTCTCAGCTGCCCGCAGAATGCTGCACGTGGACAGGCGCACCCTGCAGAACGCCGTGCGCAACGTCCTGGACGGCGAGCTGCTCAGCCGCTACCTGTACCTCAGCACTATGGAGCGCAGCGAGCTGGCCAAGAAGATCGGCACGACGCCAGACATCGTGCGTGTGGCTTGCCCCGCCCCACCCCGCGCTTCCCCGCCCGCCACGGACCTCCCCACTTCACCTCACCCGTCCCTCCACAGATCCTGGACGACTTGCTGGAGACAGACCGTGTCACTGCCCACTTCTAAAGCCCCGGAGACTGCTGCTGCCCCATCACTGCCCTCACCCCGCTGCCTCCCACCCCTTTTGTACAAAATACAAGAGAAAGATTTGTTTGAGACAAGTGTGTGGTGATTGCATAGTCTCCTGGCCCTCAGCGGTCCCCCATTCAGGCCAGTTCTCCAGTGCTCCTGGATCTGGAGCACCTGTGGGCAGGCTCTGGCTGGCTCCTTCCACGGAGGTGGTGTGCTGCTGGCCAGGTGGCCTAGGCCTCCAGGTACTGCTGGAACTCCTCTGCATGGGGCAGGAGCCCCAAGTGGGCCAGGGCGCGCACCAGGAGAGCAGTGAGTCGCATCACCAGGACCTGCAGCCTGTGGAAGGCAGGGCCAGTCGCGGGCATGTAGGCCCGCCACCCCGCCAGCTCTGCCCAGGGCTGCTTACCTCAAGGCCACCTCGAACCTGAGCACCTCCCAGCCGGCCCTGATGTGCCAAAGGCTGCTGCTGTCGGCACCCTGCAGGCGGCTCCGGGCTCTGACCGCACTGCAGGACAGAGGTGGCTCAGCCCAGCCTGCTGCCCACCACCCGCCTGCCCCGAGCACCCATGGGCACCCACCCACCTCTTGGCCATCAGGGAGTAGCGGTCGACTGGCGTGCCAAGGGCCGCGTTGACGGCACGCACGGTGTTGAGGTTGCGCAGCACGAGCAGCATGGGCCGCGGCAGGGCCTTGAGCACGTCCATGACGCGGGCGAAGTGCTCGCGGGCCATGTCCTGCATGTAGGCCACCTCCTCTCGGCTCAGCAGGCGGGAGCCCCACAGCCGCCCCAGCCGCACCGGCCGCTGCATGAGCCCCTCGGAGAACAGCAGGGAGTCTGCGGAGTTTTTTTCCCCCCCCAGCCGCACCGGCCGCTGCATGAGCACCTCGGAGAACAGCAGGTAGTCTGCGGAGGGGCGGCCTCAGCTGGCTCCTGCCCTCCTCGCACCCCCATCGCCATGGCACACCCACCCCCACACCTCTGCCCTGCGCCCTCACCTCGCACCCCCAGGGCTGCCGCGTGTGCCTTCATTGCCGCATCGTCCCGCAGGATGATGGCCCGCCACAGCTGGCACAAGGCTGACCGGTCCCTGTGGGTCACCAGGGTCCAGAGTGAGCCCAGGGCCTCAGGCAGAGGCCTACCCAGGGAGCCCCAGGGCTTACTTCTTGTCCAAGAACTGGTAGAGCCCGTGGTCCAGCAGCACCAGCTCTGCCTCCCCGTCCAGGCCTTTCCGCACCAGCACTGGGGACACAGCACATGGCCCTGCCTGGCACTGTCACACACCTGTGGCCCTCCCCTGCCCTGGGGACACCCTTACCATTGCCGGGGTGGGGATCAGAGTGGATGAAGCCAGTGTAGAATATCTGCTCTGCGAAAGTGCGGACCAGCTTCTCGGCTACCTGGGAAGCGGGATGAGTGAGCGGGCAGCTCCTGCGCCTGCTCCCCCACCCCCGGCCCGCCCAACCCCCCGGAGGGCACTCACATCCCGCTGCGCCAGCCCCTGGCTCCGGATGGCCTCCAGGTCGTTGACCTTGCAGCCCTCGCAGAAGTCGGCGGTCAGCACGCGCTGGGAAGGACCAAGAGGCAGGCAGTGGGCGGGGTCAGCAGGGATGGCAGCAGCTGCACCCACCCGAGGGGCCGCCACTCACCTTGCTGGACTTGTCCCAGTGCACGCGGGGAACCACGACGAAGCGGAAATGCTCCAGCTCCCGCGCACAGCGCTCTGCATTGCGGCCCTCGTTCTCGAAGTCCAGCTCCTGTGCCAGGGTCCCCTTCAGGTCCTGGAGGCCACAGCACAGCTGGTCAGACTGAGGCCTGGCCGCCCACAGCCTCCCGCCGCCCAGGGCTTACCTGCAGGACCCAGCTGAAGCCGAAGCTGGGGTGCATGAGCTCCACGAGGCGCAGCAGGAGCTCCAGCGTGCGCACGTCGGCAGCGAAGCGGTCGCGCAGGTCGATGTACTGTACCTTCACGGCCACGACAGTGCCGTCCCGCAGGGTGGCTCGGTGCACCTGTGCAAGGCTGGCAGCTGCCACCGGCTGGTAGTCGAACTCCTGGAAGAGCTCCAGGGGCAGGGCCTGGAAGTCCTCGAGGAACAGCTCGTCTACCTGGAGGGGTGGGCGCTGGAGCAGCCTGGCCATCTCGGCTCCACCAGCAGCTCCACCAGCACCAGCCCCGCCCCCGTCCCCGCCCGGGCTCACCTCCCGGAAGCCGCGAGTGAGGGCCTTGTCCTCCAGCACACGCAGGGTCCGGATGTACTCAGGGGGCAGCAGGTGGTTGAAGGAGCACAGCCCCTGGCCCAGCTTCACATACAGGCCGCCGTTGCTGATGGCCCCTGCCACCAGGGCATCAGCCGCCCGCTGGTGACACGCCGACATCGCCTCTAGGTACCCCGGGCTGTTCTGACCACAGACACAGGGGGAGGAGTGGGGCAGGCAGCACCTCTGTGCCCTGCCCACCCCCCCGCCCAGGGCGGGACAAACCTCTTCCACCCCGCGCAGGGTGACATTCGCGCACCACCAGTAGTCCAGGGAGATCTGTATGCCGACCCTCAGGGACCTGTGGGCACAGGGGGCCCTCAGCCCACAGCAAGCAGGGGCGGGCTCCGTCTGGCACTTGGGCCCCTGCTGAGCCCTCACTGACAGGCCTCACCCCTGCCCACCCGAGTCTTCAGCGTGCAGGGGACACCCGGGTGGCACTCGCAGAGACCCTGCAGCCTGTGTCCATCAGCCCCCCTCCCCATCTACGACACCTGGGGTGTCCGGGGGACGGGGTAAGGCAGCATCTGCTGGAGAGGAGGGGGTGCGGGCAGCACTAGAGCGGGCACAGACGGGGCAGTCGAGAGAGGAGGGGGTGCGGGCAGCACTAGAGCGGGCACAGACGGGGCAGTCGAGCGGGTGCGAGGGAGGGGGGCGGCCGAGGACACCCGGGAGGGACGCGCAGACATCCTGCAGCCCGTGACCATCAGCCCCCCTCCCCATCTACGACCCCTGGGGTGTCCGGGGGACGGGGTAAGGCAGCATCTGCTGGAGAGGAGGGGGTGCGGGCAGCACTAGAGCGGGCACAGACGGGGCAGTCGAGAGAGGAGGGGGTGCGGGCAGCACTAGAGCGGGCACAGACGGGGCAGTCGAGAGAGGAGGGGGTGCGGGCAGCACTAGAGCGGGCACAGACGGGGCAGTCGAGCGTCTCCAAGGATGAATGCCGCCAGAGGTCAGGGTCACCTGCGCCCTGGGGTCCCTGAGAGGGAGGACTGACAGGGTCTCAGTGAAGGAGTGTGGAACTCAGGGGGTCAACCAGGCATGGCAGGGAGGGAAGGCTCTGAGGCCCCAGTCGGTCTGGAAGCTCGCAGGCCAGGTGTGCTATCTGGCCTCCTGGGTGAAGCCCACACGCGGCGCCTTTGTCGGCTCTGTCTCTGCTCCTGAGTCCCCTCAAGAGCCACGGCACCTGGTTGGGGTTGGGTCCAGTTTCTGGATGTACCCTGGGCAGAGCTGGCCCCACGCATGTCAGCTGTGGGCACTGAGGCCCTCTGGCGTCCTCCAGAGCAGGAGTTGCATGGGGACCGGTGCGTGCAGCTCTGCAGCAGGCCTGGCCCAGAGGCAAGGCCTTAGTCTGGCAGCCTGCAGCCGCCCGGGGAGGGGGCAGAGGACGAAGCAGGCTGCTGCCCTGCGCTGCCTACCTATGGGGCAGGGGCACCAAAGTCCCAGGGTACCTCAGAGGCCAGCCTGCAAGGTTTGCTGCTGGAACTGAAGGCCCTGAGTGCGGTGCGCAGTCTGTACAGTGACACTCAGGACAGTCTTAGCTCCGTGTGGGCCGTGGGTGAGAACCCGGGAGCTGCGGGGGAGTAGCCAGGAGCACACCACGGCACAGAGCAGCTGCCATGTGCAGTCACCCTGTGGCTGTGTGGGGAGACTCCCAGAGCCTGCACAGGACCAAGGCCCGCACAGCATGCACGAGGGGGTGGCTTTGGCCACAGCAGGGCGGCCTTCTCCCTTTCTGAAGGGTCCAGTCCAGGGCCCCCCTGCACAGGGTCCAGAGAGGCAGGCGTCTTCACAGACAGGACGGTCACACTTGGCTACTGAACCAGAAATGTACTGTGGTGGGACAAGGGGAGCAGATCCCTGCTGGGGGGTCACAGATACAGGGAGAGGGGCGAGGGCAACATCTGTGACAGGAGCGGAGCTGCCGCAGACGCCTCCTGACTGGGCTGGGAGCACCGTGGGCACGGGATCCGTCTCCATGCACACTCCAGGGCCGGCGGGGGCACAGAGGCTCGGAGCGGCTCAGACATGCTGGTGGGGAGCCCGGGCGGGATTCAACTCTGCCGTGCTTGAACTTTTCACAGAAACGCTGGTGATAGCAGAGGGGCCAGCCCCGTGGCCTGGCAGTTCTGGCCAGTTGGATCCCACAGGCCACCCACAAATGGCAGACACTCCTGTCACCAAGGCAGTACTGAGCCCTAAAGCCGGCCCTCTCTGGGCAAAGCTGACTCCTTACGACACAGCACCGGGTGACTGCAGGCCAGCTGGGGACAGCTGTGTTGGACATGGCCTGCCCTGCCTGCTGCAGGCCGCTTACTTCAGCAGAAACCGAATGTCCACAGCCCATGAGGTCGCTGGCGGGCCCCTAGCAGGGGCATCTCAGACATGGGCAGGTGCGCGGTTTCCATGCAATCGCTGGTCCGCAATCACTCGTGACTGGTGTGCGTGCACTCACTCCTGTCCCCACGTCAGCACCACGTTGTCCATGCTCGCGGAGTGAACTTGTTACTGTGAAGACGGTGGCCAAGGGGTGTTTTTCTTTCTTTTGACAGGGTTTTGCTATAGGGCGCGTGCACTCGCCAGAAAGGCAGAGACAGAGAGACAGAAAGCAAGAAATCACCCCCAGGGAGGATGGCCACGCTGCAATCCCTTCTCCTCCATTCTCCTCTCGGGATCTTGGGCATGCACGCACACGCGCCCGGCGTGAGTTTAAGCCACCAGATCCAGGACTCAAACCATGGTCAACTACATGGGAGTCCAGCGACATAGCCATTACATCAACTGCTGGTCCCCAAGGGGTAGTCTTTCTAGGCTCAGTTGTTCTCCCAAGTCATTGCAGCATTCCATAAAGAACGGTCTATCAGGAACCAGCAGTTAGTGTAATGGCTATGTTGCTGGACTCCCACGTAGTTGACCGCGGTTCGAGTCCTGGACCCAGTGGCTTAAACTCATGCCGGGTGCGTGTGCGTGCGTGCCCAAAATCCCGAGAGGAGAATGGAGGAGAAGGGATTGTGGCGTGACAATCCCCCCTTGGGGATGATTTCTCGCTTTCTGTCTCTCTCTGTCTGGCTGGCGAGTGCACGCCCCCTATAGCAAAACCCTCCCCCCCAAAAAAAAAAAGAACGGTCTATCTTCCTGGGGCCAACAGATGATGTAGCAGTTATATCACTGGACTCCCACATGGCTGAGAGCGCAGGCGGTTCGAGGCACAGACCTGGTGGCTTCAAAATCACGCTGGGTGCATGTGTGCCCAAGATCCCAGAAGGAGGATGGCGGAAAAAGGATTGTGGAGTGGTGATCCCCCCAGGGAGATTTCTCACTCTCTCTCACCATCTCTCCCTTTCTCCCCCCGGCAAGCTCACGTGCACTAAGACAAAAACCTCTACGAAAAAGCAGTCTGCCGTCTCCGCCCTCTGCCCGTGGAGTGCTCACTGGTGTGGACTCAGGCAGGTATCCCCCTTCGCGTGCTGCCACCTTTCCCTTCATTACCATCCTGTTGCTGAACCTGCTCCCAATCCGACTAGAGGGAGTCCCTTCGGTCTGGCTTTGGGCCCCCCCCCCAAAGTCCTTGGACCTCGGCGGTTACAGGGGTGTCTGCCGCTCATGGCCTGCAGGTGCCCAGCAAGGCCAGCCACAGGGCAGGGCTCGGGGCTGCAGGGAGGGCAGATTAGCCACAGCCCATCACATGGCCAGCTGTGCCCCCCTCCTGAAGCCTAGACCCCCAAGCCAGGCGAGCTTCGGTTGGCCCTGCTCCATGCAGGCTGCGCAGGGACGGGCAGGCGTCGGAGGGCACCCTTCCTCGCCCTCTCTCACAGCTCTGCCATGGCCTGTGGCTGTCACGTGGCCGTTACGTGCACACTGCGCCCTGCTGAGCTTGGGGTCATTGTACAGCCCATGACAGTGGGGGCCTAGCCTGACAGTGGCACGGGGAGCCCCACGCTGCAAGGCAGACCCAGTCTGCAGGCCGCCCCTAGTGCCCCGGCACGCTGGGCCCCGTGACCAGCTGGAGCTGGGGCCAGCACAGCACTGCGGCCCTGCGGGAGTGCTATCTCTCACAGAACAACAGATGGGTAAACAAAACAACCAAGGCCATCCGAAGGGACCCCGGAGTACAGCCAGCCGGTGAGGGTGGTCACGGCATCAGAGGCCCGGGCAGCGAGATGGGCTAGGGGACTGTGTCGTCGCCCTCGAGTCTGGCCAACCCTGGTCATGACGGCCAAGACAATGCAGAGGGACTTTTCAGGCCACGAGAGGCCAGAGGTGACCACTCAGGAATGCTGTGGCCCTGGACTGGCTGCTCCGGCAGGAAAGACACTCCAAGGGCACCTGGCAGCACACAACAGGCCCTGACACGCGTGCAGTGTTCTCAGGGGAGGGGGCGCCGCCGGCCCGGGCTGCAGGCACGCACACCGCTTCTGGTGAGTGTGTCGGTAAAACCGGCTCCCTGCACTGCGCGCGGACATCGAAGAGTACGCCAGAACACACAGGAAGAGAGCTAGGTCCACAGATTCTGAGATTGTGTTTTAAGGACTTTGCCATATGGCACATGCATTCGCTGGGGAAATGGCGGGGGGCGGAGTGAGAGATCACCTCCCGGGGAAGGCCATGCCACAACCCTCTCCGTTTTCCTCTCAGGATTTTGAGCACACATGCACACGCGCTCAGTCCGAGTTTCAAGCCACCAGGTCTGAGACTTGAACTGTAGTCAGCCATGTGGGAGTCCAGGGATGTAACCCTCACGCCATCTGCTGGCCCCACAGATTTTTTGTTTGTGGGGTCCCTGGGGGGGTGGTTTGAGAGGTTTTTGTCTTAGGGTATATGCCCTTGCTGGGAGGGAGGCAGTACGAGAGTGAGGTACCACCCCCGGGGGGACAGCCACGCCACAGTCCCTCCTCCGTTCTCCTCCCAGGATCTTGGGCACACACGCACACACACCTGGTGTGATTTTCAAGCCACCAGATCCAGGACTCGAACTGTGGTTGGAGTCCACAGTGGGGCCCAGCAGTGCAACTGCTGTATCATCCCCTGGCCCTTGTTTGTCTGTTTTTAGCAAAATTTTTGCTGCAGAGTGTGTATACTCACCAGACAGGCAAGAGAGGAAGAGAGAGATGACCCGGAGGAGTGGCCGCACCGCCATCCCTTCTCCCTCCTCGGGGTTTGGGCACGCACACATACGTAGCTGATGTGATTTTTAGGCCGCCCAGTCCAGTACTCAAACCACGATCAGCCACGTGAGAATCCAGCACCTTAAGTTACACTACCTACTGCCCCCATAGATGGGTTAAGTTACATCTACAGGCCGGCAGGTGGCATGCTGCTTGGGGCTATGGACCCTCCCATGGCCAACCATAATTCGAGCCCTAGAACTGGCCACGGCCTCCATAGTGACGTCCCATCCCCAGAAAGTGCTGGGGCCCTCAGCACTGTGAGCCTCTAAGACTGCCAGGCCTGGGGAGGCAGCAGGACCCCGGGGCCAGGGGTGAGGTGACAGTACTCTGGGCTGCAGAAACGCCGGCTGGTGCTCGTCAGGAGGTCTCCTGGGCCCTATTTTGCAGGCAGAGGTGAAGGCGTGGCAAGGGCCCCACGCGGTCAGAGGCTTAGACCTCCCTGTCCGGGGGCGAGGGGAGGCCTATCGGAGTAGGCTTTCCCAGATCTGCTCTGGAGGGGGTGGCATCTGACTGGGAAAGGCCCGTGGAGGCCACGTCCATGGTGGGGAGCCTCACTGATGCCCGTCTATACCACAGCACACAGGCCTGGCCGCGCCCGCCCCCCCAGTAAAGGTTTCCGGCCTCCCTACCTGCCAAAGCGCCCGATGCCCTCCACCAGAAGCCGCGTCTTCCGCCTGTCCCGGGCCTCTGCCATGAAGTAGCGGAGTCCAAGGAACAGAGGCCCCCCCAGCACTGTGACGGCCAGCGCCTTCTTCCACAGTGGCCTTGAGGACCTGAGGGGCAGAGGCACGGAGGGGGGCTGGGCCGCACAGCGCCACCCCAGGGCTGCTCTGCTCCTGCCTGGCCTTCAGGGGCGTGGTCCCCCGCCCAGGCCCCCTTAGCAGGGTACCAGTGACCCTAGGCCAGCGTCTGCTCAGCCCTGGGGGTGACTCACAGCAGGTCCAGCCACCGCCCCTCAGCAACGGGCCGTTTGGGCACTGAGTCGGACTCAGCCCAGCACGTCCTGAAGCCCGTGAGGCCAGACTGAGCAGAGCAGCACACAGCGACGGCTGGGCCCAAGGCGTGCCGGGCAGGGCCAGCCCGGTGCAGACTCGGATCTGGAGTCCGCCTGCAGCACGCCTTCCAGGACCCGGGAGGGCGCCCACGGCCCCAGGGCCATCTCAGTGCACACTTGGCCAGGGAGCACCCGGCCTCCCTGCAGCCCACTGCTGTCCAGCCCGAGGCCTCAGACCAGCCTCTCCTGCCCAGAACCTCCCACCACACTCCGGGTGACCTGGCTCTGCCACCCCACCTGCAGCAGCCCTCCGACCTCGTCTCCCCCCGCCCAGTCTGGCCCTGCAGAGCGGGTGGGCAGCCTGACGCCTTCTGCTCCTGTCTCCCGGGGCGGGGGGGTCCCATCCCAGAGGATTCAGCCCTGCAGGGCCCCCCTCATGGTCAGGAACCAGGGCTTGGACGGAGCGGCCAGCGCCCTGTCTTGGCACTGAGGGGCGCCCTGTGAGAGCCGTGGAGGGCGGCTTACCTCATGGGTGGGGCCCTGGTGCTACTTCTGAAGAGCAAGGCCAGGGCAGGCCGGGGCTTGCATGTGCCCTGCAGCAGGGCGGGGTGGGCGCGGCACAGCTGCAGCTGCAAGGAGAGGCTAGCGTGAGGCAGGCGGGCCCAGCCCAGAGCCCCAGCACCCTCAGATGGCAGGGACGGGGCCACAGACCATGGCTCGGGGGAGAAGGGAGGAGGTGGCAAAGCCGGGCCTCGGCTGAGGACCTCTGATGCTGCGGCAGCCTGCAGCTCGACCTGGTCTGGTGGTATCCACCCTCCCCGCCTAGCACCGGCGATGCCCAGACCTGTCACTGCTTCCTGAGGCAGCGGCTGCCGCCCCGTGCCCCCCAAGGGGGGTCCGGCTGCCGACGCGTGCCCACAAAGGGTGGTCTGTGTGCTGGGAGAGTGTACGAGGAGGTGCCCAGTTCGGGGGTCCCTGCAGGGCCCGTGTGCAGGCACCGCTGACAGCAGGGGGAACTGGAGTCACCCAGGTGGCCCTGAGGGCATCTGTCCAGGCCACTGCCAGCGCCAGGAGCAGAATGGAGGGAGTGCCGCAGCCACGAAGCCCCCGGGGCGACGGTGCTCGGGCCTGGTCCCTGATCCCTGCTCAGCCACCAGCTCCCCGGCCCAGCTGCAAACCCCAAGTCAGTGCTCAGGGAAGAGGACCCCGTGGCAGCAGGTCCCAGCCCCACATGGACGTCACTGAACTGGGCCCCGAAGGCCCCAGTCTGCAGCTGTGCGCCCAGACAGCGTCAAGGACGGCGAGAGGCATGAGCCGGAGGAGGGCCGTGACCTGCAGTCCCAGGACAGAGGGCTCTGCTCAGCAAGGCCACGGCTCTCTCTCCGGCGAAGTCCCAGCAAGGGGGGCAGCCTGAGCAGGCGGGGGCGAGGCCAGCAGCCCTCTTGGTGCCCTGAGCTCAGTCAGAAGCCCAGAGGACAGCCACCCTACCCACTGCCCAGGGCCGGCACGCAAGACTCGCTGAGACCAGGCGCCCACCTCATCTGGCCCCAGCTCCCGCCACCCGCAGCCCACAGCCTCGTGACACCAGGACGCAGGCTGAACGAAGCAGTCCAGAGCACTCCGAGTGCATGACCCAGCAGCACAGGGTCACGGCTTTGTCCTCCCCACCAGGCCGTAGGCCCACCGAGTGGCCACCACCCGATTGCATCCCAAGTGCCTGGCCACGTCACCCTGAAGCCCCCAGGCAGGTCCGAGCAGCAGCCTGGCTCTCTGCCGGCCACACCTAATACCCTCCACGGCCCTGACGGGGGCGACCACGGAAGATCTGGAGACCAGGGGTTTGGGGAGAAAACCTCCAAAACGGTTCGAGGGTAACGGGAGACCTGAGTATGGACAACAGACTAGGGACTGTCCATATTTTCAGGCACAGAAAGGTGCTGTGGTTACAGAAGAGAAAGTCCGTGTTCCTACAGAAACGTTTTCAAATACGAGCAGAAACAGGGCGCAGACAACCAGGGTAGAACTGGGCGCAGGCCACTGCGGCCCACACGCTGCCCTCCCGTCTGTCTTCAGCCGTGTCTGTGACAGCAGCGAGGGCAAGCCGGGGGTGGGAGGCACGCCCTGACACCTGGAGAGGTCCTGGCTTTCAGTCCGGGCCTCCCAGGCAGGTCGAGAGGGGAGACCATGGAGTGAGGACCCAGGGATGCATCTAGGTGCAGCTCTCTCGTGAAGTGCTTTTTTCAACGAGCTGAAACACCTGCTGTAGTACTGCAAGGCATAGCCAGGGAGGTGGCGTTTGGAAAGTGTGGCCAATTCTGCCCCAGGTCACTCACTCCCAGGCATCTCGACCCCTCCACAGGCAGAGGGAGGCTGGGGTCTGGGCGGGACTCTGGTCTCAAGGCTCACCGTGCAGTCCTGACCATCCACTCTGTCACTGTCACTGTGCAGACTATGAGCCAGGGGACCTGACCCACGCGAAGACCTCAGCGCAGCAGGGCACACTCAGGCTGCAGGAGGCAGGGTGCCAATGGCAGGGTCCTGTCCCAGGACCCCAGCTCCTCCCACCTCCCCCAGCCACCACCCTGCGGGCGGACACAGGGTTGTGTGGCCAGGACAGGGCAGAGACCATTCCCAGCACCTGCGAAGCCAGACTCACCACCACAGCACATGCAGCGGCTCCCAAGGGAGGCGGCGGCCAGCGTGCAGGCAGGAGGGCTGGGAGGCCGGAGCGGGGAGAGCTCAGCATGCAGTGGCCAGACCTTGTCCTCTGTGCTCTCTTTAGAAAGTGACAACAGGGCCAGGAGTGGCGTGGCATCTGTAAAGGCTCTGGGCCCCACCAGGACCTCCCTGGGCTGTGTGTGAGTGTGGGCGTGAGCCGCCGTGGTGCACCCTCCGGGGTGCCTTCTCCATCTCTCATGAAAGGAAGAAACGAAGAAGGCAGCAACCAGGCCAGCAGGTGGCACAGAGGTGAAGGTGCTGGATCCCACACGGCTGACTCGGCAGTTCGAGTCCCAGACCAGCGGCAGGTACGTGTGCGTGCGTGCCCTAAGTCCTACGAGAACGGAGGAGAAGGGAGTGCAGCATGGCCATCCCCAGGGGGTGACTCCTCACTTTCCCTCTCTCTGTCTTTCCCTGTCTCTCTCTGAAGAGCGCACATACCCTACGGCAAAAGTCACAGGAGGAAGGAAGGGAGGAAGCCACCAAGACAGAGGATGCAGGCGCTCAGCCGCGCTGGTGCTGCACGGCCAGCCGTGGGCTCAGACCCCAGTCTGGCTGGCCTGGAGCACATGGGCCCGTGTGCGACCTCAGGACCCTGAGGGCTGGAGGGTCTGTGAAGAGATGAGGCCTGCCGGAGGCTTCCCGTGTGCACGCTGCTGTGGACTAAACAGCACGTCCACAGCAGAGAAGGCTGAGCCCGAATGAGCTCACAGCACCCGCAGCCCAAGCCCTGCCAGAGTGCTGGGTGGGAAGACCCTCTACTGGCCCGGCTGCAGCCTCTGCCCACCCTGGCTCGCATGGCTGCCCGCCCCCCAGTGCGCCCTGCTGTCCTCTAAGATTAGTGACACTTAGCCCGCGTCTGCCCAGACCCAGGACTAGGCCCTCAGAAACCCCTGTGCTTTACCAGGACCACTATCTGCTCTGCAGACGGCCAGCAGCTGAGGCCACCGGCAAAGCCAGGACTAACCAGACCCTGCGTGCCCAGGACGGGGCCCTTGCCAAGCAATAGGCAGGACCCAAGATGGCAGCGGCCCTGTGGACAAACGGCCTTGGCACAACTCGTGCTGACACTGCAGAGCGCGGCAGGGTCCCTGGGGCCAGCAGGGCCCGGCTCTTCCCAGTATGGGGTGCCCCGTGCTCTCCGACTGCTCTCCCTAGATCGCCCCCACATAGGAGAGCCAGGTGGTGCCAGTTCTGCAGCCGGGCTCCCCAGAGCCAAGTCTGGGCAATTCATGCCACACCATGCCCAACCTAAACCTCCTAATGGGCCCAGAGAGGCCTGCAGTCCGAGTCCAAGCCTCCAGCCAGCTCCTCACTACACTCCGCAGCCACAGGGTGGTGCTGGCCCACCACTGCCCAGCAGGTCCCTCACTCCCAAAACCTTCCAGCTTGAACAGGATGAAATAGCTCCCCGTGGGCCCGCTGGTGGACGCTGGACTCCCACATGGCCAACCACGGTTCTAGTCCCAGACCTGGTGGCTTTCTCATTTTCCCTCTCTCGCACTGGTCAAATTCGAAAATAATAATAATAAATAAAGTTAAAATAAAATGATTCTTGGGGCCAGCAAGTGGCATGGTGCTGATCTCCTACATGGCTGACTGTGGTTCGAGTCTCAGACCCGGCAGCTTTCTTTCTCACTTTCTCTCTCTCTCTCCCCCCATCTCTGGTCAAATTTAAAAATAAATAAAGTTAAATAAAATAATTTAAAAACAAAATTATTATTCTTTTTTAGAGAGATTTACTGTAGAGCACATGCACTCGCCAGAGAGACAGAGACAGGAAGCAAGACACGCCACCTGCCAGCACCCTGCTTTTTATAAGATTTATTTATTTTTATTTTATTTGTTATTATAATTATTATTTTTAGTTTGACCAGAGAGAGAGAGAGAAAGAGAAAGTGAGAAAGCAAGCCTCAGGGCCAGCAAGTGGTGTGATTAAGGTGCTGGATACTCCCACATGGCCAACCACGGTTCAAGTCCCAGACCTGGTGGCTTGCTTTCCCACTTTCTCTCTCTCTGTCTCACTCTGGTCAAATTAAGATAAATAAATGAGTAAATAAAAAGTTAAGTAAATAATTATTTTTTAAAAAAAGAAAGCAAGCAAGCAAGCAAGCAAGCTGTTATATCAAGCTGATTTCTTCAGGGTTTCCAATATGCTAAGGAAGGCCCCATTTCCCCCCCCCCCCCCCCCCTTTTTTTTTTTTTAAATAACATTTTGTTTATTTTATTCAGCAGAGGGTGTGAGTATTCACCAGAGAGAGTATAAGCAGGCACCCCGGGGGATGGCCATGCTGCAGTACCATCTCCACTGCCCCCTGGAGATTTTAGGCCCCCACTCCAGCATGCTTCTCCAGCTGCTGGAGCTGGGACGCGAACAGCACAGGCAGGCTTGTGGGACTCAGCCTCCTGCGCACTGATCCTAGCCGGACGCATGCAGAGGTGCCTGGCCGGACTCAGGCACCACGGGGTCCTTTCCAGGCTGACTACCCAGAGTGGCAGCCAGGAGCTCTGAGCAGCGGCAGTCCGGCACGTGAGCCCAGCTGGAGCGTGTACTGTGAGCACATGCGTGCTCAGCTCAGGTACAGGCCGGCTTGCCTGGGTTCCTGCAGGTGAGACAGAGGACGAGCCGTGGCCCACACAGGCCACCCACAACGGTGAGAAGCCAACTGCAGAGCCCAGGGCAAGACAGGCAGCGGCCATTGACAGGTGACCAGACCCTGGGGACCCTACATGGGCACCTCAGCCAGGGCAGCTGAGGCACAGAACTGTCCCGTGGCTGGGAAGTAACAGACTGGGAACCTGGGCCGGGCTGTGGGCCTGGTGACATCAATGCCCTGTCCTCCTCCAAGGATGTGCGACCCTCCACACCAGCCTGAACCGGAAGGCTGCCAGCCAGGAGCAGCTAGACCAGAAGCTCCACCCTGCCCGTCCAGCCCCTAGGCTGCCTGCAGGACAAGCGCCCTGGTGTGAAGCTCTGTCCACTGTCAGGCACTACCCAAGGGCCAGGCCAGGGTCTTCGCTGACCCTCAGGCGACCCTGCCTGGCAGATGGCCTGTGGGAGCCACACTGGTCAGGCCACTGGCCTCGCTGAGCGCAGCTCACAGCAGGTGCTGGTAGGAGCTTGACCGCTGGGGACCTATCTCCACTCCCCGCAGAGCTGTTGGCAAAGGCCACACCCCAGAGTCCGCTCACCTCGGGCAGGGAGACGGTGCGAGGGGACAGAGAGCTCGGAGGCCGAGCAGAGCAGCGTGGGCCACAGCCAGACGCGGGAGAGCAGCCCGGACCAGGTGTCTCCACGGGAGGGACGCCCTGGCCAGGAGGGGAGACCAGGCTCCACTGGCCAGGACTCTAGGGGTGCCGGGCTGTACCCGGGGCTTGGGCACGGGGCTGGGGTCAGAGGGGCCTGGGAAGAGGGAGGTCTCAGAGCTGTTAGGGACGCCTACAAGAGACCTGAGCGCTGGAGGCTAGACAGGGGATCTGCATCCCGCGGCATTTCAGGGCTCCGAGGAGGGAGTCTGAGGGAGCATGTGGGGTCTTGGGGATATAAGGGGAGCTTGGGGGTCCCAAGGGCCAGGGCCCTGGGAGCATGGAGTGTCCCTGGGGCATGCAGGGTCGGGGGTCCTGGGGAACGGGCTCTCGGGCCCTGATGGCCGGGATCTCAGGGTCCTTAGGGTGCAGGGTGTGGGGGTCCTACGGAGCGGGGTCTCGGGCCCTGAAGCTCCCTGGAGCACCCGCGGGGTCTCACCGGTCGCCACATTGCCCCGCCACTCGGCTCCCCCCGCCTTTTACCCCCCGGGCGGCGCCCGCTTCTTCGGCGGCGTAGCGCCCCCTGGCGGTCACGGGGGCACAGGCGTAGGCTCGCGCCCCCTGGAAAGCCGCGAGTCCCACACTCAGCTCCCCGGCGCCTGGAGTTTCCCTAACCACGTCGCCCGCAGGAAGGGCCGCAGTAAAAAGCGGATGGGGTGGCTCTCGTGACGGCCCTGCTCAGCACTCCCGAGCTGCACGACCCTGAGTCTCTCACGTCCTCAGGATCTTTCCTCGCTGCAAAGTATGCCTGCTGATGACCGCGGCAATGTTGGGACCCCAGGACGGCTGCCCGGGACCTTCTCTCCCTCCAGACCTCCCCTCTGGTGGGGCAAGC
>NW_006199940.1:243487-246458 GCF_000334495.1 Tupaia belangeri chinensis | reverse complement strand
GGCGTCTCCGTGCACCGTCTGCTTCGGCTGCCACCGCTTTCCACAACTGTGACCCTTAGGGACCCTTTCTCCATCTTCATGCTGGCCGCTGCGAAGCTGCCTTGCGGTGGCCTGGCCTTCCCTCCCCGCAGTTCTCGTATCAGGAAGCAAACCGAGGCGGGGGTCAGGTGTCCTCCGCACAGTGCGACGTGGCGGGGAAAACCGCAGCAGCCTAGCCTGTTCCCAAGTGCAGTTCCGCCACCTGTTCCTGTCCCACCCCTGCTTTCTCCAAGCGAAGACGCTTCATGGTTTGCCTGAAGACTCGAGATCCGGGGACAAGGGCCGGCATGGCAGGACTGAGGTAGAAGCAGGTAGGACGTCGGAGGCACACCCCGATACAGAAGAGCCCCAGGCTGGAGGCCGCTGCCTTGGGGGGCTGAATTGCCCAGCCCAGGCTTCCATTCTCTGCTGGAAATTCCCAGGAGTCCCTGGCCTTTGCACACCTCTGCTCTTCACACCTGTCATGGGCCGCACTCCAGGAGAGGGAGGGTAGGCTGTCTCTGAAGGTGTCTCCAAGGTCATGTGGAGGACTCCCTGTGGGGTACTGGGAGGCAGGACCTTGAGGTGGCCAGGCCATCCGGGGTCTGCCGGGGGAAAGGTCCCAGCACGCTCGCTGTGAGGGTGATTGGCCACTGACAGCAAGACGACCCTGGCTGGTGCAGCCCAGGCCGTGAGGGCACACCGTCACTCCCCACGACCTGTCCCTGGCGCCCTTCCCAGCAGCAGGAAACAGACCAAGACACTGCAAACGTCTGCCTTGCTGCGAAGCACCAGGGCGCAGGGTGAGGCCTCCACCGCAGGGGCAGGGAGATGGAGGAGAAAAGTCTGGGCGATCCCCAAGGAGGCTTCAGATATTAGGGATATGGGGCAGCGGGTGGCTAAGGGCATTGGACTCCCACTTGGCTGACCACGGTTTGAGTCCTGGGCCTGGCGGCTTGCTTTCTCACTTTCTCTCACTTGCTCTGTCCCTCCCTGGTCAAATTAAAAATAAATAAATAGAGAAAGTTAAATAAAATAATTATTTTTTAAAAAGACATGAAGAACCATCACTTCCACTTAGGCGCCAAGTGAAGTGTCTTCACTCATCAATGGGTGAAGGCGCAGCCACTCCGGAAAGCAGCCTGGCCGTCCACCCAAACGCACGCGGGGTCCCCAAGAGAGGAGCCCGCTCGCCCACACAGACAGCGCCTCCGCGTGGCTCTCGACAGTCATGCAGTAAAACATTTGGCAAGGAAAGGAGCCCAGTGCCCGCACGGCACCCGCACCAGCGTGACAGCTGAGCCACGACGGTGAGCGGAGGCGGTCGTAGCAGGCCACGTGTGACTAGCTCCACTTCCTTTTTTCTTTTTTAGAATTATTATTTTTAAGCGGTTTTTGCCATAGGGCATATGCGCTCACCAGAGAGACAGAGACAGTGAGAGGGAACGTGGAGTCAGCCCAGGGGACGGCCACGCCGC
Organism: Tupaia belangeri chinensis; assembly: GCF_000334495.1. Classification (NCBI taxonomy): domain Eukaryota; kingdom Metazoa; phylum Chordata; class Mammalia; order Scandentia; family Tupaiidae; genus Tupaia; species Tupaia belangeri. Next base: position 244,962 of record NW_006199940.1, on the reverse strand, counting down.
AGCCCCTTCATCCTCCCTCTGGGATCTTGGGCACACAGGCCCAGCGCGAGCTTCAAGCCACTGGGTCTGGGACTCAGACCACCGTCAGCCGTGTGGGAGTCCAGTAACATAACTATTATGCCACCTGCTGGCCTGTGGGATTAACTTATCATCATTTAATTTTTTTATAGAGCACATGCACTTGCCAGAGACACAGAGAGACAGAAAGAGAGAAATCACCCCCAGGGAGGATGCCCACGCCAACAAGCCCTTCTCTTCCATTCTCCTCTCAGGATGTTGGGCACGCACACATATGTGCCCAGCGTGAGTTTTAAGCCACTGGGTCCGGGACTTGAACCACAGTCGACTACATGGGAGTCCAGCGACATAACCATTATGCCATCTGCTGGTCCCCTTATTATTATTTAATTTGACCAGAGAGAGAGAAAAGGAAAGTGAGAAAGCAAGCTGCCAGGTCCAGGACTCAAATAGAAGCCATCCATGTGGGAGTCCTGCATCTTAGCCACTGTGCCACCTGCCGGCCCCATGACTCCACATCTACAGGGTGTTTCCAGAGACAGAAAACAGAATGGGGGCTTCCTGGGGCTGGGGACCATGGCAGGCAGTTCTGGGTGACATTAAAGGTGCATAGTGTTCTCAGTGACATCCCAATGATGGCCACACTGCTCTGCCCCTAGGCTGGGCGCAGGGAATGGGTGGGTCACATGGACATCCATGTTTAACACTTTGAGAAACCACTACCCTGTCCGAGGGGTTGCTGCTGAGCCCCACTCGTGCCCTCCCTCACATGCAGGTATCTTTTGCCCATGACCAGCAGGTAGTGCAGTGGCTACGTCGATGGCCACCCACATGGTCAACCACGGTTCGAGTCCTAGACCCAGTGGCTTCAAACTCACGTCGGTGTGCATGCGTGCCCAAAATCCTGAGAGGAGAATGGAGGTGGGATTACGATGTGGCCATCCTGGGGGTGGCTTTCTGTCTCTCTGGTGTGTGCACACACCCTCTAGCAAAAATCTCTCTTAAAAACAAAACAGAACAAATACCTTTCTCCCAAGTCTTTTCAGTGGAGGCCAGGCTATAGCACAGCGGTAAAGCAGCTGGACCCCGTGAAGAAGGTCTCAGGTTGCATCCCGGGACCCCGACCATGCCAGGTGTGCACACTCCTGCCTGAGGCCTGCCTCTCACGAAAGAAAGAAATACGTTAAATTAGGAGAGACAGAGGGACCGCCACTTGTTGTAATGGCTATGTCACTGGACTCCCGTGTAGTCGACTGTGGTATGAGTCCCAGACCCAGTGGCTTAATCTCAGGCGAGGCACGTGTGTGTGCGCGTGCCCGAGGTCCTGAAAGGTGAAGAGGAGAAGGGATTGCAGTGTGGCCATCCCCCCTGGGGGTGGTTTCTCGCTTTCCGTCTCTCTGTCTTTCTGGCAAGCACATGCGCCCTATAGCAAAAACCTCTCAAAAAAAAAAAAAAAC
>NW_006199940.1:232381-240188 GCF_000334495.1 Tupaia belangeri chinensis | reverse complement strand
CCCTCCCTGGTAAAATTAAAAATAAATAAATAGAGAAAGTTAAATAAAATAATTATTTTTTAAAAAGACATGAAGAACCATCACTTCCACTTAGGCGCCAAGTGAAGTGTCTTCACTCATCAATGGGTGAAGGCGCAGCCACTCCGGAAAGCAGCCTGGCCGTCCACCCAAACGCACGCGGGGTCCCCAAGAGAGGAGCCCGCTCGCCCACACAGACAGCGCCTCCGCGTGGCTCTCGACAGTCATGCAGTAAAACATTTGGCAAGGAAAGGAGCCCAGTGCCCGCACGGCACCCGCACCAGCGTGACAGCTGAGCCACGACGGTGAGCGGAGGCGGTCGTAGCAGGCCACGTGTGACTAGCTCCACTTCCTTTTTTCTTTTTTAGAATTATTATTTTTAAGCGGTTTTTGCCATAGGGCATATGCGCTCACCAGAGAGACAGAGACAGTGAGAGGGAACGTGGAGTCAGCCCAGGGGACGGCCACGCCGCAGCCCCTTCATCCTCCCTCTGGGATCTTGGGCACACAGGCCCAGCGCGAGCTTCACGCCACTGGGTCTGGGACTCAGACCACCGTCAGCCGTGTGGGAGTCCAGTAACATAACTATTATGCCACCTGCTGGCCTGTGGGATTAACTTATCATCATTTAATTTTTTTATAGAGCACATGCACTTGCCAGAGACACAGAGAGACAGAAAGAGAGAAATCACCCCCAGGGAGGATGCCCACGCCACAATCCCTTCTCTTCCATTCTCCTCTCAGGATCTTGGGCACGCACACATATGTGCCCAGCGTGAGTTTTAAGCCACTGGGTCCGGGACTTGAACCACAGTCGACTACATGGGAGTCCAGCGACATAACCATTATGCCATCTGCTGGTCCCCTTATTATTATTTAATTTGACCAGAGAGAGAGAAAAGGAAAGTGAGAAAGCAAGCTGCCAGGTCCAGGACTCAAATAGAAGCCATCCATGTGGGAGTCCTGCATCTTAGCCACTGTGCCACCTGCCGGCCCCATGACTCCACATCTACAGGGTGTTTCCAGAGACAGAAAACAGAATGGGGGCTTCCTGGGGCTGGGGACCATGGCAGGCAGTTCTGGGTGACATTAAAGGTGCATAGTGTTCTCAGTGACATCCCAATGATGGCCACACTGCTCTGCCCCTAGGCTGGGCGCAGGGAATGGGTGGGTCACATGGACATCCATGTTTAACACTTTGAGAAACCACTACCCTGTCCGAGGGGTTGCTGCTGAGCCCCACTCGTGCCCTCCCTCACATGCAGGTATCTTTTGCCCATGACCAGCAGGTAGTGCAGTGGCTACGTCGATGGCCACCCACATGGTCAACCACGGTTCGAGTCCTAGACCCAGTGGCTTCAAACTCACGTCGGTGTGCATGCGTGCCCAAAATCCTGAGAGGAGAATGGAGGTGGGATTACGATGTGGCCATCCTGGGGGTGGCTTTCTGTCTCTCTGGTGTGTGCACACACCCTCTAGCAAAAATCTCTCTTAAAAACAAAACAGAACAAATACCTTTCTCCCAAGTCTTTTCAGTGGAGGCCAGGCTATAGCACAGCGGTAAAGCAGCTGGACCCCGTGAAGAAGGTCTCAGGTTGCATCCCGGGACCCCGACCATGCCAGGTGTGCACACTCCTGCCTGAGGCCTGCCTCTCACGAAAGAAAGAAATACGTTAAATTAGGAGAGACAGAGGGACCGCCACTTGTTGTAATGGCTATGTCACTGGACTCCCGTGTAGTCGACTGTGGTATGAGTCCCAGACCCAGTGGCTTAATCTCAGGCGAGGCACGTGTGTGTGCGCGTGCCCGAGGTCCTGAAAGGTGAAGAGGAGAAGGGATTGCAGTGTGGCCATCCCCCCTGGGGGTGGTTTCTCGCTTTCCGTCTCTCTGTCTTTCTGGCAAGCACATGCGCCCTATAGCAAAAACCTCTCAAAAAAAAAAAAAAAAGAGAGAGAGAGAGAGAGAGAGAGGAGGAAAGCAAGAAATCACTGCAAGCCCTCCTCCTCCAGTCTCCGGACCTTAGGCACACACGCACACGTGCCCAGGAAGAGTTTAAGCTGCCGGGTCCAGGACTCGGGCCAGGGTCAACCACACAGGAGTCCAGCTTCAGAGCCATTACACCAACTGCTGGTCCTGAAAGTCGGGAAATCTCAAAGACAGGCACCAACCCTGTAAGCGACACGTCTTGGAAGGGCGTGACCTGACTGGGGCACGTCTTTCCAGTAAAGGCTTCAGGAATGGGGTTTCTTAGTCTTACAGTCTTAAACCTTTGTTTCGTTTACTTATTTTACTTTATGTAAACAAACTTTTTAAAATAAATAAAGTGTTAAAAAGAAAACCTGTTTATCTATGACAGAGACACACCAGGTCCTGTTGCTGTCACATGCGTCTCTGCTGTACCCAGGGAGGTCTCCAATCTGGGCCCGCACGTGAACCGGCCTCATGGAGCATACACATCCCTGCCCTGCCGCTGTCCGGCCACACAAGGCCTTGGGGCTTTACTCCCAGTCCCTACTCCCGCCAGGTCTCTTTGAGCTTCCCCGTGTAGCTCACAAACACCCGGCTGGTTTAAGTGAATCCGCACTGGGGTCTGCCTGTCCCTGTAGAGGGGTGCTAGAGGCTAGATGCTGGGGCACTGGGAGATGAGGACCCAGGACCCAGGGACAGTCTAGATGGAACTGAGTGGAATAGAGCTCCCAAGGAAACTGCAGGATTGTGACAACTGGGCAAGGCAGATTCGGAGGACTGGGGCTCCTGAGATCCAAGTCCAAGGGGTCAAGCTTCAGGCACAGCTGGATCCAGGTGACCCAGGGTGTTGCCAGGACTCGCTTGCTCTGTCAGTCCTGCCTGCCCGAAGGGCCTTTGCCCCCAGGCGAGTGCGTCTAGCTCTAGGACAGTATTTCTAGCTCTGAGGGTAACCAACACTCTAAGACAGATCTCATGGCTTACTCCACGGCTGTGTGCACTGGGCACATGTGACTGGAGAGTGGGTCCTGCACAAACCCCAGGGTGGTTAGAGGACGGCAGGGGTGCCATGGTTAAGCCCCCACCAGAACCCCCAGTCTCTGCCCTGCAGGGCTCAGGCCAGAGCCTGGGCAGTGCCGCAGGACCCCTGGAAGTGGCAGCTCTTCCCAAGATGGGTGGGGTGACCGGGGGGGGGGGCATTTCTAGGACTGCTGATGCCCCAGGTCAGGGACCTGTCCATGCGTCACACTCTTCTCTGGCAGCACAGGAGGGGGGTGTCCTTTGAATTCCATGGAGTTGGGGACCTCTTTAAGGATCACTGTCCTGGACCCTCACATCAGAAGGGTCTCCGAACAGGGGTGCCCTGCTCCACACTGAGGGAAGGCCAGACTACCTCTAGCCACCTGACCAAAGCATGGTGTCCATGCTGCCTCAGTGACCTGCTCCTGGGGAGAGCGGGGCTGGTCTCGGCTGCTGCCTTCCCACGGGACCTCCTCCCAGCCCTGGAGCTGAGTGGCTCTCTGGGGCAGGGCCTGAACCTCAGGCTTCTAGCCACGTGCTGTCCATGGAGGCGCCGGGTGGCCTGATCTGGGCGCGCCTGGCCTGGGCTCACGTCCTCCCCACCTTGCTACTCTGATTCCTGCCCAGTTGCCCTGAGCACCCACAGGAAGCCTAGGGACTTCAAAGGCAGAGGCTTCCCGACAGCCCAGTTCCTGCCCTGCTGGCAAACAGTTGACTGCCCCTTCTCTCCAGAAAGTCCCGTGTGTCAGGCAGGGCCAGGCAGGGCCAGTTCCTCAGGCCTGAGCCTGGCCCACCTTGCAGATGCATGCGGGCAGAGTGGCGGCCTAGCCCCGGCACACCCTGGCAGGTATATATGGGTAGAGCAGCGGCCTGGCCCCAGCAAGTACACATGGGCAGAGTGGCGGCTGCACCCTGCCTTCGGTCCTCGCCAGTGGAAGGACATGGAGGAGCTGGGCAGTGGCTCCAGCAGCCCCCAGCCTGAGGGTGGGCAGGCCCCAAGGACATGCTGCCCGGAACAAGGGTCAGGAGGAGGGTGTGAGACCAGAGGTCTGGGTACAGGACGGCCCAGCCTCCTGCCAGGACCTCGTCATCAGCTCCACCCACCGGGCCTCTCAGGAATGCACTCTGGCCCCCAAACCTTCAGCCCCTGCCACTCCCCGAGGGAGCAACCTTGTGGAGCCACTCATGTTGGGGCAAGGGCAGCTGAGCTGGGCGCAGGGTCCTGTGCTGTCTGACACCCGGGAGCCGGCCCTCAGGGTGCTCCAGGGGTCCCAGGGGAACAGAGGCCTTCTCGCACCCCCCCCCAGGAGCTCCTCCCACAAGGCGGAGCTGCAAGCAGAGGACCATCAAGCCCTTCCAATACCCTCCTGCAGGAGACCCTCCTGCAGGCCTAGTCAGGGTCAAAGTCGTCTGAAGTCTAGATGGGGCACCCGTTGAGATGCCCAGGGAGGAGCTCCCAAGCCTGGTGGCTGCAGGAACGGGCCCCTTGTCTGGGAGACCAAGGTCTCAATGCCAGGCTAGCTGCTGGATCCAGCTTGGAGTCCTGCCTCCCTGGGAGGCTGCGGGCCTCTCCCCAGCCTCTCCTTACCGCCTGCCCATAAAGCAAATGAGAGAAGCCCAGGCCCTCCAAACCCGCCTGAGTCTCAGCCGCTTTCTCAGCTAAGGCCACTTCCCTTGCACGTGGTTCCAGCCCTCGTGTGGGGCTCAAGAACCACCAGTCCACGCCTGGCCATGGCCAGCACTGAGGCCCTGCCTCCTGCAGAGACCAGAGAGAGCCAGACTGTCCAGGACCAGGGCCACATGCCAGCAGCCAAGGGAGAAGGCCGCAGCACCCAGCCCTCCTGAATAAGAAGCCTGGGCCTTCAGGGGTCTGATCGCAGAAGTGGGCATGGTGTTGAGGCCAGAGGGTCCTGAACTTCAGACCCACCTCTCTAAGTCCTCCTGAGCTCTCTGTGCCCCAGACCCCTGGCCCGATATGCCAGAAAGCTGGCAGGCATGGACTATCACCCCACGTCACAAGGGGCAGGCAGGGACCTAGGCCTGCCACATCCTGTCCTGGCCCTCCTGGGAGAGGCCCTGGTACTCGGTCTGGGTGCCCTGCATGGAGCCTCTGTGCTCTCTCAGGGCAGTTCCAGGAAGCAGTGGAGGTGCCAGCTAGGGCTCCCCATGGCAGAGCTGAGACCCTGGCTGTGTGCAGAGCAGGTGGGACACTCCTGCCCAGAAGCCTGGGGAGAGGCTGCCCCCAGACGGCCAGCAGGGCTCTGGGACGAGCAGCTGCAGCTTACTGAGTAAAACCACTTTATTGTGCAAGCCCTACACGGGAGTAGAGGGCCCAGGGGGCCTGGGGACACGGACTGCTCTTTGGTCCCACCCCGACCAGGCAGCCAGGGTCTCCGGTGGAGTGTGCTGGTGTCCAGGTGCGAGCTGCGTGGGGGAACTTGGTCACCGCAATAGCCTTGGGGTGGGGGGTGGGGGGCAGAGAGAGGGCCCCACTGCCCAGCTCAGGGGCCACACAGGTCCACACAGTCCTGTCCACTGCGGAACACATGGTAGATGCTGGTGGGGAGAAACATGGCCAAAGCGCCGAGCAGAGAGCCCACCTGGATGGCCACGCCAGCAGCCAGCAACGCCTGCCGGCCCCCGTTGTGTAGCAGGGAGCTGGCCGCCACCTTCACGTAGGAGAACACGCCTAGACACAGCACCCACGACAGCACCTGACAAGACACGCAGACCCACAGGCTGAGCCCACGTCCCCGCACCAAGGCGAAGCTTGTCCCCGCTCCAGGCCCACTATACTCACCACAAGGACCACCCCTGTAGAGGTGCCCACCAGCGGTGGGCATGGGCTCAGGCTCGCCAGCACCATCAGGTAGGCCCCAAAGAACATGCCCAGCACAGACAGCACACCCAGCCCTGCCAGTGACCTGCCGGGCAAGCAGAGGCTCAGGGCTGGCTGTGCCAGGACTCAGGCCTAGCCCTCACCCGAGTGCCCCCCACTAAGTGGCTGGGTCCCCCGTGCACCTGCACAGAATGCCCATGGCCAGGAAGCAGGCAAGGGGGCTGGCAGCACTGCCCAGGACCACAGCCAAGTGGTAGGCCAGGCGCCCGTAGGGCAAGCAGGAAAAGCTCTGGACCGCGGGCAGCACGCCATTGGTCAGTGCACTGGTCAGGCCCAGCAGGCCCAGCAGGCTGGCTGCACGGGCTGAGAGCAGCTGGTGGGCCTTAGGGTCTGGGCCAGGGGTGCTGCTCGCTGCCTGGCCTGGGGGCTCCTGCAATGGCGATGCTTCCTCCTCCTGTTCCTCCACTCCTGGGGCTTCCACCTGCCGGCCAGTTGCAGGGTCTCCCGTGGGCACAGGTGGTGGCAACAGCTGCAGGAGACCCTGGAAAGCGGCTGCCGAAGTGACCAGGAGGGCGGTCAGTGCCCAGAAGAAGATGCTAGCAGAAAAACGCTCAGGGAGGTTGAGGGGTGGTCCAGGGGTGCCGTTGGTGGGGGCAGGTGGGCACTCGAGGCGGCCCACGCCCTGCCCCAGGGCCAGTACGCAGGGCAGCAAGGCACTCAGGCCCTGGCCCAGGAAGAATGACCGCAGGAAAGGAGGCGGCAGGCGGCCCAGGAAGGGCAGGAAGGTGACGTTAGAGGCACAGCAGGCCAACGCCAACACCAACGTCAGCGCCAGGAAGGCCACAGAGTGAAGCTGCCCTGCCACGGGGACCACGTGGTGCCACAGAGGGGCCAGCAAGGCTGTGCCCACCATGCACAGTGCCTGCACCACCTGGATGGGGACCCTCTCGCCCTTGCCCGGGGCCAGCCGCCTCCACAGGGTGACTGCCAGCAGACCCAGGTTCCCCATCGCCACCAGCACAGACAGGTACGAGGGGAGGCTCCAACCTGCAGGGAAGGATGAGTCAGGGCAGGCCACCGGGGACGGGAGAGCCCACCTTCCCGGGCATGCCACCACCCACTTGGGTCCCACTCACCTTCCGGAAGGTCTTTTACCACCACGGGCAGCTCCACCCAGATCCCGTTGACCGCGGCCCACGAGCCCATGCCAAAGAGGACCACCAGCAGGTGGGTCAGCGCCAGCCGGCCGAGCGGGCGTGCTGCCATCCAGGACAGAGCGGAGGATTGCAGCTTCTTCCTCACTTAAGTCTGAAGACGCCTCGGCTTCCTAGGACTGCAGACTCTCCCAGCCTGAGGGAAGAACAGAGGCCCAGCCGACCAGGCTGTCCAGGAACCCGGGCGCGCATGCCAAAGAGGACCACCAGCAGGTGGGTCAGCGCCAGCCGGCCGAGCGGGCGTGCTGCCATCCAGGACAGAGCGGAGGATTGCAGCTTCTTCCTCACTTAAGTCTGAAGACGCCTCGGCTTCCTAGGACTGCAGACTCTCCCAGCCTGAGGGAAGAACAGAGGCCCAGCCGACCAGGCTGTCCAGGAACCCGGGCGCGCAGCCGGCAGAGGTGGGCGGGGCGCCGGCCAGGCCGGGGGCCACGACGCAGCGTCGGCGACCAGAGGACAGCGCGAAGCGGGTGCAGCCGCTCTACCTGTGCGGGACCCGGGCCGAGGTCCAGAGCCTCCACGCTCCCGCAAGATGGACCCTGAGGCCGGAGCCCTCCCGCGATCCCAAGTCTGCAAGAGGCCGGCTCGGGGGCGTGGCAGGGGGGACACCGCACCTCGGGCTTCAGGACACGCCCGGTGCACCCCGCGGCCCAGGAGCGCGGCCCCCGACCAGCGCCTGCAGCCTGGGTTCCGCCCGCCAGCTGCCAGGACTTCAGCTCGCTCGCCTGCCCCGGGACGCCGCCGGCCCTCC
>NW_006199940.1:228698-232100 GCF_000334495.1 Tupaia belangeri chinensis | reverse complement strand
GCGCGCCGCCTGGCCCCCTGGATCCAGGAGGCGGGTGGCGGGGGCCGGCGTCCGAGCGCACGGACACGAGTACCCGGGCTGTGGTCCAGAGAGCAGCCCTGGGGGTCCCGGCTCTGAACTCCGAGCCGCTGGGCCCCAGCCGGTCCCACCACCAGTACTCGGCGGAGCGCGCCCGCGCCCGGGCCTTGCGGCGGGCCGCTGCGAGTTGCGGGAGTAGATCCTGTCCTCTGAGGACACCCGTAGAGGCGTTGGGTAGGGGGCATCACCCGAGACGCCTGGCAGCCTCCCCAGACCTGTTTTCACAGGGCTGCGCGCGTGTGCCGCCGCTGGCACGAGGCCGCCTCCCAGCCGGCGCTCTGGCACACCGTGACTCTGTCGCCCCCGCTGGCTGGCCGCCCTGTGAAGGACGGAGTCAAGGCCGAGAAGAAACTTCTTGCTTCCCTGGAGTGGCTTGTGCCCAGTCCTCTCTGCCTTCTCTTGCTCCCCGAGTGTGGCTGTGGACCAACCAACGCAGGCCCTTCTGTCTGGGCAGCGAGGTAGGGTGGGGAGGACACCGGGAAGGGGTGCCAGGGACCCTGGTGCAGCCCGCTTGTGCTGTTGGCCCAGGTTCTCACAGCTCCAGAGGCTGACCCTCATCCACTGGAAGTCCCAGGTACACTCTGTGCTGAAGGTGAGAGCCCAGGGCTGCCCTACACAGGATCCCCGATCCTGGACACGCCCACCCCCCACTGTGCTACCTGGGCTGGGCGCCCACAGGCCTGCTTCTGTTTTCTCCACCTGGCAGGTGTCCAGGTGGGGCACTCAGGCAGGACTGGCTGTCAGGGGTGTCTCTCTTGTGGACCCTAGCCGCCCTGCCCCAGTCCCACTGGCCCTGTCTTCCTGCAGCTGGTTAGCGAGTCCTGTCCTCGCCTCACCTTCCTCAAGCTCTCGGACTGCCATGGAGTGACCTCAGACACGCTGGTCATGCTAGCCCAAGCCTGCCGTCTGCTGCACAGCCTGGACCTGCAGCACTCCATGGTGAGTCCTGGTCCCACAGGGTCCCGAGGATGCCGGGTGGTGGTGACCGAGCCCCTGTGCCACCCCAGGTGGAGTCCACAGCTGTGGTGAGCTTTCTGGAGGAGGCAGGCCCCCGAGTGCGCAGGCTGTGGCTGACCTACAGCTCTCAGACGGCGGGCATCCTGGGCGCACTGCTGGTAGGTTGGTGATGGGTGGGTGCAGAGCCTGACGCCAGGCTGGGGACTGCCAGGTCACTGACCAGTGCTCCCCTGCTGCAGGGGAGCTGCTGCCCCCAGCTGCAGGTTCTGGAGGTGAGCACTGGCATCCACCGCAACAGTACCCCCCTGCAGGTACCCGTCGAGGCCCTGCAGAAAGGCTGCCCTCAGCTGCAGGTACCTGGCGCTCCCCCTACCCCGTCACCCTCTCGCCCTCCTTGTCTGCATCCTGGGCCTTGCTTCCAGGTGCTGCTTTGCGTGGCTGCCCAAACCTTCGGGGCGAGGGGTGCCCCCTGGGCCAGGCTTCCCCAGCCTGGAGGAGCTCTGCCTCGCCAGCTCCAGCTGCAACTTTGTGAGCAACGAGGTCCTGGGCCGCCTGCTCCACAGCTCCCCCAGCCTGCGCCTGCTGGATCTCCGTGGCTGTGCCCGCATCACACCTGCTGGCCTGCACTGGCTGCCCTGTCAGGGTCAGCAGTCCCTGGGTGCCGGCTGGGGAGATGGGACAAGGGGACCCTGCCCTGCCACTCAGGCCCATGCTCTCACCTCAGAGCTGGAGCAGCTGCACCTGGGCCTCTACGGCATGTCCGAGCGCCTGACGCTGGCCAAGGAAGGCAGCCCCCTGCTGACCCGGAAGTGGTGCCACACCCTGCGGGAACTGGACTTGAGCGGCCAGGGCTTCAGCGAGCGTGACCTGGAGGAGGCTCTGGCTGCATTTGCCGTCACCCCTGGGGACTGGCGACCAGCCCTGCACTCCCTCAACCTCAGAGGTACCCGGGTCACAGCAAGCAGTGTCAGGTCAGCACTGCCTCCCCGTCCCTTGAACACGCCCGCCCTGCCTGGGGTCCCACCTGGCTCCAGACCTCGGGTCTGAGGGGAGGGAGCCCGATGTGGGCCTGGGCCTTCCGGGTAGCAGCTCGGTTGCCCACGACCTGCCCTGCCCACAGCTCCATGATCAGCAGCTGCCCAGGTCTGCTGTACCTCAACCTGGAGTCCTGCCGCTGCCTCCCTAGGGGCCTGAAGCGGGCCTACCGGGGCCCAGAGGAAGTGCAGTGGTGTCTGGGACAGCTGCTCACTGTCACACCCTGCCCCAGCTAAACACAGGCCCAGCAGCCCCCGTGCCGGGTGCTTGAGTGCTTTGTTAAAATAAAACTTTGTAGGAATTCTGTGTGGTCCTTGGAGGTGGGGTAAGGAATGGCCACACCTGGTGGGACCATGAGCTGCAGCTGGCCCAGGGCCTGTGGTGGCATGGGGCAGTCCAGGGCTCCCGAGCCCGCCCTGACGGGGAGGGACACGAGTGAACCACAGATGCCCGTGGGAGTTGGGGGGCAAAGGTGGTCTGGAGAGGCAGGGCCCTGCACTGAGGGGTGGGGAGTGCAGACCCCGAGTGTTAGCCATTCCGCCCTTCAGGTGGACAGGGGTCTCTAGTGGGGGTGGAGATTAGCCGAAAATGCACACCCACCGCAGGGCCTGACCCCTGGATTCCCTGAAGAAGGAGGGTCAACAGAGCAGTTCCTTCTAGAACCTGCAGCTTAGAACTAGAACCCGCCCACAGCCTGTCTTGGGCCTCCCTGCACTGCAGTTGTCTGAGCTCCTGCCCCTCTGACCGCAGCCCTGGAGGCTCTGTTCTCCCGTGTACGAGTGTGACTGCAGCAGTGGGGCGACTGACTGGGCAGTGGGGGCGGGTTGGCCGCAGGGCTGACAGGCACTGTCTGGCCCAGATCCCCGCCAAGGGCAAGGCCAGTGGCCTGCCCACGACCTCCGGCGGCAACCCCTTCCAGCTCTGGGCCCTGGGATTCTTCTGCACTGAGCGCCACCTGGCCGACCGCCTCAAGACCAATGGCTTCTACCCATTCACGCAGCAACAGCCCGGCGGTGCGGGCAAGGCTGGGGTCTGGACAAAAGGCCAGGACTGGGGGTGGGGGTAGGGGCCAGGCGAGGGTGGGTGCCAGGGTCTGGGGATGAAAGGCTGGGTCAAGAGGTAGAGGCCTGGGCCGAGGGGCGGGGTCAGGGACGAGGGGTGGGGATCCAGGGGAGGAAGGGCCCAGGACAGGAAGGAGGGTCCAGGGTTGAAGGACCAGATTCAGGGATGAGGGGTCTGGCAGAGGCCCAGACCTGGGTCCGGTGGACCAGCGGGGCGGGGCCAGGCACCCGTTACGGCTGGCGGGGCGTGGCGGGCGCCCCCCCGCCCGCC
>NW_006199940.1:227065-228028 GCF_000334495.1 Tupaia belangeri chinensis | reverse complement strand
GCGGGGCCCCGGCCTGGGGCCCGTTGGACCAGCGGGGCGGGGCCAGGCACCCGTTACGGCTGCCGGGCCTTGGCCGCGCCCCTGCGGCCATCCTCACGCTGCCTCGCCCCAGTCTTCGTCCTCGAGTACTACCTGGACACTCTGTGGAAGGGAATGCTGCTCTTCGTCGTCTGCCTCGCCTTCGTCAGCTTCGGCCTTGTGCGGCAGGTCCGAGCCCGTGTTCCGGCCCCACAGCCTTCCTTCCCAGGGCCGGCCGCCCAGCCCCACCCAAGCCAACCACTTAGACGTGCCTGTGGCCCTGCAGGTGGAGAAGCAGGAGACCTGGGGCTTCCCCACCTATGGCATGGGCGTGGGCTTGTGGCTGCTGATCTCGTCCCTGCCGCGGCGCCGCCTGGTGCTGAACCACACGCGCGGCGTCTACCACTTCTCCATCCAGGGCCGCAGTGTGTGCCAGGGCCCCATGCACCTGGTCTACGTGCGCCTGGCACTCAGCTCCGATGGTGATGCCTGGGACCGGCCGGCGGGGAGGGTGTGCAGGGAGCGGGAGGCCGCCGGGGAGGCACAACCCCCAGGCCCCGCTGAGCCTGCTTGCCCCTGCCAGCCTACGGAAGGTGCTTCTTCCAGCTGGTTCTTTGTGGTCACAAGCTGGAGCCCCTGGTGCTGGTGCAGCTGTCTGAGCGCTACGAGGTGGGTTCCGCAGCCACGCCCTCCCCATGGTGGGGCCACGTGTGCTGGGGGAGATATTGCGACAGCGTGGTCCTCGCCACGGTCCTTCGGAGAGGTGAGGGCACAGTGGTGGGGACCCTGCTGTCCAGGTGAGAGCTGACCGTCACCTGTTGCCTTAGCAAATGGAATACCTGGGTCGCCACATCGCTCGAAAACTCAATATTAACTACTTCGACTACCTGGCCACGTCCTACCGGCACGTGGTCCGACACTGGCCACTGGGTGCTGCCCTTTACC
>NW_006199940.1:221120-226252 GCF_000334495.1 Tupaia belangeri chinensis | reverse complement strand
GGTGAGGCCTGGGACCGGCCGGCGGGGAGGGTGTGCAGGGAGCGGGAGGCCGCCGGGGAGGCACAACCCCCAGGCCCCGCTGAGCCTGCTTGCCCCTGCCAGCCTACGGAAGGTGCTTCTTCCAGCTGGTTCTTTGTGGTCACAAGCTGGAGCCCCTGGTGCTGGTGCAGCTGTCTGAGCGCTACGAGGTGGGTTCCGCAGCCACGCCCTCCCCATGGTGGGGCCACGTGTGCTGGGGGAGATATTGCGACAGCGTGGTCCTCGCCACGGTCCTTCGGAGAGGTGAGGGCACAGTGGTGGGGACCCTGCTGTCCAGGTGAGAGCTGACCGTCACCTGTTGCCTTAGCAAATGGAATACCTGGGCCGCCACATCGCTCGAAAACTCAATATTAACTACTTCGACTACCTGGCCACGTCCTACCGGCACGTGGTCCGACACTGGCCACTGGGTGCTGCCTTTAGCCCGGGCATCGTACAGCGTAAGAACCGGGTCTACCACCGGCCAAGCAGCTCGCACTCCGACCTGGACGTGTGACCGTACCCCTCCCCGCGCTCCCAGGACCCTGTCCTCCCTCCCCGTGCCTGCCCTCCCTGGCCTGTGGCCTGCGTGCCACCATCCCGGGCTGACCTCCGTCCCCACTGGCTTCCTCTCAGTAAAGCCTCTAGCTTCCAGCAAGGTCACTCTCACGGCCTCCCCCACGCGCAGCTCCCAGGCCTCAGGGAGCCCTTCCTGTCCAGAGGCTGCCACAAACCACAGAGCAGAGTGCAGAGCGTGGGGAGCCGGAGGCAGCCAGACCTCCAGGAGGTCCCACAGGCTGGAGGCCGGCTTCTCCCACCCCACGGCCAGCAGAGCTTAACCTGTCCTCACTTCAGAGGTGCAGGCAAGGCGGGTTCCCAGGAGTCAGAATCCGACCAGCCCCACTCCCGTCAGCAGTAGGACAGAGAATCCAGAGGGCAGGTCTGTGCTGGGGTGCATCCGGGACCAGGTCACCTGAAGGTGCAGCTGTGTCCCTCCTAGGATCTATGTGGGACACTGCACATCCTAGCAGGGTGCCAGGCCTCCTGGAGGGTGGATGCGCGTCTGCTGGTGTCCAGAGAGCTCCCGGCTCTCATTGCAGCCCCAGGGCCTTCTGGGCTCTGGGGAACAGAGAAGGTGGGCACCACAGGCCTCTGGGCAGCAGTGCCTCGCACTGTCCACCTGCTCTTTGGGCCAGTATGCTGGCGACCCTGGTCAGGCTTCAGGCCCCGGAGCAGCTGCACATCTCTGGAGTCAGAACTGCAAAGTGCAGACAGAGCGATGTTTTTTTTTTTTTTTTTTGAGAGGTTTTGGCTACAGGGCGCGTGCGCTTGCTGGACAGACAGAAAGCGAGAAATCATCCCCCGGGGGGATGGTCATGCCGCAATCCCTTCTCCTCCATTCTCCTCTCGGGATCTTGGGCACGCACACACACGCACCCGGTGTGAGTTTTAAGCCATCGGGTCCGGGACACGAACCGAGGTCGGCTACATGGGAGTCCAGCGACATAGCCATTGCGCTAACTGCTGGTCCCACAGACAGAGCTCTTGTTAAAAGCTGTTTCAGGGGACCAGCAGGTGGCGTGGTGGTTAAGGCGCTGGACACTCCCACATGGCCGACCAGGGTTCGAGTCCTGAATCTGGTGGCTTGCTTTCTCACTTCCTCTCTCTCTCACTCTCACCCTCTGTCTCTCTGGTCAAATTTAAAAAATCAGTGAACAAATAAATTAAATAAATAAGAAAAAAAAAAAGCTGTTTCAGATGGGACCGGCAGATGGTGTCATTGTCACGGCACTGGACTCTCGCAGCCCACCTGGTTTGAGTCCCAGACCCAACGGCTTTCTCACTTCCTCATTCTCACTTCCTGTCTCTCACTTTCTCTCTGGTGAGTGCACATACCCTGTAGCTAATGTAAAAAGCAGTAATGATAAAAAAATTAAACAATTCTTTTTAAAAAAATGGAGCCAGCCGATGGTGCAGTGGTTATGTCTGGACTCCCGCGTGGCTGACCACGTTGGAGTCCCGGACCTAGTCCCCATCTGCTTCAGAGTCACACTGGGCGTGCGTGCCTGCATGCCCGAGATCTTGAGAGGGCAGAGGGGCAGAGGTAGGCCGTGGCCATCCCCCGGGTGATTTCTCACTTTTCCTCTTTTGTCACTCGCCAGTGAGTGCGTACACCCTATGGCAAAATATTGAAACAATAAAATAAAAAGAATAATAAAAGCCATTCTGGGGATCCGAGGGGATGCAGAGCGGAGAGCTACCGACTTACAGGCAAAGGTGTGGAGGGCGGGGCCCGCGAGGGGCTCAAGGAAAGCCTCTCCAGAGGGGGCCGTGCACAGGTCAGGTGATGGCAGCGGGGACAGGAAGTGCGAAGGCCCTGAATGGGACGCGTGTGCTCGAGAAGCTGCCAGATGAGGCTGGTCCCCACGGAGAGACAGGGCAAGGAGGCCTGAGGCGAGGCGGAAGGGTAGGCCGGTCCTTGGCAGTGGGCTCAGAGCAGCCCCTCCTTGCTGCCAGGACAGCTGGGCGGAGGCTCAGGGGTGGGGCAGGCACCCGGGCCGCGGGGCGCAGGCTGTGCAGATGAGGTGCCAGGCACATGCTGCCTGGATGCGGTGGGAAGATCAGTGGACCCAGGCGCTGGAGCTGGGTCCCTGGGGAGAAGGGTGTGGCCTGCCCTTCTGAGTGAGGCCAGGCCCAGGGGCTATGGGCCCTGTGGGGAGAGTGGAAAGGCAGAGGCCGGAATAGGAGCCATGAGGGCCACAGGTGGGACTGGCCTGGGGTACACATGTGGAGGGGAGGCCCCATGGAGGCGCCCAGGAGAGGGGACTTAGCAGGGCTGGGAGGACACCCCTCTGTCGGGAAGCAGCCTCGGGGAAGGGTCTCAGCAGTGCTGCAGAGCTGGAGGGAGGGGGTGCAAGAGCAGGGAGAGAAAGTGGCTGCTGGGGGCTGGCCCTCCGTTAAATGTGTTTCGGGCCTGGCCTGGTGACACAGTCGCTAGCAAAGCAAACAGCACTGGAGGCCACACCTGGCCTTGGGCTCTGAGCTGGGGGTGGGGGAGGGGCCCTCAGCAGGACAAGACCCCATGGGGCTCACTCTCCCCAGTGCGTGCACACCCTATAGCAAACTAAACACAAAGAAAACACAAAAACCAGAGTATCGAGAGGGGATGGTGTGGGCAGGCCTGGCAGGCACCACCCTACCAAGTGATGGGGCCGAGTCACCAGTTATAAGCCACAACGCTGTCACATGCCCATTACGTCACATGACAAACCATACCCCTCGTGGTCTCCTGCCTGTGTGCCCAAGGCCCTAACTCACATCACAAGAGAACACCAGGCGGGGCCGCCAGGTGGCGTGAAGGGTAAGATGCTTGATCCTACAGGGTCACCTGGCTAGTCCAAATCTCATACCCTGTGGCTTGAAAGTCACCCAGGCATGTATGCATGCCCCAAATCCTGAGACGCGGAGAAGGGATTGCGGCGTGGACATTCCCCGAGGAGGGTGGTGCTTTCCCTCTCTAGCGAGCATATGCACCCTCTAGCAAATAGAAAGGGAGAACTGAGAAGAAACCTGCAGGTTAGCGTTAGAGAAGAGAGCGAGTCAAGTGTCTGAGTTGTCTTTGCAATTTTTCCATAAATCCAAATTTTAAGTTAAAAGTTTTCTGAGAATCCACTGCAGTAGATCAGGTGTATGCCCAGGGGCCGGCAGGTAATGAAGTGGTTAAGGCACTGGACTCCCACGTGGCCAGTCACAATCCAAGGCCCAGACCCGGTGGCTTGAAGCTCACACCTGGTGTGTGTGTGTGTGTGCGTGTGCGTGTGCCCCATGTCCCGAGAGGAGAACAAAGGAGAAGGGATTGCAGTATGGCCATCCCCCAGGGGAGTGATTTCGCACTTTCTCTGTCTCTCTACTGAGCATACATGCCTGACAGCAAAAATCTCAAAAAAAGAAAAAAAAGAAAGAAAAAAAAGATCGGACCAGCAGGTGGCATAGTGTTTAAAGATGCTGGACTCCCACATGGCCAACCATGGTTCAAATCCCAGAGCTGGTGGCTTGCTTTCTCACTTTCTCTCTCTCTGTGTTTCTGATGAGTGTATGTGTTGTGTAGCAAATTAAAAAATAATAATGACAAGAATTAAATAATTAAAAAAAGATGTATGTCTGGAAATCTGCACAGCCCTCTGCTGTAGCTGCATAGCGGGGAGTGTGGGCGGTGTCCTGGAGGGTCTGAAGGGCTGTCTGTCTAGCTAAGGGTGTCCGCAACGCAGCTCCGTGGCTCGGCATCCAGGGGGGGCCTTACAGCCTGTCCCCAGCTCCGACTGGGCACCGACCACGCAGCTGCGGCAGTGTCCACAGCTGGGCGTCCCACGGCTGGAGTGTTCCAGAGAACAGTCTTTGCCCGGGAGCCGCCTTCTCACTCGGAAAACCTTTTCAAGCAGGAGAGTGAGGGTGTGACCAGTACGCCACCTTAACCCAGCTCGAAACGCGACCGCTTTTTTCTTAGCTCCTAAATCGCATTCCCAGCGAGGACGACCGAGTGGGTGCAGTGCTGGTGTCCTGGCAGCCGTAACCAGGTGGCCTGGAGCACACTGGACACCCTCGCTGGCCCCAGGGGCTTGTGTGCCTCTGCCATCTGACACTGCACCACGTCTTTGGTGCCCCTTGGCTATACGTGCATCGTCCCGGCCTCTGCCCCGTCTCCATTCTCCCTGCGTCTCTGCGTCTTCACGCAGACATCTCTTCCCTGGCGCATCTCTTCTCCCGGTGAGCCCGGCTGTGCCGGATTAGAGGGTGCCTTCCCAGGGCCGTCCCACCCAAGGCATCGCCCCAGCCTGAGAAGCGGAGGGGCAGGACTGCAGAGACTCACTTTGATCCCAAGGGGGCACTCCCACATTTTGCTGGAGACCCCAGCCCAGAACCGGCCCACAGGGCGCGTTTTCTGTCCTCCACGAGCTCTAGGCAGCAGCCTCGTGGACTGTCCTGCCTGTCCTCTGCTGCAGTCTCCTCACTTCTTTTTTTTGAAGAGATTTTTGCTATAGGGCGCGTGCGCTCACCAGACAGACAGAGAGACAAAGAGACAGAAAGCGAGAAATCACCACCCAGGGGAGACAGAC
>NW_006199940.1:217999-220143 GCF_000334495.1 Tupaia belangeri chinensis | reverse complement strand
GAGACAAAGAGACAAAAAGCGATAAACCGCCCCCCAGGGGAGACAGCCACGCCGCAATCCCTTCTCCATTCTCCTCTCGGGATCTTGGGCACGCACGCACGCCCGGCCTGAGTTTAAGCCACCAGGTCCAGGATGTGAACCGCGGTCGACTACATGGGAGTCCAGCGACATAGCCATTACGCTAACTGCTGGTTCCCAGTCTCATCGCTGCTGCGGCAGTCCAGGGAGCTGCTCCTGATCAGACCAGGCTTCTTGCTCAAGCTGGAGGGGGACGCAGGGCCCGGACACCTGAGCATGATGCACAGGGACAGGAGAGGCTGGGGTCCTGCCGAGGCTGAGAAGTGGGGCAAGGGGGCTGCAGTGGGAGAGAACGGGGCTACCCGGGACAGTGTGGCCAGATGAGAGGAGCCGGCTGTGGAAGGAGCTAGACTGGGAGGACTGGCTCTGAGGACCTGGCGGCAGGATAGGAGGGTCCAGAGAGGTGCCAGCTGGGCCCAGAGACCCGAAGGACACTGGACCAGGGGAAAGGGTCTGGGAGAAGGGAGAGCAGCGTGGGCTTGCGGGTGACGGAGGGGCAGGGTGAGCACCCCAGCCCGACTTCTGTGGAAGGCGACTGAGGAGTCAGCAAAGCGGAGAGAGGGCGGCGGCCTCCGCTGACCCCAGAGGAGGCGTGAGCTATGGAGGCCCCTCAGGCAGAGGCCTGGGCTGACGTGGGCCTTTGGGCAGCAGCAATCCTGAGAAGCTGCTGGCAATGCCCCGGTTCCCGGCCAGGGGCGAGCAGGGAGCTGTGCCTGCAGTGCTGCAAGTCACCGTTCATATGTGGCAGGGCCAGCTGGCCAGCTCCTTAGAGTGCTGACGGCCCCCACCAGGGAGACGGAGGGGAGGCTGTGCAGGACGGACCCGGCCTGGCCTCGCTCCGGCCACCCACTGCCTCCCCCACCCCCGTCCAGGCCAGATGCCCTCGGAGTGCTGAGTCGCTGGCTCAGGGCTCGCTGGGGCATGACCAGGCCCTGTGCTCTGAGGGTCCCCTGTCCAGCCAGGGTGGCCCTACCTCCCATTTGCTGTCAGAACTGGGCGGGACAGACGCCGGGGACACAGGGCCTCCTCCTGGTGTCGGGACTGCCCACTGCTTCCCAGCGACTCCTCTCCAACCTCTTGGTCCCTGGACACGAGGCACCAGGGTGCCCTGAGGGCCGTGGGGCCATTAGCTCAGTGTCCTCTGGCCGAGGCTCTTCCCCCCGGGACCAGGACTTGTAACCACGCCATTCCTAGAGCTGCGGGTCCTGGGCTCCCAGGGGGGGGCCCTTGGCTCCTGGGCCAGCGGCCAGCTGCTGGGAGCCAGCACTGAGGTGAGCCAGTGAGGTGGGCCTGTCTCCCAGGCGTGTCTTTGGAGACCGCTGCTCATGGGCTCCCTCCGCAGCAACTCTGGGACAATGTGAACAGCACCCTTCAGGCCACAGGACTCCCTGCTGGCTGCTGAGGTTTTGCTGGGAACAGAGACGAGAAAGCGCCCTGAGGGTGGTCATGCCACAGCCCCTGCTCCATCCCCCTTCGGGATTCCGGTCACAGGTCACACACGCCTGGTGTTTTTCAAGATCCAGGACTTGAACTGCACAGTTGGACGTGGGAGATCCACTTACCTTAACCACCATGCCACCAGCTGGCCTTCAGCTGTGGCTAATTTGAGGCCTGGTGCCAGGCCACCAGCAAGGGGGCAGCCCTCAGCTGTTCCAGGAGGTGGACATGGAGTCTGGAGGCTGTGGGCCGCGGGTGGCCCTTCTGCAGGCCAGGGTCAGGGGTCTGGAAATGAAAAGGGTTCGGTACGTGACCCCAGCTGTCCCACCGATATTGTGGCCTCCTTTCCGCCACAGGTCCTGCTCTGGGCTCAGCAGAACTGCCGCTGTGATTGAGCCACCTTGGAAACACCCCACTGCCGCCCTCTTACGTGCCATCCGGAAGGCTGGGCCACGGTGTCTGCTGCTTCTCCCCTGCGTTCTGCTTTGGCTCAAATCTTATTTAAGATGGGTTTATAGGCAGCCTATATTTGGGGCTGGCTTTTCTCTTTTTCTTAATTTTATTTAGAATTATTCTATTTAACTTTTTTTTTTTTTTTTGAGAGGCTTTTACTATAGGGCTTGTGCCCC
>NW_006199940.1:214630-217956 GCF_000334495.1 Tupaia belangeri chinensis | reverse complement strand
AGGGGGGATGGTCACGCCGCAATCCCTTCTCCTCCATTCTCCTCTCGGGATCTTGGGCACGCACGCACACGCGCCCGGCGTGAGTTTTAAGCCACCGGGTCCAGGACGTGAATCGCGGTCGACTACGTGGGAGTCCAGCGACATAGCCATTACGCTAACTGCTGGTTCCCTAACTTTATGTTTATTTATTTACTTATTTTTTTAACTTGACCAGAGAGGGACAGAGAGAGAGAAAGATATAGACAGGGAAAGTGAAAAAGCAAGCCACCAGTCCCGGACTCAAACCACAGTTGGCCATGTGGGAGTCTAGCATCCTTAACCATTATACCACCTGCTGGCCCCTGGGTCCAGCTTTTCTATCTAAGGTGATAATCTCTGGCTTTTTGTTTGTTTTTAGTGTTTGCTACAGGGAGTGCACAAATCACCCTAGGGCTGATTTCTCATTTTCCCTCTCTGTCTCTCTCGCCGCTTGCTCCCCCTAGTTACAGCCTTCAAGCTTTTCATACCTTGTGGTCTAGACTTTCATTCGGTATAAATTTCTTCTGCCTAAAGGACTTGAAGATTTCCTGTAGGGGCCAGCAGGTGGCATGGTGGTTAGGGGCGCTGGACTCCCACATGGCTGACCTCTGAGTCCTGAACCCAGAGGCTTGCTTTCTCACTCCTCACCCCCGACTTCTCGGTCAAATTTTATATATATATATATACACACACACACACACATATAGTTAAATAATTCTTTTTAAAAAAATCTCTTGTAGGGGGGAACTGGCAGGTGATGTGGTGGTTAAGGCACTGGACTCCCACATGGCTGACCATGGTTCAAGTCCTGGACCTGGCAGTGACCAGCAGTTAGTGTAATGACTATGTCGCTTTCGTGTAGCCAGCCGTGGTTTGAGTCCCGGACCCGGTGGCTTAAACTCATGCCGGGTGTGTATGTGCACGCGTACCCAAGATCCCGAGAGGAGAAAGAAGGAGAAGGGATGAGAGGAGAAAGGAGGAGAAGGGATTGTGGCGTGGCGTGGCCACTCCCCCGGGGGGTGATTTCTCGCTGTCTCTCTCTCTCTGTCTGTCTAGCGAGTGCATGAACCCTATAACAAAAACCTCTCCAAAATAAAAAAAGAAGGAAAAAAAAGAAAAGTCCTGGACCTGCGGCGTGCTTTCTCGCTTTCTCTCTCGCTCTCTCTGTCCCTCTCTGGTCAAATTTAAATAAAGAAGGGGCCAGCAGGTGGCGTGGTGGTTAAAGGCACTGGACTCCCACGTGGCCAGCCACGGTTCCAGTCCTGGGCCTGGCAGCTGGCTTTCCCCCTTTCCCTTTGTCTGTCTTCTGTCTCTCTCTAGTCAAATTAAAAAATAATAATAACACATGGAATTAACTAAATAAGTAATCCTTTAAAAAAATTTAAGTAAAGAGGGGCCAGTAGGTGGCATGGTGGTTAAGAACACTGGACTCCCACGTGGCCAACCACGGTTCAAGTCCCGGACCTGGTGGCTTACTTTCTCACTTTCTCTCTCTCTCTCTTGTTCTGTCCCTGTCTGTTCAAATTTAAGTAAATAAATAAATTTGTAAACATTTCAATAAAGAAATAAAAAGTTAAATAATTCTTTAAAAAATAACAAATAAAGGCTGGTCACGCAGAGCGCTCGAGTCCTCACAGAGTGGCTAGACGGTGGTCACCATGAAGTTCAACCCCTTCGTGACCTCTGATCGCAGCAAAAACCGCAAACACCACTTCAATGCCCCCTCGCACGTGCGCAGGAAGATCATGTTGTCCCCGCTGTCCAAGAAGCTGCGGCAGAAATACAACGTCCGCTCCATGCTGGTTCGCAAGAGTGAGGAGGTCCAGGCGGTTCGAGGACATGGCAAAGGTCAACAAGTGGGCAAGGCCGCCCCGGTACACAGGAAGAAGTGGGCAAGGCCGTCCCGGTACACAGGAAGAAGTGCGCCCTCTACACGGAGCGGTGCAGCTGAGGGGCCACCGGCACAACCGTCCACGTGGGCATCCACCCAGCAAGGGGGTTACCACCACGCTAAAGCTGGACAAAGATCGGGAAAAAATCCTCGCACGCAAAGCTGAGTCTCGACAAGTTGGAAAAAGCAAGGCAGATACAAGGGTGGGCTGACGGAGCGCAGCGGTGAGCAGAGCCCGCGATGCCACGTGACTTAGCGGACTTCCCGCCTGCTGGTTTCTTTGGAAATGTTTAAGATGCTTCTGAAGCAATTTATACCCTACCCCTCATTTTGTTACGAGCTATAAATTACCTTTACAATTTTGAGTAATATTTTTATTAATAAAAATCAGAAGTATTTCCTAAGTCCCCCTAAAAACACAAATAAAATTAATTAGTAAATAATTCTTTTTTAAGAATTTATTTGTTTATTTATTCATTTATTTTTTATTTATTTATATTTTTTTGGAGAGATTTTCGCTATAGGGCGCGTGTGCTCTCCAGACGGACAGAGAGAGACAGAGAGACAGAAAGCGAGAAATCACCCCCCAGAGGGGATGGTCACGCCGCAATCCCTTCTCCTCCATTCTCCTTCTTGGGATCCTGGGCACGCACGCACACGCGCCCGGCGTGAGTTCTAAGCCACCGGGTCCGGGACGCGAACCGCGGTTGACTACGTGGGAGTCCAACGACATAGCCATTACGCTAACTGCTGGTTCCCTATTCATTTATTTTTAATTTGACCAGAGAGAGAGAGACACACACACACAGAGAAAGTGGGAAAGCAAGCCACCAGGTCTAGGACTTGAACCATGGTTGGCCACGAGGGAGTGTCCAGTGCCTTAACCACCATGTCACCTGCTGGTCCCCAGTAAATAATTATTTTTTAAAAAGAGATTTCTGGCGGCCGGCAAGTGGCATGGTGGTTAAAGGTGCTGGACTCCCACATGGCCGACTACGGTTCAAGTCTTGGACCTGGTGGCTTGCTTTCTCACTTCCTCTCTCTCTCTCTCTGTCTCTCTCTGATCAAACTGGAAAATAATAATGATAATAAAAATAAATAAAGTTAAAACAAAATAATTCTTTAAAAAAAAAAAAAAAAGATTCCTGTAGTGCTAGCTGAGAGCATGGTGGTTAAAACAGCTGAATTCCATGTGGCTCGAGTCCTGGATCTGACAGCTTAAGAAACACTGGGTACATGTGCATGCATGCTCAAAATTCTGAGAGGAGAATGGAGAAGGTTCAGGGCATGACCACCCCCTTGGGGGGGTGTTTTTTCACTTCCCCTCTTCCTGTTTCTCTCTGTGTCTATGATGAGTGCACAAATCCTATAGCAAAAATATATATTTTTTTTTTGGAGAGGTTTTTGCTATCGGGCG
>NW_006199940.1:212272-214545 GCF_000334495.1 Tupaia belangeri chinensis | reverse complement strand
CATTCTCCTCTCGGGATCTTGGGCACACAGGCACATGCGCCCGGCGTGAGTTTAAGACACTGGGTCCGGGACTCAAATCGCGGTCAATTACATGGGAGTCCAGCGACACAGCCATTACGCCAACTGCTGGCCCCAATACCTAAATAATTCTTAAAAACAAAAAGCATGGTGATGAAGAGAAGGGCATGGAGCAGAGGACCTGGCTTTCCAGAGCTGGTCTTCAGTGAAGGGGGGAGGGTGTACGGGCTGCACCCACCCCTGCACACTTGTGGTCTGTAGAGCAATTTCTGCCACTCACCTTGCATGGCTTCGGGGCCACCTGGGGACGCCCTTGAGCCCTCAGGACCCTGGCTCTGTGAGAAGCCTGCTCACACTCACTGCTCCTCTCCACTCCCCCCCCTCCCCCGCGCCGCCCCCCCCCCCCCCCCCCCCCCCCGCCACCCGCAGTGCTGTCTGGTTCCCGGGTGTCCCCGCCTGCACACACTCAGTTCTGCTGTGCTCAGCAACTCAGGGTTCCTCCCTTGACCTGGGCTCCAGAGCACCCACCTAGCAGAGACCAAGACTGACCCCCGGGCCTCTCCGGCCCGTCCCCATGCCCTCGTACCTCCTGCCCCTCCAAGCACACAGAACCTGGTCTGGAGAAGCCCTCTATTCCCAAGCCCTCCCCAGCCCCAGCCTTCCTCCCTCACCCTTCGCTCCTTCCTGGGGACCTGGCTCTACCCATGCTGTTCCCCCGGGCGCTGCCTTCTCTCCCACTCGGACCTGGCAGAGTCCTTCCCACCTCTCCCTAAGTGTCCTGGATGGGAGTCACCATCCCCAACCTTGTGTCTGTACCTGAATTCCTGGTGGCTTCAACATTCTCGCCAATGAGCCTTCAGCTCCCTGCCCATCTTGGCATTTTCCTCCCACCGCTGACCTCACCCTCTGTTGGAAGGTACCCTCAGCCATACCTGTCCCTGCCCCCAGCCTGTGCTCTCACCCTCTGCCTTCACTTCTAGCTCATCAGAGCCAGGCTGCCCACTGATGCCCCTGGGTTGGAGCCCACTGAGGCAGAGGGCCCGGCATAACTGGTGGGTGCTGGGAACTCACAGTGGGACCCCCCGCAAACCAGGCCTTTGTGTAACATGGAACCTGGGCAGGATTGGGCAGTGCAGTCGCAGAAGGAGACAATGATCACAGAATCTGCACCGGACCCCAAGCCCCAAAGGGGTAAGGGGCTGCTAGAGCTGAGCCTGAACCCGAGAGCAGGACAAGGCCCTGTTAGGCCCACAGCCGTGTCTGGGCCCTGATGTCTCCTGTCCTGCCAGAGTGCCCCAAAGCCCAGCTCTCACCTGAGGGGACTCATAACTGCTTGAGGAAGGGGGACCAAAACTCTCCAAAAGCCCATGAATCAGCTACTGTCCCTTGGACCTCTCTTGGCCACAGTTGCCTCCGATACAGGCTGGGGAGACCGGCAGGAAGCCCTGAGTAATTGCCCCTGGGCCGCATGTGCACTGTGCATCAGGGCGCTGCAGACTGACCACCGAGGCCTGAGCCCAGCTGCCCGCCGCCGCCGGGTGCCCAGGCTCCAGGCTCCGACCAGCAGATCAGAGTCTGCCACCTCCCCTGGGAGCGCCAGGCCTGGGGCACAGGAGTCCCTGCTCTGCCACCTGGACTGTCATGGGGTTGGGGCCAAGGAGGTGAGGAGGCTGCCAAGAGACGAGTAGAGGGGTGGAGAAACGAGGGGTATGTGAAGAGCGACAGAGGAGAAAAGGTGAAGAGAGGGACAAAGAATGACAGGCGGGAGAGAGGCAGAGAGAGGGGAGAGGACAGAGCTGGGGAAAAGGGATGGAAGTACAGAAACAGGGCGACGGGACGCCTGGGACTAGTGACGTGGTGCTGGGGGACTGGATGCAGTCAGAAGGACAGAAGGCTCAGGACGAGGACAGAGTACCGGGGAGGAGGCATCGAGCGCCCAGAGAGGGGACGCGCCTGGCAAGTCCTGCCAGCGCCCGGAGGGTCCGCCCGGTAATTAGGCCTTGGTCCAGATGGGCCCCCAGCCCCGTAATCAAAATGCTAATTGACCCCCGCGCCTCCGGCTGCTCCTCTGCTTGGCCCCCTGGGAGTGAGCAGGACGAGCTGTGCAGCCGAGGGGGTCCCTGCCCCGCCCTCGCCGCGAGCCCAGCCGGCTGCGGCTCTGCGATAAGGGCCCTGCCCCTGGGGAGCTCCTGCCACGCAAGATGAACGTCCCGCCGCTGCCCGGGCTGGGGCCGCTGGCACAAAGCGGGCCCCCG
>NW_006199940.1:211287-211783 GCF_000334495.1 Tupaia belangeri chinensis | reverse complement strand
CGGCGGCCGCGGGAAGGGTTATCCGCCTGGTTGCGGGACCGCCGGGGGACGCTGCAGCCGCGCGGAAGGGCGGAAAACCACCGAAGAAGCGAATTTCCGGAGCAGGGGCATGGCAGTCCCTCTCCCCGTCCACAGCCCGCTCGCTGCGACGCCGCCGTGCTCGACATCTCCCCACGGAAGAGAAGGGAGGCGCGGAAGGTCCCGGCGGCGGGCGCGGGGTCAGCCCGGGTGCCCAAGCTGAGGGAGGCACTGCGGCACAGGGCGCGGGCGGCGCTCCCACCGCGCTCCCCCTGCCTCGGCGTTCGTTCCTCGTGTCCTTCCTCCCCCACGCGCCCCCGCAGATCCGCGCCACCAGGACCCAAGTGAGGCAGAGTTGACCCGACCCCTGCGTTCTTCCCCGGTCAACCCCGAGTCCAGGGCCCTGGGTCTCAAGCCTGTTTCCGCCTCTGTCCACACGCGGACAATGCTGCAGACCGCGGGGCCGCCGCTCCCCGCG
>NW_006199940.1:208778-210673 GCF_000334495.1 Tupaia belangeri chinensis | reverse complement strand
CTCCCCCCCTCCGCTCCCCCAGCCTCCTCCCCCGCCTGTCCAGGGGCGGCACCGCGGGCTGGGAAGCCGGGACCAGAGGAGGGAAGGAAGGAAGGAAGGAAGAGAAGAGAGGAGAGGACAGAGGAGAGGAGAGGCGAGGAGAGGGGAGAAGAGCGAGGAGGGAGAAGGAAGGAAGAAGAGAGAGGAGGAAGAAGAGGAAGCCCAAGGAGGCGACGCAGGGCAGGAAGCCTTGGAGAGGACGGCAGCAGTGCGGCAGCCCCGAAGGCCAGCGTGGAGACCCGCGCCGCCTCCCTACTCCGCGGACGGTGACGGCCCGCCGCGGCCACAGCCCCCAAGCCCGTCTCCGCAGGAATCATGCCCAGGTCCTTCCTGGTCAAGAAGGTCAAACTTGATACGTTCTCTTCGGCAGACCTCGAGAGCTCCTACGGGCGCGCCCGCGGCGACCTCGGAGTGCGGCTGCACGATAAAGGTGGGAGCTGGGCCGAGGCTGGTGAGCGGCCGGGCTTTGCTGGGCAGGGTGGGTGAGCAGAGCTCGGGCGACGGACCCGAGGGGACCATAACTGGCCAGAGGCTGTGGCTGGAGCCAGACTAGTGGGGACTGGGGAGGGACAGTGCAGAGGCTAGGACCCGGCCCAGGCTTGGGAGCGGGTGTCAGCGCAGGAGAGAGGGTGGAGGGCGGCCAGGGACAGGATGTACCTGAAGGCACTTACTGACCCACACGCTGACCCATGCTGGGATACACTGATGCAGGGACACCTGCTGACAGGACACAACCCAGCCACACTGCACAGGCAGACTCACGCCCAGAAGCCTGGGCCTCCGCTCTATCCTCGTCTGCCCCCCCCCCCATCCGGCAGTAGCTCCAGCTAGCCCAGCAGGGGCACCCTGGGTGTTCTGGGAAGCAGGCCCTGGACCAGGAGCCACCCACCTGTCAGGGCGAAGGTACTGGCAGAGGCAGCAGTGCTCTCCCTGCAGCCAGGGTCAGGGAGAAGGATGTGGACAGATAGGCTGTGGGTCAGGGGGCCCATGGCGCTGGAGGCAGGGGACCATCTCTGTGTAACGGACTTGCACTCAAGGACAACTGTTAGCATGCAGGCCAGAGGCCAGAGTGCCAGCAGTGTGGGGTGGCAGGGCAAGTGTGACCTGCAGAAGCCGAGCCTGTGTGGCCATGTGACTGCGTGTGGCCATGTGACTGTGTGCGTCTGTGTGTGACCTGTGTGAGTGTGTGCCTGCCTGTGTGCCACTGCGTGGCACCATGTGACTCTGAGGCCGCTGTGCACCATGTGACCGAGGGTGTCCAGGGTGGTGAGTGCTTGGGTCAGTGTGCAGCCTTCCTAGGACGGGACCCCAGGGCTGCTGGGCCTGGGAGGCTGGGTGTGACTGAGGGAGCCAGGCCGGCGATGGCATGTGCATCTGACTCAGGCTGACCCGCCTCGTGCGGTGGAACAGCTGCGGCTGCTGGCATCACCGATGCTGTCCTGCAGGTGCCCTGGAGGTGCCCCTGGAGAACGCCCTGACTCTGCCCAGCTTCTCTCTCCCTAGTTGCTTGTTGGGGGCTTGGGAAGACCCTGCAAGGGGCTGGATAGAGAAGGGCAGTGTGGGAGAGAGCAGGGCCCAAAGGTGCAGAGTGATGGAAAGGAGTGGATGGGGGGCCACAGCCCAGCGCAGGGTCAAGGCCAGCGTGAGTGAGAGGAGAGGTGGAGGTCGGAGGCAGAGCAGGTGCTGGTGAGGCCAGGGAGCTGCAGGGGACAAGTCTCCAGAGCTTGCTGAGAGACCCCGGGGCCCAGAGCAGGGTAGCAGCAATGCCGGCTGCCGTTCTGGGGGGCCCGGTGAAGACCGGGGAGGCTGCCGTTCTGGGGGGCCTGGGGAAGACCGGGGAGTCGGCGGAGAGGCAG
>NW_006199940.1:207804-208418 GCF_000334495.1 Tupaia belangeri chinensis | reverse complement strand
TGGGGGGCCTGGGGAAGACCGGGGAGTGGGCGCAGAGGCAGGACCCGCAGGGTCCTCGCTGGCGGTCCTGGCTTTGTGCGCGGCGGGTCTGCAGTGTGTTGCATAATCTGGGAAAACTGCTGAAGTGGGGAGAACCCGAGGGGAGGAGGGAGAGGGAAGGGCCGCCCCTCCCCCCTGACCTTGAGGCTCCACGGAAGGGGGGCAGCCGCGCCCGGAGATGCGCCTCTCCTCCCCCAGGGGGCGGGGCGCGAGGGCGGCGGGGCGGAGTCAGGCCGGCCAGGCCTCAGCGTCCTCTCCTCTCTCTCCTCCCTGCCGTCCCCATCCTCCCTGCCCTGCGGTCCCTCGGCCCCTTCTCCTTTGTCCTCGTCCGTGCTTACCTCCCCCCCGGGCCCTGGCGTGCCCCGGCCCGGGTCTGCGCTGTCGCCCGCCCCTGCCCCTCGTGTCTCCTGCCCACTGCCCTGTCCCCCTCTGCTGTCCGTCTGTCTGCCTCTGCCCGCAGGATACCTCAGCGACTGTGTGGGGCCCGCTTCTGTCTACGATGGCGATGCCGAAGCGGCGCTGCTCAAAGGGCCGTCCCCGGAGCCCATGTACGCTGCGGCGGTGCGGGGAGAGCT
>NW_006199940.1:205826-207633 GCF_000334495.1 Tupaia belangeri chinensis | reverse complement strand
CGGCGAGTGCGGCAAGACGTACGCCACGTCGTCGAACCTGAGCCGCCACAAGCAGACGCACCGCAGCCTGGACAGCCAGCTGGCGCGGCGCTGCCCGACGTGCGGCAAGGTGTACGTGTCCATGCCGGCCATGGCCATGCACCTGCTCACGCACGACCTGCGCCACAAGTGCGGCGTGTGCGGCAAGGCCTTCTCGCGGCCTTGGCTGCTGCAGGGCCACATGCGCTCGCACACCGGCGAGAAGCCGTTCGGCTGCGCGCACTGCGGCAAGGCCTTCGCCGACCGCTCCAACCTGCGCGCGCACATGCAGACGCACTCGGCCTTCAAGCACTTCCAGTGCAAGCGCTGCAAGAAAAGCTTCGCGCTCAAGTCCTATCTCAACAAGCACTACGAGTCGGCCTGCTTCAAGGGCGGCGCCGGCAGCGGCGTCCCCGCGGCCCCCGCAGCGCCGCAACTCAGCCCTGTGCAGGCCTAGAGCGGGGCCTCGCCAGCCAGGTCGGCTCTCAGCAATACAGGCCAGGGGCGTCTCCGCCGGCTTCCGGGCGGGGGGGCCGGAGGGCGGGCCCCTCCTCACAGCAATAGGGGGAGGGGGCCGGCCCCACCCCGCCCCGCCCGCCAGGGCCCTTGTGGGCCCCTTCAAGCAATAGGGTCCCGAGGGGAGACCCACTCCAAGCCCCTCCCTCCCCTCCAGGGTGCCCCAGGCTTTCTCCCAGCAATAGGGTCTACTAGACCCAGAACCGAACCTCATCTCCCAGTTGGGTCTCTGATGATTGGGGGTGGGGTGAGGTAGGGAGCGCCCTCCTTCTCCGTCCTCTGCGCCCCTGGGTCACGTCGCAGAGACTCAGGTCTTCCCCTCCCTTTCCCAAGCCTTCCAGGGCCGGCCCGCGGCCCCGACGTCCAGGGAGCCAGCCCCTCCCAGGCAGCAGGCCGGGAGGGGAGCAGGGGAGGTGCGGCCTGCAGAGGCGTCCGCGACTCCGCAGCTGTCCCCGAACTCCGGGAGTATAAGACGCGTTGGGGACGGGGAGGGGGGCGGACGGCGGCAACCCCCTTCCTCGGGCTCCTTCCGGAGCCAGTCCGAGCCGCCCTCCTACCCTCGCCACGCACCCTCTGCCAAATCCGAATTCTTCCAGCCCAGCTTCCGGGGCTCTGTCCTCCATAACGAAGCACAATGACGCATATCGAATCGCATGGACTTACCGACCTCCTCAGACCCCGCTCCCGCCCTGCCCCGGGGCCCCCTCCCCCGTACCCCGGGCATTTGGTGTCGGAGGACAGATTCCTGGGGCCTGGCAGGCTGGCCTGGACACTGCCCTCTACACATCTCTCTATTCGCTTTGCGGGTAAAGCCCCCTGGGAGGGGGTTGCGGACGCGTCGGGTTTCTTTCTTTCTGTATTTGTACGTTTTGTTTATGAACAGATTGCACTCGGGTCAGGAAGGGCCGCGGAACCCCCGTCCTTCCCGCCGACGCCGGGGGCTCGGGGTGCCCAGGATCACTTTCCCCGCCCCTCTCTGGGTTCTGCCTCCCGGGAGCCTCCCCGAGATCCAGGCCCCGCCCCACTCGGTTGCCAACTTGCGCCCGTCTATGCCAAAGCCTCGGCGGCGACCCCGCCCCAAGGGCCCGCCCCATTGGCCGCCGCCTTTGTGACGTCACTGCATGCAGCCCCACCCTCCTCCCGACCGTCCCGGGGCTGCCCGCTCCCCTCCCTCTTAGTTAGTCCGATGCCGACTATAGAGCAATAACGCGCACTGCATGAGAAGCTGCCGCCGCCTCTAGTTACTGAGAATCAGGTGTACCCGCCCGACACA
>NW_006199940.1:200296-205667 GCF_000334495.1 Tupaia belangeri chinensis | reverse complement strand
GCGGGGCCCCTCCTGTGGGCGGCCCGGTGGCGAGGCTGCCGGCCGCTGCAGAGAGGCGGGACCCACGGTCCAGACGCCGCCCCGCCGGGTCCGTGCTGGCGCGGTCCGCTCGTCGTCAGCGGGGCCTTGCGTTCACAGCTCAGGTGGGCAGACCCAGGGCCCCAGGCCCAGAGCCTCGCGGGCGCCCAGTGCTCTCGTCCCCCATCTGCCCAGCCGGCCAGGACCCCCAGTGGAGGAAAAGGTGCAAGTGGCTATAGGACGTGGCCAGCCTCACCCCCAGCACCAGGCTTGACTGCCCTCACAGGGCCGCCAGCCAGCACCGCAGTGCCCACCCCACCCCTCCACCACAGGCGGCGGTGCCGCCCGCCCCAGGGGCCTGCCTGCCCTGCGCGGCACGCACGCCACGCCCCGCCCAGCCCGCAGTCCTGCCTGCCTACCCAAGGAGGAGGTCGCAGAGCCTCGACCTCCCAGGGTCTGCCCTTTGCCCCTCTGCCCCCCACAAACCCGCCGTGGAAAGCCATGGGCCCCCTCCCGCCCCGTAACTAAGCAGCACAATAACCGACTTAGCGAATTCAGGTAGAAGGAACGTTAGGTAGCACCTATTTTGTACTGGTTCTACAAGTAGGGCCCGAGGTGCGAGCCTCGGGTGGGGGCTGCGGCCGCCGGCCCGCCCTGCCCCCACCCTGCCTGCGCCCGCGCCTTGTACATACTCCCACCCGGAACAGGCCGGGATTTTTACTCGGGCTGCGCCCTTCTTCCGCCCCCGTTTGGGGCTGGGCCGGCCGGACAGACGGACGGACGGACAGACCTCCTTCCTAAGCACAATAGCACCAGCTCCCCGGAGCGCCGCACCTCCACGAGGAGAATAAATGCCACTCTTGATAGAATTCGGAGTGTCGGCTGTTGTGTCTTGGGCTCCCCACTCTGCTGGGCTGTCTGGGGTGTTTTCCTGGCCCCTGACTGCAGGCCTGCTGCAAACCCAGCGCTGACAGTCTCAGCCCAGCGCAGCCAGTGGGCCCTGGGGACCCTCTGTGGCCTCTCATGTTCTCCTCTTCCACTGGGGTGGCAGCTCTGCAGGGAGGGCCAGGAGCACAGGTCTGAGTGCAGGACTCGACTTGGGTACAGCCATGCGCTGTAGCCCACAGCCAGTCTCGGCCCAGAGGCTGCCTCTACTCCCATCTCCCTGCAGGGCCTCTGCTGCCAGGCAGGTCTGACAGCCACAAGCCAGCCTGCTACTGCTGTTGGAGGGGCCTGCTGCCCACATCCTGACTCCTGACTCCTGGAGTACCTACCCCACTGTTCTAAGAGGTCTCCATGGACAGCTGGGCTGGGCCAGTTCCAGGCAGAAGAGAGGCTCCAGATGCGAGAATGTAGGGACTGAAGGCAGGGGCTCCTAGTCGGCAGCAGCCTCTGCTGACCAGGCACCACTGAGCTGAGAGGCCCAACGCCTTTGGCACATGTGGGCAAACCAGACCCACCCGAGGGCCAGGGCAGCTCCTGCAGGGCTGGGGAGTCCTACAGCAGGTCCTGTCCTCTGTGCCTGCTGCTTGAGGGCAGCCATGCGGACGGTGCCCCTTCTAGGGAGCACTCTCCCTACCACCCTCAGGAGTGAGGGGCTGCTGGCCCTGTAGGCCTCAATGGCCAGGCCCCCAGAAGAGAGCCTTACCCTCCCGTCTTCTGCCCTGTGTTGGTCATCATTGCAGTAACTGCAGAGGAGGACTCTGAGCCTCAGGGAAAGGAACAGCTTGGCCAAAGACTAAGGGCCCTGGGGGCGCTGCCATAGCCCTGCCCCAACACTCCACCCAGCGTTTGACTAGAGCCACTCTGCCAGGCAGCAATGCCGGGGGTGGGGGGAGGCTGAGTGGGGCAGCTTCCTGGTGGGGACTGCTGTCTCTGCTTCGGGGTTCAGATGGGCAGTGGGGATGGCAGGCTGGAGGTGGCCTCCTGAGTCCTGCCATTTTCCCTTGGCTATCCCTGGACTCACACTGCATGACAGAATGGGTGGCCTGGCTGTAGGCCACCACTGCCACCCTGCAGGCAGCCACTGCCATCCTGTGGACCACCACTGCCACCTGCTGGCCACCACTGCCACCCACTGGCCACTACTGCCACCAGCAGGACATGCCTCTCAGGGTCCCCTCCACCTGTCCACAGCTGAGGCCCTGGGGTCATCCTGAGGCCCTTGCTATGCCCAACCCCCTCTCAGCCCTTCATCCTACCAGACCTGTAAGGCTCCCAGCCAGGCCTCAGGCCCCCTGGTGTGTTGCTGTCGCCTCACCCCTGCAGGAAGATCTGCATGGTGCTTTTTTCTTTTTCTTTTTTTTTTTTGAGAGCTTTTTGCTATAGGGCTAGTGCACTCACCAGACAGACAGACATAGAGACAGAAAGCGAGAAATCACCCCCCAAGGGGGATGGTCACACCGCAATCCCTTCTCCTCCATTCTCCTCTCGGGATCTTGGGCACACACGCACACGCGCCCGACATGCGTTTTTAAGCCACTGGGTCTGGGATGCGAACCACGGTCGACTACGTGGGAGTCCAGCGACATAGCCATTATGCTAACTGCTGGTTCCTTTCTTTCCCTTTTGAGAGGATTTTGCTATAGGACATGTGCTGGAGAGACAGAGACAGACAGTGAGAAGTCACCCCCTGGAGATGGCCACATTGCAATCCCTTCTCCTCCATTCTCTTAGGATCTTGGGCACACACACACATGTGCCAGGCGTGAGTTTTAGGTCATTGGGTCTGGAACTCAAACCACCCCCGCCGAGGCTGGTCCCCGGCAGCCTAGGAGTTCAGTGACGTAACCATTATGCCATCTGCTGGTCTCTGCATGGTGCTTTTTTCATCGATCACACTACACATACTTTTGGTTCAGCTTAAAAAACATGCTAGGCATGGGAACCAGCAGTTAGCGTAATGGCTGTGTCGCTGGACTGCCACGTAGTCGACCACGGTTCGCGTCCCGGACCCAGTGGCTTAAAACTCACACCGGGCGCGTGTGCGTGCGTGCCCAAGATCCCGAGAGGAGAATGGAGGAGAAGGGATTGCGGTGTGATTATCCCCCCTGGGGGGTGATTTCTCGCTTTCTGTCTCTATGTCTCTGTCTGTCTGTCTGGTGAGCGCACGTGCCCTATAGCAAAATACCTCTCCAAAAAAACCCCAAAAACATGCTGGGCACAAGTGCATGCATGCCCATAATCCCAAGAGGAGGATGAAGGGATTGTGGTGTGACCATCCCCTCTGAGTGATTTCCTCTTTTTTACAACTATTACTTATTATTTATTTTTAAAGCTTTTATTATTTATTTATTTTTAGAGAGATTTTTTGCTATAGGGTGCATACACTTGCTGGAGAGACAGAAAGACAGAAACTAAGAAATCATCCCCCAGGGGGATGGCCATGCCATAATCCCTTCTCCTCTTAGAATCTTGGGCACATGAATGTGCCCGGTGTGAGTTTCAAGTTGCCAGGCCTAGGACTTGAACCGTGATCCACCACATGGGAATCCAGTGATGTAACCGTTACACCATCTCTGGTCCCAATTTATTATTATTTTAAAATAATTATTCTATTTAACTTTATTTATTTATTAACCCTACCAGAGAAAGACAGAGTGAGAGTGAGCAAGAGAGAGTGAGCGAGAGAAAGCCTCCAGGTCTGGGACTTGAACTGTAGTCAGCCATGTGGGAGTCCAACACCTTTAACCACCATGCCACCTGCTGGCCTGGAGGTGATTTCTTACTTTCCCTCTCTCTGGGTCTCTCTGTCGAGCTCACACACACTATGACAAAAATCTAAAATAAATAAAAGAGGGGCTTCTGAGCCTACTTGGCCCCCAGGGCTGAGTGGGTCCACTGCAGAAGGAGCTTCTCAGGCAGCCGAGGCTGAGTCCTCAGGAACCCTTGGGCCCTAGGTCCAGGGTACTCACACCAAATGCCCTATGCAAGACACGTTCCAGGGAGCTGCCAGGTGGCATGGTGGTTGAGGTGTTGGACTTCCACATGACTGACCATGGTTCAAGACCTGGAGGAGTCAGCAGGTGGCATGGTGGTTAAGGGCACTGGACTCCCACATGGTTGACTGCAGTTCAAGTCCCAGACCTAGTGGCTTGCTTTCTCACTTTCCCTCTCTCTCTCTCTCTTTCACTCTGTCCCTCTCTGCGCAAATGAAAAAAAAAAAAAGTTAAATAAATAAAAAATAATTCTTTTAAAAGCAAAAAGCAACCTGGATCTAGCAGCCCAAAAATCACGACAAATAATAATTTGATAAATAAATAGATGTTAAAATAAAACGAACAAACCAACCAAAAAAGAGGCCTGCAGGTGGTGTGGTGGTTAAAGGCATCCTACTCCCACTCAAACTCCTGACTGCAGTGTGAGTCCCAGACCTGGCGGCGTGCTTTCTCACTTTCTCTCTCTGTCTCTCTCTGGTCAAATTAAAAAATAATGATAATAAATAAATAAATAACTCTTATTTATTTATTTTTTTAAAAGGACATGTTGCAGGGTAGGTGAAGAAGTTCCCCTGTGCACTGTGTTTTGGTTGACTGGTTACTTCATCAACACCTGGCAATTGTACAGAAGTCTCTGGGTCCTGAGCCACCTGGAGCCCCAGGCTCCTGACTCCCTGATCAGGCTGGCCTGGGTTGGAAACCCAAGGCCTCTGCAAATTGGTGGATGTGGAACTGCTTGTGGGAGGGCAGGCTAGGCAAAGTCACTCATGGGGCTGCTTCCTGGCCCTAATCCTGAGGTGCAGAGGGGCCACGGGGGCACGCGACTGGGTGCTGTGGAGCCTGTGGCATTTCTGTCGATCTTCTGATCGGGTCCTCCTCTGAACTTGCCCCAAATCAAAGAAAAGCAGGTAGGTCCCTGTCTGATAACTAGAGAGCTCTGGAGGCAGACTACGCCTGGGGCGTCCCATACCGCAAGGTGTGCTAGGGAAGCAAAGTGCTGCGTGGCGTGGTGAGCGACACGAGCCCAGGAGAGCGTGTACGGAGTATTTAATATAACCCACATCCCCAAACGACTCACCTGGGCCAGCAACGAAGCCCTGTGTTTACAAAGAAGTGGGATAAGGAGAAGGTGAGAGGTCGGGGAAGCAGCCCTTGGGCTGTCCGCCTGGCTCAGGGGAGCCCTCAGGGCCTTAGACGTCTTCTAAAAGGACACCCAGGATCAGGCTGTGCGCAGTTCCGCCTGCAGCCTGGGCCCGCGGCGACTACGATTCCCAGGGTGCAGTGCGGCGGCGCGCCCGCGGCGACTACGATTCCCAGAGTGCAGGGCGGCAGCGCGCCTACGACTCCCAGGGTGCAGGGCGGCAGCGCGCCTGCGGCGACTACGACTCCCAGGGTGGCGGGCGGGGGGTGCCCGC
>NW_006199940.1:193677-200051 GCF_000334495.1 Tupaia belangeri chinensis | reverse complement strand
CTCCGACGTGGGCGCTGCAGGGGACGCGCCGGCCCCGGTCCGGGACAAGGATGGAGACGCCAACGTGGGGAGCAGCCACTGGGAGCTGAGGTAGCGGAGCGCCCGTGCCTTGAGCCTTAACCCCGACCCGCACCCGGACCCGGACCGGCACCCGCACTGGCGACTCTCCCTGCTGCCCTGACAGCGGCTGCGGGCTCCGAGTCCGAAAACTTGGGCCCCAGACTAAGTGAAGCAGGTGTCCTTGAGCCCCATGGGGAAACTGAGGCTGTGGGGTAGGGTCATCCGCCAAGGTCACCGGGTGGGGCCCAGGCAGAGGGCATCAGCGGCAGCCCCGCTCCCAGACCTTCCCAGGTCGGCGCATCCTCAGGTGGGTCTGCAGTCTCCGCCGTGCGTCCTGGCTCGCGCTGCAGTGTCCTGGGAGGAGGAAGGAGGGATCTGGCCTTTGAGACACTGGCCCTTCTGAGAGCTAGGGGTGCCTTGGGACAGGGAGTGCTCCCAGAGGAAGACTTAGGAAGGGAGAGCAGGAGCTGAGTCCAGGGACAGGGCAAGGGGCAGTGAGGGGCTGCCTGTCCCTGCAGGCCTCCCCAGGTCTGCGTGGTTGCCGCTCCTGGGAAGGGGCAGAGCGCCGGTCCTGTGGCCTTCTCTACGTGGGTGCAGGAAGGGGTGAGGTGGACACCATGAGGGGCTGCCCTGGAGTGAGAGCTGCGCTGCCTGGGCGCTGCCCCCTCCTCTAGCTGGCCTCCGTCGGACACTGCCACTCCTGGCCCCTTTCTGGCCCCTTTCTGGCTTCACTCCGCCTAGGCCCTCTGGGGCTGGGGCTCAGAGAGCGGTGAGGGCAGGGTTTGCTCTCTGCGGCTCGGCTCGGGGTGCCGGGAAGGCAGCAGGGTGCAGGCACTGTTGGTGTCCTCGGGTACTGGCGGTTCACCTGGGCGATAAGATAACCCAGTGAGAGGCAGGCGTGGAGCAGTGTGGACAAAGGTCGGCAGCTGAGGAGGCCTCAGTCACCGTGGGGGAGGAGGGTGCCCTTCTGAGGGGCACTTGCTCCCAGGGGCCACTCGCGGGGTCTGCTGTCACCTGCCCTGTTCCCTTTCTCTCCTGGAGACAAGGGTGTGGGAGCTCGCAGATGGCCGTGTGGCCGCTGCCCGCAGTCTGCTGCTTGCACCGGCCAGCAGGTCTCTCTTCCCTGTCCGGCCCAGTGCCTGCCCCGCCGTAGGGGACAGGGACACAGGCCATCGCAGGGCTCTAGACAGTGGGCTGTGTGCTTTTCCCTAAAGCCCCGGGCGCAGCAGGGCTTGGGCCCACGGGTCGGGCTCTTGGCGGCCAGGCCTCCTGGCCGTGGCCTGCAGCTCGGCCCCTGTTCACCCCTCACCTGCCTCTGTCCGTCCTCGCTTCCCCTGCAGTCCCAGGCCTCCTCCCCGACACTTCCTCTCACCTGGGGCTGGCCGGTGAGTCAGGCTCTGGTGCGAGCTCATCCTTCATTGGCGCGGTGAGGCAAGGAGGCTGGGAGCAGAGGGCGCCTGGCCTGCTCCGCCTGTGACTCGCCCCTCTCGGCTCTCTGCTGCCGGCCCGTGGCTCATGGACACCCTTGAGTGTCTATGGGTTCTCCCAGGGCGTTTGTCCCTGGGACACCCACTTTCTGAGGGGAGTGGGGAGACTGCCCCCCCCATTTCACATCCCTGACTTCCCCTGAGGACCCTCCTGGCTCTCACTCTGCCTGGCCCTGGAGCCAGCCTGCATGGGCCCCGGGCCCAGGCTAAGTCAGGTGGCCTCTGGGCAGGCCTCATCGTACACCTGGGCACTGGCTTGAGCTCAGTTCTCGGTGCCGTGTGGGACTGAGTCTCAAGTCCTCCTGGCTGGTGAGCCTGGGGCCTGCAGGGGTTGGGGGCTGCGGTTTTCTTGGCCTGGGGAATGGTCACAGGGCAGCTGGAAGGCGCAGGGGCACAGGCAGGCCTTCAGTAGGTGAGAGCGTGGCAGCACTGGGCACTGGCCGTCCTGCCTCCCCGCCACCCTGCCCTCTAGCCCATTTGCCGCTGGCCGCCCTGGCAAGCCAGGCTTCTGCAGGCACGGGCGGACGGGGCTTCCTCCCCTAGGTTAGGGCCTGTGGCCTCTGGGAATGCTGTGCATTGGGGCTGGTCAAGAGGCCTGTGCAGGGATGAGGCATGGAGGAGTGAGGCTTTGGGAGCCCAATAGGAGGGACCTGGATGAGCCGTGATGCCACTGGTCTCAGCTTTGGGGAGTTCTCCCTTTTGCCATTGCTGTTCCCGCCTGGGATGAAGCCAGAGTGACTACACTCGGCCAGGGGCAGGCTCACCCAGTGGGGTCGGTCATGGGGCCAGAGGACAGCAGTTAGGTCCTGCTAGGAGGCAGCGGCTGGGACGCTTGGGGCTGGTTCTGGGGGAGACAGGGCTGCAGGCATCCAGGAGGGCTGTCATTCCTGGGGAGTGGGGCCTCCTGGAGTTGGGCCCTGGGGAACTCACACTCAGTTTCCAGGAGGAGGACTGGGAGGGGCACCAGGGCAGCACAGTTGGAAGGGCGGACTGGACTGGCGGGGAGAGACCAGGGCCTCACCGCAGGGAGCCTGTGTTGGAGGCTGGGAGTGGGTGGGGCTGGGCCAGGCTGGAGCGCCTGTGCTGGCTCTGCAGCCTGAGGTGCCAGTGGAGGGGAGCACCCTCCCCCAGCCTGGGGGTGCCAGGGTCAGTG
Organism: Tupaia belangeri chinensis; assembly: GCF_000334495.1. Taxonomy (NCBI): domain Eukaryota; kingdom Metazoa; phylum Chordata; class Mammalia; order Scandentia; family Tupaiidae; genus Tupaia; species Tupaia belangeri. The sequence goes on along the minus strand of NW_006199940.1, from coordinate 197,351 downwards.
CAGACCAGGAGACCTTGACCTGCGGGCAGAGGTCAGTCCTGTTGGCATTGGCTCCTGGGTGGGGCCGCCTGACTGCTGACCCCAACCACAGCCTGCCTGCTGTGGGCACTGAGGCCAGGCCAGCCCGGGAGGGCATGCGGTGCCTGCCTAGGTGCCCTGAGGCGTATGTGGGGGAAAGGGAGGCCTTGGCCTCTTACAAAACCGAGGCCTTGCCTAATTCTGTGAGGGGCTTCCGGATGGCGCGGAGCTGGGGGAGAGTGAACTGGGGCACTGGCTTCTAGCCTGCTCCGGGCCGGGCCTAGCCACACGGCGCCCGTCTGCTGGGCCAGGAACCCCCTTCCTGAGAACCAGGCAGCGTGTGCTGTGCCCCAGCCTGGCTACAGGTGGGGCTCTCCAGGTGGGTGCCGGCTTCTGCCAGCCCCTGCATTGGGTGCCTCCCCGGCGGGCTCCTCTCTGCCTTCAGTGCAGGCAGGGACAGTGCTTGCCCCGTGCTCAGACTGGGACAGGGGAAGGCCCCATGACCATGTAGTGCAGGTCCCTGCCCCCAGAAAGGTGCATATCAGGCCAGCAACGGGTGGCCCTGGGCCTGGCCTCGGTGCCCGCTGGGCCTGCCTGAGCAGGGCGCACTCGATACCACCCTCTGTCCCCGCACTTGGGTTGTCCCATGGCCCAGTGGCACTGCCAGCTAGTGCGGTGGCAGCTGGAGGCCTGGGGAGGGTGGGTGGGCCTCGGCCCAGCAAGCCAGGCCGAGCTTCCTCCTGCTGCAGCGTGCTTTGCCGGGCTGCCTGGAGGGGCTGGCCCCCGCAGTGCTGAGCCCCGCCTGCTGCAGGCTGTGCCATCACTGTCACTGACACCATGTGGCCTGAGCCCTCTTATCTGGGAGTGGGCTGTGTGGGCAGGACCGAAGGTTGGGGTGGGAGTGTGGCCCCGGCTGCTGGCCGATGGAGGCTGGGCCCCCTCACAGGGTGCTGTCCCCTGCTCTGCCAGGTGCCATCGCCTGCAGGACTCTCTGTTCAGCTCTGACAGTGGCTTCAGCAACTACCGAGGCATCCTGAACTGGTGTGTGGTGATGCTGGTGAGTGGCCGAGCCAGCAGCAGGTGGCAGTCTGCTGCCCACGACACAGGGCCTGGGAGCGTGTTGCTCCCTGCAGCAGCCCTGAGAGGACTGCCTTGTGTGGGCTCCAGCCCTGGGTGGTGCGGGGAGGCAGTGCAGTGGCCCCTGCAGTGGCCCCTGCCGTCTGTCCTGCTGGGTCTCAGAAGAGCCCAGCACCCGGCAGTGGACTCTGGGAAGCTGGCTTCACCAAAGGCACATGGTGCCCTGGGCTCTGCCGGGCTGGCGTGAGGGGCCATGGGTACAAGGCAGGGTCTCTGAGAGGCCTTGGCATCTTAGGCTGTGCTGCCTCAGTGCAGAGCCCCTGGCAGGCCAGCCACGGCTTTCCAGGCCTCCTGATGCGTCCCAGGCCGGTCCAGGAGCCCCCAGGGAGGTGGCTGGCTGGGACCCCAGGCCATGTCCTGGGCCTGCTGCCTCTGGGCTGCTTCCTGATGGTGCGGAGCTGGGGGAGCATGAACTGGAGCACTGGTTTCTGGCTGCTCCTGCTGTCCTTGCCAGGGGCTGGCTCTGGTGTTTTGTGGATTGGGCCGGCAGCCCTGCTCCAGAAGCAGCTGCAGTCCAAGGCTCACAGGGCAACCTTCAGGGCCAGTCGGGACAAGGGCCTGCTTGGGTGTGGCCTCTGCCACCCAAGTCCTCGGCCTGCAGCCTGAGTGTCTGCCTCTGCTCTGGGCGTGGCTCCTGTGGCTGCCCACTTGGGGGGGCCACTCCCCCACCTGTGGCCCCACGAGGTTCCTGGTCTCCCAGCATCCTTAGCCTGTGGGGGCACAAGGCCTGCTGGGTGAGAAGTTGACCAGGTGAGGGAGCAGTGGGCCCAAGCCAGCTGGCCTCTGGGAGCTCGTGTTCCTTCCCTGGCCTGGCCTGGGTCTGTGAAGTCACTGTGCAGGGACATCTGTGGCAGTCCTGTCTGATCTGGCCCCCACCCTGCCCTGGAGGAGACCCTTCTGGCTCAGGTGGAATCCTCTGGCCTGGGCCTGAACAGTCGTCCATGGTCTGCCCCACTCCTACCTGCTCTGGGTTCTTGGGAGAGGCCCCAAGGCTGGGTGATGGTGTAGGGCCACATGTGTCCGAGCCAGCTGCCTCTCCCATGTAGCCTTCCATGACTGCCCGGGCGAGGGTCCCCACTAGTGTCCCCTGCCATTGTGGCATCTCCTTAGCATGTCACCACCCTGTTCAGGGCCTGCAGGGTAGTCAGCCGGGTCTGTGGCATAGGGGCCGAGTTACAGGAAGCCAGCTGTGCCTGGAGGATGCAGGGGGCTTCAGGAGACTGTTTAATGGGGACTAAGTCTTTGGAAGCTGCTTTTGGGCCGAGCATCCCAAGCCACTCACCACAGCCCCTCATGACTTTGGCCTGGTCTCCTCGAGGCCGCGCTCCCCTGCTGAAGCTGCTTGCCACATGGCTGGGCACTGCAGGGACTGACTGGCTGGTAGGGCTGTTCCTGGGCCAGACTGCCCGCATGGGGCTCAGCTGTGGGCAGCTGTGGGCTGGGGGCTGTCACTACGTGGTGGACAAGAGCATCAGGGGCCATGCTCTGCCAAGTGGGAGGGATTATGCCCCGGGGGGTGGTTTCCTCGAGCAGGCCTTTCGGCCAGTACTCAGGGTGGGGAGGTGGGCAGAGTCGGAGCTTGGTGTAGGGGCCAGACAGGGCTGAGTCTGCGAGACAGGCTGGCTGCCTCCCTGACCGAGGGCTCCTACTTCCAGAGATGTCCTCGGTGCTGGACTGAGGGTGCCCGGTGGCTAGGACTAACGGGCTCTGCCCTCTCGTCCTTCTCTTGCAGATATTAAGCAATGCGCGGTTATTTTTAGAGAACCTCATCAAGTGAGTAGGAAATTCCCCAGGTCCGGCCCCGCCCCGCCGGCGCCCCGGCCCCGCCCCAGGTCAGCTGGCGCCCCGGCCCCGCCCCACCGGCGCTCTGGCCCCGCCCCCGCCCCAGGTACGGCATCCTGGTGGACCCCATCCAGGTGGTGTCGCTGTTCCTGAAGGACCCCTACAGCTGGCCGGCCCTGTGCCTAGTGCTAGGTGAGCTGGGCTCCCGGGAGGACCTCGGGCGGGGCTCCGGCTGGCCTGGCACTCAACCTGCCTGTGGTGCTTTGCCCTCAGCGGCCAACGTCTTTGCGGTGGCTGCGTTCCAGGTGGAGAAGCGCCTGGCGGTGGTAAGCAGCGCCCCGCCCCTCCCTGCCACAGCCCTAGGGCTGCCCCGAGGCCGCTGTCCTCCGGCCCAGGGAGGAGCCCCTGCAGGCCTGGCCGCTTTCCTGGAGCCCGGGGCGGAGCGCCGGGTTCAGTGACCCTCCCCACCAGGGCGCCCTGACGGAGCGCGCGGGCCTGCTGCTGCACGCGGCCAACCTGGTCACCATCCTCTGCTTCCCGGCGGCCGTGGCCTTCCTGGTGGAGTCCATCACTCCAGGTGCGCCCCGTCCCTGCCCGCGGCCCCGCCCGCCGCGTCCCGCGGCCGGCTGAGCCCCTGTCTCCCGCAGTGGGCTCCGTGCTGGCCCTGCTGGTGCACACCATCCTGTTCCTCAAGCTCTACTCCTACCGCGACGTCAACCTGTGGTGCCGCGGCGAGG
>NW_006199940.1:188616-193399 GCF_000334495.1 Tupaia belangeri chinensis | reverse complement strand
CGGGGGGCGCGGGCTGCGGGATGCGGGCTGAGCGCCCCCTCTCCTCCGCAGCTGTTCTTCACCCAGCTGCAGGTGGGGCTGATCCAGCAGGTACGGAGCTCGGGGTGGGGTTGGGGCGCGGCGCCCCGCAGAGGCCCGAGGCCGAGCCCTCCTCTCCTTCACAGTGGATGGTGCCCACCGTCCAGAACTCCATGAAGCCCTTCAAGGTGACCGCTCAGGCTCACCCCGCCCGGCCCGGGGAGGCTGCGGGCGTGCTGGCTGACGCGCCTGTCCCTTCCCGCAGGACATGGACTACTCCCGCATCATCGAGCGCCTCCTGAAGCTAGCGGTGAGCCAGAGGGCCAGGGCAGCTCCGGGGCGGGGTCTTCCGGGACCAGAGGCCTGACCCCAGGTCCCCAGCCTCCTCCCTGGGCTCTGGGAGGCCCGACCCCAGGTCCCCAGCCCCCTCTGGTTCATTGAGGCCGGTCCCCCAGGTCCCCAACCACCTCATCTGGCTCATCTTCTTCTACTGGCTCTTCCATTCCTGCCTGAACGCTGTTGCTGAGCTTCTGCAGTTTGGAGACCGGGAGTTCTACCGCGACTGGTGGTGGGTGGCCTGGGGGTGGGCCTGGGCGCGGGCCTGAGCCGTGGGGCTCTGCCGCCACTGTCCCTGCTCTTCCCAGGAACTCAGAGTCCGTCACCTACTTCTGGCAGAACTGGAACATCCCTGTGCACAAGTGGTGTATCAGGTACGTGCGGGGCGCGGGCGGGACTGCACACGAGTGGCCCGACCTCACGGCCCCTCCCCTTGCAGGCACTTCTACAAGCCCATGCTCCGCAGGGGCTTCAGCAAGTGGGTGGCCAGGACAGGGGTGTTCCTGGCCTCAGCCTTCTTCCATGAGGTCAGTGCTGGGACCCTCTGGTTCTCTCTGGGCAGGTCCGTGGCTGCCACAAGTCACTGACACCCTCTCCCCCACAGTACCTGGTGAGCATCCCTCTGCGCATGTTCCGGCTCTGGGCCTTCACTGGCATGATGGCGCAGGTGAGCAGGCCCTGCCTGACCTCAGCTGCCCAGTCCCGGCCAGAGTAGCTCTGGCTGGCTGACCTTGGTGGGCATGTCTGCAGATCCCGCTGGCCTGGATCGTGGGCCGCTTCTTCCGGGGCAACTATGGCAATGCGGCTGTGTGGCTGAGCCTCATCATCGGGCAGCCTGTGGCGGTGCTCATGTATGTCCACGACTACTACGTGCTCAACCACGAGGCGCCTGCCGGCACCTGACCACAGCATCAGGATTGGGCCTCACGTGCTGCAGGGACCCTCCCACCCTGCACCTCACTCCTGCCCCAAGAAGCTCTCTGCCCCTATGGGGCTCCCTCCTGCTCCCCTTGGGGATGTACAGACCTGGTACAGCTGGGCCAGCAGGAGCCTGCCCCCAGCCAAGGGTGCCAATAAAGCACTGTCCAGAGACTGCCCTGGCTCGTGGTGTGGGAAGGGGCTTGTAATCAAGTCAGAGCAAGTGACCCCGACCCCCCAGCAGCCTGCTGGGACAGGGTTTAACACGATTGGTGTGGGCTCTAGTGCTCCTGGGTGGGAACTTGGGGTCCTTGCAAGCCCCTGGGGGCCAAGGTGCTAGGAGTGGCTGGGTGTCCTGCAGAGGCCATGACCAAGCGACAGAGCAGCAGGGGAGGCAGGGGCTGAGCCAGCCGGGCATCCTGTCTTCGGTGGGCAGTGACTCGCAGTACTGCCAGACTTGGGGGCCTCTGCAGGGCCTCAGCCTGGGCCAGACCGGGGCTCCTGGTTGGTAGCACTTGTTGGTGGGCCTCCACCCCACCCCAGGTGCGGACCGGGCCTGGGAGTAAGCTGTGCCCCAGGGCTCCCGGGGGCCAGGCGTCAGTGAGGTGGCAGTCCTGCAAGGACCAAAGCTCACCTGTGGCCTCATACCCTCACCTTGAGCTGCTGGCAGGGACTGCAGCCCCCCCCCCCCCCCACCAAGCCTGCCCTCAGCTCTGCCACCTGCTGAGCTGGGCAGCAGGGGGCCAGGACGGCCTCACACCACGGGGACTGACCCAACCCTCCTGCAGTGTGGCACAGCTCAGGAGCCTGCTGGTAAAGGGTGGTGCCCTGGGCCCCAAGGCAGCAGTGGCAACCTGCACATGACTGCATGCCAGGTTACCAAGTGCCCCTTTCTGTCCTGGGGTCCCTGAGGCCCCACTGGCAACTGGAGCCCCCCCAACCAGACTCCTCGGTAAGGAGCTCATGCTCACTCCCAGTCCCCCGCTGTTCTCGCACCCCACGCCCATTGCCACCCTGAGCCAGAGGAAAAACACAGAGACCACAGTGCAGTCTGGTCTGTCCGTTTATAACCTCTGCCTGTCTCGTCAGTCCATCTGTCCACCTATGCGTACATGTCTGTCTATGGAAGGAAAAGGGCTCGTGTAAAAATCCAAAATACAATTCTGTGAACAGCCTGCAGGGTCAGTCCAAGTATGTCTGTGAAGCGCTGGGGCCAGAGTGCACGCTGGCAGGCACGCTTGGGCCTTCCTGCCTGGCCGAGGTACTACCCAGCCCTGAGCCGTCTCTCCTTGCCCGTGCTGTGCTGCCGGCCCTGGGCACTCAGGATGGCATGCTTGCCCTGCCCCAGACCAGCCTGCACTGGGGTGGGTGGGCAGGCTGCCACTGGCAGGGCTTCTAGGAGACTGTGGGGTCCTTGGCCTTGGAGGGCTCAGAGCCCGTCAGCAGGGAGATGGTGGGGTCGTCTGCGTAGTCATCTCCCTCGGAGAAGTAGGAGCCCTCCCCCAGCTCAAAAAGCACAGGCAGGTCGCCGCTGCCCGCATCCACGGAGCCGGGGTCCAGCAGGAGTAGAGGCTGCGCCGTGTAGTGCACCAGCTGCTTCCCTGCAGGGGAGTGGGGTCAGGCGGCCGTGCAGGAGGGCCAGGTGCGTAGGAGGGGCGGCGACTCACCTGAGTCTGGGCCGCTGTTTTCTGCCTCTAGAGGCCTGGGGGGCTCCTGGGGAGACAGGAGCTCCTGGATCTGTAGGGTGGAGGGGACAGGACAGTGAGGGTCCCTGCTGCCCCCACCCTTCCCCCCACGGGCCGCCTACGCACGCTGGCCAGGCTGCTGTCGAGGTCAGGCAGGCTCATGTCGGGCACGGTCACCGAGGGGCTGAACAGCTGCAGGAGGAGGGCGGGTGGTCAGGGCTGGGCCTGCCGAGGGTGGGGTGCGGGGTGGGGCGGGACTCACGTCCAGCAGGGCACTGGTGTCCACACTGAAGCCGGGGCTGCTCAGCATGCTCTGCAGGCTGTCCAGGTTGGAATCCATGGCGTCCAGGTGGTCACTGAGCTCATTCCTGGCCCGGGGTGAGTGGGCAGGTGAGGCAACGCCTAGCCTACCTGGATGCCCTCCTGCTGGGGAGGGCCCCCAAGGGGCGTCCTGTCACTGCAAAGGCCTTCGTGGCCTCCTGGTGATTCTGGTGGGGCTGCAGGCCCACTGCCTGGGCATTAGGGGAGGAGCCCCAGGCCACCAGGTACCTGGACTACGGCCTGGCAGCCACTGGCATCCAGAGGTGCTGTGGGGCCCACCCCTGGCAGAAGCTCAGGCCGCACAGAACTTGGGACCTCAGGCCTGCCCCACCAGGCAGGGACTTGGGCTTCTGGCCCCTGACCGGGGCTGTCAGTGAAGATGTAGAGGGCTGGGTGCTCGAGCCCAGGCAGGGTCTAGTCCATGGCCATGGGAGGGGCCCGAGCTCTGGCAGAGCCCTCCCCCCTCCCCAGAGGGGCAGCGCTAACCCTGGCTGGACTCGGCCATGCAGAGAGGAAGAGGAGGGGCAGGGGAAGAGGCGGGCGACCCCAGACATCTGTGGAGTGCGAGCCAGACTGCAAGACACAAACACAAGAGCCCACCACGGCCGAGCTGTTACCCTGGGGGCCGAGGGTTGCGTGGCTGGCACGGCAGATGCCGGGACGCACGGCCTGCACCCAGGGTGGCTGTGAGCACTGTGCTCCCAGGACCAGTGGCCCTTCCTCTCCGGCCTGAGGACCGAGGCAGCAGGGGCGGGCTCGCTCTCCCGCAGGATGGAGTCGATGAGGGCAGTTGGGGACAAGGGCGTGTCCACAGAAGGCGGGTGCCCAGGGCTGGTCGCCGGCACTCGGGGGCTCTGAGGGGGGCTGGGGGGCTCCTCCTTGACACGCACCAAGGGGCTGCTGGACAGGGGCCTGGAAAAGAGGAGGGGCGTGTTAGCAGGACCTTGCATGGCCCCACCTGCCCACGCCCTCTGAGCCTGGCCCAGGCTGGCCTAGGGTAGATGGCGTCTGGGCTCACCTCTCGTCTATGCTCCCGCCTGGGGAGGCTGCAGGGCTGGCGGGAGACAGCTCCGTGACGTCGGAGATGATGGGTCCGGAGCTGGCCACTGCGTCTGAGGGGAAGAGGCTGGAGCTGCCGTAGGCTGGGGACGAGGCCTGCAGTCGAAGCAGGTGGCCACATGTGGCATGTGTCCTGGCCCGGGGCGGTGCCCTCCCGCTGCCCGCCGCGGTGCTCACCGTGTAGGGGCCCGTGGTGTGGACGTGCTCTAGGGAGTACTGCCGGCCATACTTGGGCAGGGGGTGCGCTGAGCTGCCATCGTTCAGCATCAGGGGGCTGCGGGGAGGAGGGGTTAGCTGCTGCCACACCCCCGGACACAGGTGACAGAAGGGGGGCCCGAGGGGCAGACCCAATGCCTCACATCTTTCTCTTCACCCCCAGGATCCGGTTTGACTGCACCAGCGAGATCAGGAACTGGATGAGCTACAGGTGAGAGCACACGGTCATT
>NW_006199940.1:176957-188551 GCF_000334495.1 Tupaia belangeri chinensis | reverse complement strand
AGTGGGGGGCACCCCGGCCCTGCCCCGCCGTAGGCCGCCCCCACCTTGTTGACGACTTTCTGCTGTTGGGCGTGCTTCTGCCGCAAGCTGGCCACCTCCCGCCACAGAGCCTCGTTCTCACTGCAACACACCAGGCTGGGTCAGGGCTGGCCCAGGAAGTGCAGGAGCCCAGAAGCAAGAGCTCGGCAGAAGCCCTGGCCCTCCAGGCACAGGCCTGGCTGGGGCTGCGGCTCCCGGGGAGGACAGGCTGGGAGGCCAGTGGGGTGTGCTGCCACTGCCACCAGCTCTGCTGTGCATCAAGGACTGCTTGAGAGGATATGGGGTTCCTGGAGCCTCATGGGCATGGTCTGGGGCAGACCTTGAGTCTTGGCCCCCTCCCAGCCACCTTTGTCCCCACTGAGGCCTAAAGGACCCGGCTCCAGGATGAGGAGGCCCACGCCGAGCTGCAGAGCAGAGCGTGGTGTCCGGGAACTTGCAGGCTGCTGGGCCCTCACCAGGCCATGAGTGTGAGCCCACACCACACCTACTCGGGGGCAGTGTGGCCATGCTGCTGCCTGTCTTAGCATAAACTTGGCCCTGGCTTCACCAGCTCCGGGGCGGCTGTGCCTCAGCGTGACCTCAGTCCCAGGCCAGGTCCCCGGAGTCTGAGCTGGAGAGACCCTGGGTATTCTCTGCTACTAGGCCCTGGGAGGAGGGGAGGACAGCGGGAGGGAGGGAGCAAGGCCGCCGGCCGCCACCTGGCCTGGTGTGCCAGCCTGCAGCAGCGCCACCTACTGCTTCATGGCCAGCAGCTTGGAGTCCATGCACTCCTGCTTGCCCTTCATCAGCTGCACGTCCGTCAGCAGCTTCGTGACGCTGTCCTGGCGGATCTTTATGTCCTCACTCTTCAGGGTGGACACCTGCGCCAGGGCAGGGCAGGACCAGTGAGGGCTGGGGTGGGGCAGGGTGGGTCGGGGCAGGGTGCAGAGGGCCCGGGAGCCAACTCACGCTGGTCACTTTCCTCTTGATGTTCTCCAGGAGCTGTTCCTGGCCGCGCAGGAAGCAGGGGTGCTGGAACTCGGTGTCGTCCCTCTCAGGCTTCACCAGGCCCCCCTGCTCAATGTGGACGACCTTCCGGAAGCCATCTATGGCAATAGAGGTGGGGCAGATCTGCCTACGGGCCGGGGGCCAGGTGCCTGCGGGTGCCCCCCAGCCTGGTTCTGCCGGCCCACTGCAGGTCCCCGATGTGCCCACTCACACATGTTGAGCTGCCGGACGAAGCTGGCCATGTTGCTGTGCTTGAAGTACTTGGGCAGTACCGCCTTGGCGAACTGGCCCTGGTCGAACACGTGGAAGCTGTTCCCGCTCTGTCAGGAGACATGAGCCATCACTGCAGAGCCGTAGTCCCCTGGTGGAGAGCACCTTCCCTGTCGGGCCAGAAGAGCTGGCCACCAGACAGGGCTCCCCAAGGGCCCCGGAGGCCGAGCTGACCATGAAACCCCCGCGTGCCCAGCCATGCTCTGGGACGCTCTAGCTGTCATCACACAAGGTCCTACGAGTAGACCAGCCTGCCTCGTCCTGTCACTCTGCAGGAGGATGCAGCTACTCAGGATGGAGGCACTCCTGGCCCACCAGACTGGAGGCCATCAGACATCGCCCATGCCCGCTTCGCCGGGCTCTTCCTGAGCTCAGTCCAGACCACGAGAGAGGCCACCTGGTGGCGTGTGTTTGCCACATGGCTCAGAGGGGCTGCAGGGTGGAGGGCCCAGGGTCAGGGACAGCAGGGGCAGGCCTTTCCCTGTCCTGAGAAGGGAGTTAGGGACAGACAGTTACAGACAGAGACGGGCCAGGACAGCCCTTGCGGTGCTGGACGAGAACCCCTCCCCCTACAAATGAATATTCACACGAATGCAAACATGGGAAGCGTGAGAATGGAGACAGGAGGAGGAGTGTGGAGGAACCACCATTTTTTTTTTTTTAGGGCGTGTGCGCTTGCCAGACAGAGAGAGACATAGAGACAGAAAGCGAGAAATCACCCCCCAGGGGGGATGGTCACACCGCAATCCCTTCTCCTCCATTCTCTCGGGATCTTGGGCACACACGCACATGCGCCCGGCGTGAGTTCTAAGCCACCGGGTCCGGGACGTGAACCGCGGTCGACTACGTGGGAGTCCAGCGACATAGCCATTATGCTAACTGCTGGTTCCCCCGCCATTTTTTTTTAAAGAGTTTTTTTGATAGGGTGCACGCGCTGGCCGAATAGATAAAGACAGAGACAGAAACCGAGGGGGGATGGCCACACCACAGTCCCTTCTCCTCTATTCTCCTTTCGGGATCTTGGGCACACACGCACATGCGCCTGGCGTGAGTTCTAAGCCACCGGGTCCGGGACGTGAACCACGGTCGACTACGTGGGAGCCCAGTGACATAGCCATTCCACCACCTGCTGGTCTCGAGAACCACCTTTTTCAGACTCTGCAGGTTAACCAGAGCTACAGCACTGCAGGTTGTGTTTAACTCAAGAAAGGCGGATGAAGCCAGGAACAGTGAGCTTCGGAACAAGCTCACTGGCTATACGGTGTGTGTGCTCACCAGAGACAGAGAGCGAGGGCGTGAGAAAGCACCCCTGGGGGACAGCCATGCTGTGATCCCGCACAGGATTATGGGCATGCACACATGTGCCCAGCATGTTTCTCAAGCTGCTGGGTCCAGGACTTTAACCACACAGTTGGACACATGGGGTCCAGCTGCCTCAACCACCATGCCACTGGCTGGCCTGCTTTATAGCAATTTTTTTTTGGGGGAGGGGTTTTTGTACATGTGTTTGCCAGAAAGACAGAGAGAGACAGAAAGTGAGAAATCACCCCCGGGAGGACATCCACACTATAATCCCTTTTCAAGAACCCATTCTCCTCTTGGGATCTTGGGCACACACACGCACGTGCCCGGCGTGAGTTTAAACCACCGGGTCTGGGACTCAAACCACGGCTGATTACATGGGAGTCCAGCGACATAGCCATCATTCCAACTGCTGGTCCGGCTTTGTAGCATTTTAACTTGTGTTATTGCCACTTCACCTGTGGTGGCCTTGAGGGCTGCAGTGTGACCACAGAGGGAAGCAGAACCCTGGCAGCTACCGGGCAGGTGGGGCTGCGGGTTTCCAGGCTCCTCCCCAAGAACTGCCAGTGCTGACCTGCTGAGCAGTTCCCGTGGGACTCCACTCGCAAGTCTGTGATCTGACTTGAGCTTGCCCAGTTACGAAAGGCCTTTCCCTTGGGGGCAGCATGCGGCACAGTGGTTGGGGCCCTGGACTCCCATGTGGCTGACTGTAGTTTGCGTTCTGGACCTGGCACTTCAAACTCATGCTGGGCACATGTGCACAGCGTGCTCAAGATCCCAGGAGAGGGGACTGCAGCGTGGGCACCCCCCGGGGGGATTTTATCTGTCTCTGGTAAATGCACACGCCCTCTGTCAAAAATCTCTCTCAAAAAAAGCCTTTTCCTTCGGAACACTGGCTGAAACATCTAGGGGCAGCTTTAACAGTGTGGCTGTGCCTCACGGTGGACACCCCTCTAGAAGACAGTCCCTCCCCCGGGGGATGGCGGCTGGTCCTGGGATGGCCCAGGCACACCCATCCACCACACTGCAGTCTGATGAAGCAGTCACAGTGCCATAAGGTCAGCGCCCCGCGATCCAGCACTGCTGCCTGCCCCGGCGGCCCGTCACGGCCCAGGATTGGGGGGACCCCTGCTACAGACTAACTAGACACCTGAGAAGAAAAGGCCGAGGACGGAAGGATCTTTGCAGCACTGCACCATCCTGGGAATCTAGAGCGCTGCTCAGGAAGGAAAAGCCCAAAGCTCGTGCGTCAGCCAACCCTCCAGGCTCTGCGTGAGCAGGGTGGGAAGGTGGGGAGGCTGTCAGCCGCCTGGCCGAGCGTGGAAGGTGAGCCAACATGCAGTCCTCCAGAGAGACGGGGAGACTCCCTGGCTCCAGGCTTTTAAGAGAGTTTCTGGGGGCTGGCAGGTGGCGTGGTGGTGAAGGCGCTGACTCCCACAGGGCCCACCATGGGTTGAGTCCCGGACCTGGAGACTTGCTTTCCTACTTTCCCTTTCTCTCTGTCTGGTCAAATTAAACAATAGTGATAATAAATAAAATAAAATAATTCTTTAAAAAAAAAAAGAATTTATGCCCATTCCCACCTGATGAGGTTAGCTGGACAACACAGAGATGACAAGCAGCAAGTCACCAAACAGCGACAGCAAAAGAGAGACAGACGCTGGGTGGGAGGGGCAACTCTGATCTCCAAAGTTGCCAGTGACACTAATTAAAATCAAATTTAAAATGTTAAATCAGGGGCCAGCAGATGGTGTGGTAGTTAAGGTGCTGGACTCCCACATGGCTGACTACGGTTCGAGTCCTGGATCTGGCAGCTTGCTTTCTCGCTTTCCTTCTCTCTCTCTCTGGTCAAATTAAAAAATAATAACAAGAACAACAAGTAGAATTAAATAAATAAATAAATTTGTAAAAAATGTTTAAGTTAAAAATTTTTGGTGGGTGAGGTTTTTGAAATAGGGCATGTGCTCTCACCAGAAAGAGAAAGACAGAAAGCGAGAAATCACCTCCCAGGGGGGATGGCCACGCCACAATCCCTTCTCCTCCATTCTCTTCTCGGGATCTTGGGCACGCGCACATATGTGCCAAGTGTGAGTTTAAGCCACTGGCTCCAGGACTTGAACCACAGTCGACTACATGGGAGTCTAGTGACATAGCCATTACACCAACTATTAGTTCCTAAGTTAAAAATTTTAAAGGATTTTTGCCATAGCATGTATGCATGTGCTTGCAGTACAGACAGAAAGCGAGAAATCAGTCCTCCTGGGGTGGCCACGCCACAACCCCTTCCCCATTCTCCTGTAGGGATTTTGGGCACACACACACGCGTCCAGTGAGTTTCAAGCTACCGGGTCTGCGTCTTGACCCATAGTCAGTTACGTGGGAGTCCAATGGTTTAAGCAATATACCACCTGGTAGCCCCTAATTTTAATTTAGTTTTACATTAAATATTTCTTTAAACGAAAAAAATGGAGACAGGAAAAAACATTTCACACACAGGAAAAAGACAACCACTAGGAAGTGTTCCTGAGCGGCCCAGGCATTCGGCTTCCTAGACAGAACTCTAAGCCGGCTATCTCAAACGCACTCCAGGAACTAACGGGAGGGAGTACCTCACCAAACGGACTGCCCGTGGAAAAATAAACATGGTAAGGCACACGGCAAATTCTGGAGTTGATGGGGCCGCAGGTGGCATGGCGGTGAAGGGTGCTGGACTCCCACATGGCCGAGTGCAGTTCGAGTCCTGGACCTGGCGGCTTGCTTTCTCAGGTCCCCTCTCTCTCGTTCATTCACAAATAAATAAAGTTAAATAAAATAATCCTTTAAAAATTCTGGAGTTGAAAGGCACAATACCTTGATTTAAAATTCACCAGAGGGGCTCAAGAAAAGACGTGAGCAGGTGAAAGAGGGGAAGCAGCACTTAGGAGGAGGTCACTGAGAGCACCGTGCGGGCCGCGGCAGGGAACAGCGCGGGGCCGTGGGCACCTGTGGGGACCGCCGAAGGCACGGCCACGCCTCACAGGAATCTCAGGAGAAAGGACAGAGAAAGCATGCAGAGAAAAGTCCAAAAACCTGCCAAACTGATTAAAAACCTAGAAAGTTAAACTCTCAGTAGAATCAACTCAAGAAGACTCACACTCGGACACTTCAAAATCAAACTGCAAAGGCAAAGGAGGACCTTGGAGGACAGGCTGATCCAGAAAAAGAGCCCTCGTGCCGGGCGTGTGTGCGTGCCCCAGGCCCTGAGAGGAGAGTGGAGAAGGGACTGCGGCTGGCCGCCTTCTGGGCTGCGTGGTCTCCGATGAGAAACCAGCCCAGAAGGCAGTGGTGTGACAGGTTGAAAGTGCAGCAGGGGGCAGATGGTGAAATGATTATGTCACTGGACTCCCATGTATTCGACTGAGTCCTGGACCCAGTGGCTTAAACCTCACATCGGGCGTGAGCGTGCGCGCCCCAAATCCTGAGAGAATGAAGGTGAAGGGATTGAGGACTTTTGCTTTCTCTGTCTCTGGTGAGCGCATGCACACTATAGAAAAAATAAAACACACACACACACACACACACACACACACACACACACACCCTGACTCTCTAAAAAGAAAAAAGAAGGGGGACAGCAGGTGGCGGGAAGCTAGGGCGGCTGACCCCACGTGACCAAAGCCGCAGCTTGCATCCTGAGCCCGACACCTTCAAGGACACACTGGACATGCATGTGACCAGAACCCCAAGGGGAGCATGGAGCAGAACGGACTGCTGGGCGGCCGTCCCCAGGTGTTTCCTCGCGTCCCCTCTGTCAAGTGCATGCCCCAGAACAACAACGAAGTGCAGAGAGACCCTGGCCTGCAGTCTCTGTCTCTCCACTGATAGCAAAAATCTGTTTTTTTAGAATTAGCGTATTGAACTTAATTGTATTTATTTATTTAAATTTGACCAGAGAGGGACAGAGAGAAAGCGAGAAAACAAGCTGCCAGATCCGGGATCCAAACCGCAGGCTACCGTGTAGGAGTTCAGTGTCCTTAACCACCATACCTCCTGCCAGCCCTGCAAAAATCTCTTAAAAATGCTGGACTAAAAGCAAGACGCTCGTCAAGAAGGCTATCTCCAGCAAGACTCTGTTTTCTTTGTCAAATTTCAGTTGCTGCTATAAAGGAGCGTGTACTCGTCAGAGAGAGGTCAAGTGAGAAAGCACCCCTGGGGGGATGGCCGTGCACGCGTGTCCGCCGGGAGCACTCCTGTTGCCTCCATCTCTCCCTTTTTCAGGATGTTGGGCACACACATATACATGCCAGGTCTGGGACTCACACTGCACAGCTAGCCAGGTGGTTCCTGCTGCCTTAGCCACCATGCCACTGGCTGGCCCAATGTGTTGTTCGTAAGTTATTAGAGCCGGGATTCAGACCACCTTCGGCCACGTGGCTCGCAGCTCTCTTAACCACTAGGCTACGGGGCCGGCTGCAGCTTATCTTTTTTGGTCCGAACTTCTTGAACTGACAGATTTATATTTTCTGTCTAAATCTAAGTCTTCAGGGGGACCAGCAGTTAGTTTGATGGTGATGTCGCTGGAATCCCATGTAGTCGATCAAATCCCAGACACGGTGGCTTAAACTCATGCCGGGTGCATGTGCATGCGTGCCCAAGATCCCTAGAGGAGAATGGAGGAGGAGGGACTACGGTGTGGCCAGCCCCCCTCAGGGGTGATTTCTCGCTTTCTGTCTCTCTGTTTTTCTGGTGAGTGCACATGCCCTATAGCAAAAACCTCTCCAAAACAAAACAAAACAAAACAAAACAAAACAAAACAAAACAAAACAAAACACACAGACACACACACACACAAACCAAAAACACAACATTCTGGGTTCATGTGTGCTCAAACCCTGACCAGAGTAGAAGGGACTGCAGTGTGACTGTGCCCCACCAGGGGGTGTTGTCTCTCATGGCCTCTTCTCTCTGGTGAGCATAGGTGCCCTCTGGCAATGAAAAAGTTAACTGGGAAATGCTCAGAGAGAGAGAGAGAGGACGGACAGGACCCAACAGAGTCTTGGCACACGGCTCACCCCACCTCCAGCCGGCCCTGGGTCCTGGGCACTCCGCGCTCAGCGCACTCAGGGAGGTCTCTGGCTGCGAACTGGCAGCGCCCGTGTGGGTGGCCTGCGAGGTCCCACTTGTCTGGGATTTCGGTGGTCCAGGTGCTGTGGCCTCCCCTCCGGGCGCGCTGTTCACCAGTCCTTCTCTGCCACGAAGGTGGCCCTGGCCCAGCTCTGCAAGTGTCCACGAGCAACCAGGCTGCGGGGTGCCTTCCCTCTCAGGCTCCACTTCATAGGCTCCAGTAGCTAGGGCCCTGGTCGGGGTTGGCTCCCTCCTGCACGTGCGCCACACACACTGGGGCAGCGCTGGACTGCCCGCAGTGCCCACGCCGGGGTGCTGTGGGCCGGTTTTGATGGCTGCAGGCTGGGTCCAAGCTGAACATGCTGGCAAGTTCTAGCTTATGGGCCATGAGCCTCGGGGGGTCTGTGGGGGGGGGGCGTGATCAGAGACCCCCAGGTGTCCTCTCTCTGCCTCCCGGGCTCAAGGCCCCTTATGCTGACCACAGGCAGAGGCTGCGGCCTCTCTGGGGTACAAGGAAGCCTGTTCCTGGACACAGCAAGGCTGGGAGAGGGTGCTGAGGTGCGGCTGCGGCCTGTGTCCCTCAGCACGGGCCCTCGAGCGACCCAGGATCTCGGTGCACACACGATGCCGGGCAGCTCTGGGTGCGCTCTTCAAGGCCAGAGCCCGCCGCACATGTCCAGCAGACCCTGCAGCTTAAAACTCACACGGGGCTCTGATGCATGCATGCTGAGAGGCTGGAAAAGGGACTGTGGCCGTCCTGCACCACCGGGGCTGGTTTCTTGCTTTCTGTCTTTTTCTCCAGTGAATGCATGCGCCCGATAGCAAAAATCTCTCTTAGTAAATACACAAGCAAATAAATAATCGAGCAAGCAAGAAGAGGCCTGCTGGTGGCATGGGGTCAGGGGTGGAGCCTACATGACTATGCAGTTCAAGTTCATGGCTGCAGCTTGAGAGACACCCCAGCAGGTGTGCACGCATGCCTAGAACCCCAAGGAGGGTCCAGGACTTGAACTGTGGTCGACTTTGTGGGAGTTCAAGGACGTAACCGTTATGCCATCTGCTGGTCACCAAAAAATGAACTTTTAAAAAAATGGGACAAAAATAGCAAAAATGTCTCTCTAAAAAGAAAGATTAATTTCTTGGGGCTCGCAGGTGGCATGGTGGCTGGGGTGTGGGTGCTGGATTTCCACATGGCCAACTATGGTTCAAATCCTGGACCTGACGGCTTGCTTTCTCATTTTCCCTTTTTCTTCTTCTGCCTCTCTCTGGTCAAATTTAAAAAATAAATGACAATAACAAATAAAATAAAATACATAAATAAATCTTTAAAAAAGTAGTTCATTTCTCTTTATAAACAAGAGACAGAGACAGGGAGAGATAGTGCCACAGCAGGGCCTCAGCACGACAATCCGCCTTGGGCCCAGTCAGTCCTGTGCTGGGTATAGGCCCAGCTGCCTGTTCTCACCTTTCTCATAAGCGCTTTTGCTTCCACTCAGGCCAGTGGGCCTTGCGGGTGGGGTGGGGGAATGGCGGCCTGTAGTGTTGCAGTTCGCTGCCAGGTATGGAGGGCGAGGTTGGCGGGCCTGCCAGGGCCTGTCCGCTCCAGAGGCGTCAGGGCGAGGGCTCTGCCCCGTGATCTCTTCAGGGTGCCGCCCCTCACCGCAGGCCCCTGTCTGACTGCCGGCACACGGCGGCCTGGGACCTCCAGCTTCTTGTCCTGGGGCCAAGGCACCCAGTGTCATCCCTGCTCCCAGACAGGACTGCACCATGGGCCAGAGCCAGGCCGAGGCCAGAGAGGCCTGGAGCCTGCACACGGGTCCTGGCTTCATCCTCGCCTGCACCCAGCAAGTGGCCCTGCATCTGCCTCCCACAGACCTGGTCTGTCCTCAGGTCCCCCTGCTGGAGGCTCCTGGGGTGGGACCTGGGTCTGTCCGGCCAGGCATTCACAAATAAGTTAAATTTTCTAAACATCTGTTGACTGAAATGTGTTCACTTGTCAGAAATAAAAAGACAAAACAAAAGTGGGCCGGCAGGAGGTGTGGGGGTTAGGGCACTGGCCTCCCACATGTCTGACTGTGGTTCGAGTCCTGGACCTGGTGGCTTGCTTTCTGTTTCTCTCTGTTTCTTGCTCTGGTGAGCACAAATGCCCTATAGCAAATTAAAAAGTAACAATAATAGGACCAGCAGATGGCGAAATGGCTACGTCATGGGACTCCCATGTAGTCAGCCGCGGTTCAAGTCCTGGACCCAGTGGCTTGAACTGACGCCGGGCACGTGTGTGTGCGCGCGCGTACGTGTGCCCAGGATGCAGAGAAGAGAATGGAGAAGAACTTGTGGTGTGGCCATTCCCCCTGGGGGGGTACTTTCTCACTTTCTGTCTCTTTCTGTGCAGTGTATGTGCCCTGTAGCAAAAACCTCTCAAAGAAAAAAAAAAAAGGAAAAATACACAGTAATTAAGAAAGGAAGAAGGTACCCGGGACCCCATCCAGGCACACCTCTGGGACCAGGCACTGCAAATGCTGCTGAAGGCCCATAACCGGAGACCCTCCCCAGGGTCCCGTGGACACCCTGACGTCATGGCCAGCGCAGGTCTTCTCCAGGAGCACAGCTACACAGTCCCTGAGGCAGGCTGGCCGACAGGGTCCCTCAGACCTGCGGGGCTGACCCGGGGCCTCTGACTCTCCCTCCCTGAGTCAGGGCAGTGGGAACAGGGCATGAAGGGTACCGGGGACTGAGCCTTCTGAGGCCTCTGAGAGCTGGACTGGGCTGGGTGCATCACTCACTAAAGCGCTCATCAGGTAGCGCCAAACTCTGGTCCTGACCCTCCAGAGATCAGGCGTGGCCACAGTCTTGACCAGAGCCGCCGTTCCCGCTCAAAAGCCCTGTCCAGAACTCGCTGCGCCCACACGCCTGCAGACTTGGAGCAGAATGGCCACCCCAGCAGGGTTAAGCTCAGCTCGCAGCACTCTGGAAGCTCCCCAGGCCTGCCCTAGGCGGGGACAGCTGAGGGGGACGATGGCGGTGGGAGAGGACTGGGAGCCAGCCTCCCGCCGAGGTCCGGGGAACCGGGGGTGGGGCAGGGCTGCGGGGAAGCCGTTTCGAACAGGAGCAGGACTGCCTCCTAGGCCCTTCATCTCAAACGCTCTTCAGACAAAACAACTTCACGAACAGCTGGGAGCGGGGAGAATACTGCCCGAGCGGGGCCCACCGCAGTCCTGCCTTTTCTCCACGCCGGCCGGCCGGGAGACTCGGCAGCCTGCAGGCTGGGGGCCTCCTGGACAGCTCGCTGGCGGGGGCACACGTGTGTGGTGGCACCGCCCTGTCATGGTCCCTCCTGAGGCTCAGAAGACCCGTGAGGCCTGTTCTCAAGGCCACCAACTGCCAGCCCGACCGGACGCAACGTCACAGCCAGGATGTGGACAGCACGCTCTGACCCCAGCCCCACCGGCGCTCAGTGACTTCTGCAAACCGAGGCTGCCCAGCCTCGCAGGTGTATCAGGCACTGGCCTGCGGCGGCAGAAGACGCCCCCCGGGCAGTGAAACCACTTGACTTCACAAAGGCGCCTTCTCCTCGGCCGGCCCTTCCTTCCCTGCACAGCAACGCCCTGCGTCTCGGCCGGGCCTGCTCCTCGCCGGGCCGCTCCGATGAAGGGCACGCGCACTTCCGCTCCAGGCCGGGGCCGCTCCGCCCCCGCCCAGGCCTCAGGTCGGTCAAGTCTGGCCCGCGACCCTGGCCCGCCCGCCGCGCGGCCGCTCACCGGGCTCCAGCAGATGAGCGCGTCGGTGTCCGGGTCGCTCACGAGGGTCCACAGCTTGGTCAGGAAGGCCGGGACGTTGCTGGGCCCTGCCGCGCCGGGGCCCACGGGCAGGTCCATCTCGGGCGAGGCGGCGGC
>NW_006199940.1:175320-176405 GCF_000334495.1 Tupaia belangeri chinensis | reverse complement strand
GGCCGGCCGCGCCTGCTCCTGCACCACCGCAGCCGGGGTCGCACTAGCGGCGCGGTCGCGTAGCCAGCTAGAGAGCCGAGGCGCATCAGGGCGCGGGAGTCGCTTCCACAGAGCGGGTTGAGAGCTGGGGCAGGGCTGGGCGCAGGCGCCGACTGGGACACCCATGTAAGGTGCGGGGCCGCCCAGGGCTGCGCACTCGTGCGCGTCGGAGTACTAGGTTCTCCGGACTGGGCCAACCTGGCCAGGTAGGGTTGGGCAGGGAGCTGGGAGAAGGCTGAGGTCCTGCCCGGCCTCTGCCCGGATCTCCTTGGACAAGCGTGTTCTACTTCAGGGGGTGACAGCCCCTCGGGGACTCTGAGCCTCTCAGAGCCTTGCCTTCCCTAGTTGGTGTCCTGGCAGCCCCAGGAACTTGAGGGGGCGTGGAAGGTGTAGCTGGCAGTGGGGAGCCAGCCTTGGGAAGGCTGTGGGCCCGCTGTAGGAGATGTCGTTCTGGGAAGCCCTTCCCAGTAAGACAGGAGGGCAGGTGGCTGGCTGTTAGGGCCAGGTAGGGTGGGTGGTTTGGATGGAGAAGGAGGCTTGGGACTGGAGGGCTGGCGCTGCGGGTGAGCTGCAGGGGTGGCATCGCCTGTGTCTCCTTGCAGCCCGTGTTCCCCTGCGCCCCTGTTCCCGACCACAACGATGGCGATGACTCTGGACTTTCTGACAGTGAGGAGAGCGTGTTCTCAGGCCTGGAAGATTCCGGCAGCAGCGAGGATGGCGAAGGAGACAGTGGAACCAGCAGCAGTGAGTGCGGCGGTACAGAGAGGACCACTGAGGAGCAGGTGCAGGTGCGTGAGGAGCCTCCCTGTGGGTCCCAGGGAAGACGTGGCCTGCTGAGCCCCCTGCCCCGCTTCCCCGGGGTCCCTGGCTGTCCAGCCGGTCTCCATGCCCTCTCCCTTGGACCACACAGATGGGGAACACCGGCAGATCCTCCCAGCCTCGCTGTGAGCTGGGCTCACCAGAGGTGCAGGCAAGATAGCGTGAGGCTGGCCTGGCCTGTGCCCGGGCCTGCAGGGTGGAGGGTGTGACCCTGTGACGCCTGCAGC
>NW_006199940.1:172872-175289 GCF_000334495.1 Tupaia belangeri chinensis | reverse complement strand
TCTTTCCCTGAGGGAGGAGAGGGAGCAAAGTGGGATTTAGCTGCAGCACAGGTTGCTGTGCG
Source organism: Tupaia belangeri chinensis (assembly GCF_000334495.1). Lineage (NCBI taxonomy): Eukaryota > Metazoa > Chordata > Mammalia > Scandentia > Tupaiidae > Tupaia > Tupaia belangeri. The sequence continues at coordinate 175,227 of NW_006199940.1, read as the reverse complement.
AGGCACCCCGGAGCTAGTGTTAGAAGCAGGCCATGGAGGAGTCTGCCCCGGCTGGGAGGCTAGGCTGCTTTACTCGGTCAGTTTATGCTGGTACCATGGGGCCGGTTGTTTTTTCCTTGTTTTGTTTTTTGTTTCAATCGTCCAGGAGCACATGCGCTGGCCAGAGGGGGAGAGTGCTCCTGTAGGTGTGGTGGCTGCAGTCCCTTCCCCATCTCTTTGCCTTGGGGACTGTGGGTGTACACGCACCTGCTGTGTTTCCCAGTGTCTGGGCTGGGTTTGCACCGCAGCCGACCATGTGGGATCCAGCTGCCTTACGCACAAGCCAAAGGGGCAGTCTGGGTAGATTTGTTTACCAGGAAAAAAGAATTAAGAGCAGATTTGAATTTCTGTCCATTCAAGCTTTAATTATAACACTGGTGCTCACAGAGAAAATGTGTTTACCATAGTTTGAAAGGTTATTGTTTCCCCTGACTTTTTAAGTTTTTAAAATAATAAAATATACTGGGGGCCAGCAGGGGTGTGTGATTAAGGTGATGGACACTTCCACATGGCCGACCACTGTTCAAGTCCCGGACCTGGTGGTTTGCTTTCTTACTTTCCTGTCTTTCTTTGGTAAAATTAAAATAAGTGAATGAGTAAGTAAAATTAAATAAATAACTTTTAAAAAATGATAAAATATACTTTTCTTGAAAAAAAAAAAAAGTAGATACCTGTCAATGTTCTATGAAAAGCTGGGCTTCCCATCCCATGTCTCTGACCCTGCCCAGGGGCACAGTCCCTAGTCTGACTGCATCTTACTGAGTCACTGCTTTGACAGTGGAGGATCGGGCTGTCCCCTCAGCACAGTGGTTTAGTGCTGTGCATAGAAAGCTGGGTCCCATGTGGCCGGCTGCAGTTCGAATCCCAGCCCTGGAGGCTTGAAAAACACACCAGTGTCGGGAACCAGCAGTTAGCGTAATGGCTATGTCGCTGGACTCCCACGTAGTCGACCGCGGCTCACGTCCCGGACCCAGTGGCTTAAAACTCACGCTGGGTTCGTGTGCGTGCGTGCCCAAGATCCCGAGAGGAGAATGGAGGAGAAGGGATTGCGGTGTGACCATCCCCCCTGGGGGGTGATTTCTCGCTTTCTGTCTCTAATGTCTCCCTCTGTCTGTCTGGCGAGCGCACGCACCCTATAGTGAAAATCTCTCCAAAAACAAACAAAAAGAAACACAGCAGTGTGTGTGTGCATTGCAGGTGCTCCAACTCCTGACCCAGCAGAAAGGCGCTACAAAGGGGTGTGCGGCCATGACCCATTGCTGGGCGCTTCTTTTTCTAAGTAGCGCATGTGCTCTCTGGCGACGAGGGAGAAAACCGAGGATCGGGTGTTTAGTTATTGGGAAGGTTTTTACGGAGTTCTTTGAAACAGCTACTAGCACAGAGATCGCAGACTGTTTCGGGGTGAGATGGACGGGCCCTCGGGCGTGTTGGGACTCCTGCCTGTCCACGCTGCCAGGCTGTGCACACCCTGCCCCAACTCGGCTCCCTGCAGCTTCCCCTCCTGCTTGCCGGGTGGCGGGTGGCCTGCATTCTGCCCGCAGCGGGGCCTGTGTTGCGGCGTGGCTGCGCCCCTTGTGGCTGCAGGGCTCTGCCGCCTGCTCGGTGTAGAGAGCTGCGGGGCTGCAGCGCGGCGGCGCAGCGGCCAGAGTGGGGACAGCCTTCAGAGGTCTGCACCTGCCCCCGTCTCCGGCACCTGTCTTCTCCATGCATCGGCCTAGACCTGTTGGCCCTGTCCAGGTCACCGTCCCTGCACCCAGCTGTGTCAGGCCCAGTGCGTGGGGCGGTGGGGGCACCAGTTCCTCCCGGAAAGCCCCCCGTTTCTCCCCTTGCCACTCATCATCCAGATGCCACCAACACCTCCTGGCGGCTTCAGCCACACCGCTGGCCACCCTCAGCCATCCTAATGGACACGACCTCACAGGAGAGCCAGGTGTGGGTTACCTGTCATGCTTGGCCCTGTCACCTGGACAGCCTTATTCTGCAGGGGTGCTCCGTGAGGTCGGGGACCTCTCAGGGACTGCCAGCTGCCTTTGGCCACCACAGCTGGCAGCTCGTCACATGTCAGCCCATGTAGAGCTTCTGCCCAGCAGTCCCCAGGGGCCGTGGTCCTCAGCCCTGATCCTCCTCAGCAGCTTCTGTAATACTGGTTTGTCAGAAAGGCTGTGACACACAGAAGAACAAAGAAATGAACACAGTAGATGGTGCTTCCCCAGTTCTAGGGACTCAGGCCAGCGAGCCTCACCTTCTGCTCCTGTACTGGAGAAGCACAGCAGGCCCAGGAGTGGCCCGGCCGCCCTGCCCCCATCGGGTGGGTCA
>NW_006199940.1:170641-172841 GCF_000334495.1 Tupaia belangeri chinensis | reverse complement strand
CCCCATGGGCTGGAAAAGCCATTCTCTGCAGCAGAGAAGAGGGAGCTGTTGAGGGTCCTGGGGCACGTGGCATGCGCGTGGCATCATCTGACTCCCGAGGTCTCTGCTTTCACCTTCTGCCCCTGCCTCCGGCCCTTCCACTTTCTTTCCGGATGCTGTAGGCGTGCCCGGGCGTATGCATGTGCTGAGCCATGGGGGTGCTTGGGTGCACGTGTGGAGCTGTAGGCATCCCTGGTCACGCGCGTGTGCAGTGTCTGACTGTCCCTGCAAGTTGGGCTCGTCCGCGCCGTCCCCAAGGCCATGCTGCGTGCTTGCTTCATGTTCGTGCGGAAGGGCCCCGGTGTCCTGCCGGCCTGTGGTGCCATGAGCACGTGTGAGGGGCGCTGCCCTGTGGCCTAGCGGGCCTGCACAGGCCGAGCAGTCGTGGTTCAGTTCCGGAGGTACCCGAGTGCTCCCAAGGCCACGCTGTGTCCCGTGCCCTGCGGCCTTGTTTTCTAGCCTCCCACGGAGTGGCACAGGTGTCCCCTGGTGCACAGGACACCCCGCTCGTTGGGCGTGAGGTGCCTGCCCCGGCCTGGCCGGACTGCTGAGTCGGTCTTCATCACTGGACTGAAGGCCAGCTGGCTGATGTCGGCTACCCCTGCTTGGGGTCGGGGTTCTGCCAACGACTGCTCCTGCCCACCCACACTGTCTGCCTCTACCATCCTGGCTGGCCCTGAGCAGCTGCCGGCCCCCAGTGCTGCCTGGAGAGGGCCCTCTGTGAGGGAGTGGAGGCTCCAAGCTGTCCCTGACCTCCCCAGAAGCTCAGCCCGCTGCCCCGTCCAGGAGCACCTCCCCCCTCGGGTCACTGTCCTTCCGTGGCAGCTGGCCAGTGCGGACTTGTGGGTTGGCAGGATGAGGCTGTGCCACGCCCACCTCCTGGCTTGGGGGCAGCCTGGGCAGACTGCACGTCCACTGCCCTGCGTCGGCACTCCGAGCCTGTCTTGCCGCTGCAGGAGTTGGCCCGACTGGCTGGGGGGGGGTTCGCCTCCTCCCTTCCCCGGCCCCACACCCTGAGCCTTGCCCTCGAGCTCTTCCCAGGAGCCCTGGCCTGCGGCCTGCGGCCTGCGGCCTGCGTACCCCGGGTGTCCTCGCTGGGTCTCAGCCCTCTGTGGACCGCCCCCTATCCGCTCCGGCCTCAGCAGCCAGAGAGCCTCCACCTACTGGCCCGGAACAGGCAGGTTGTCACGCTGCTGTCTTCTGGCTGGTTGGGGACTCCACCAGCTGCCCTCTGCTGCACTGTGCGCTCTGTGCCGCCCTCGTGCTGTGGAGCCTGTCTGTGTGCTGCGTTGACTTCCCGTGTGCGGGCTCTCTCCCCGTGTGGGGTCCTCCGCTGCCCCGCCCTGTCCTGGGTGAGGAGACCCAGCAACCGGGGCCATGGAGGAGGCGCTTCCTGAGCTCGGGGGTCTGTCTACATCTGTGGGGGCAGGGCACCAGCAGCCGTGTGGGTGCCGAGCTGAGGCCACCAGAGTGGGGCAGGAGTACCTGGGCACAGGGTGCTGGGTGCGGCCCGCCCCACTCTCACAGTGAGTCCCATGGCTTCTCCGGTCACGCTGGCGCCCCTGTGCTCTGGTCCGTTCGCCCAGAAGTCCCTCCACGGCCCCTCCTGTGTTCTGAGGGGAGACCACGGGACTCGTTCCCACATGCCCTTGAGGCAGCCCTTTGTGACTGGTGCTCTGGGCCGTCACCTGTCTCCATCCGTCCTTCCCTGGGGGTCAGACTCTTCAGGCAACTCAGGACGTGGGAACGGGTGTATGGCCCGCGGGGCCTAGAGCTTGTCACATGCCGGCTGCGGTCGCGTTCCGGGCAGCAGGCGGGCAGGACAAGTCCACCGGGTTGTGGGTGGAGATGTCAGCTCTGCCCGTGGAGGGAGAAAACCCTCAGACCCCCAGAATCTCTGCCACCCTGGCAGGCAGGCCGGTGTGCTGAGACGTGCAGTCCGAGCAAGACGGCTGGCCAGCGACTTGTCGGGGCAGACTCCTCCTGGGACAGCCCTCCGAGCTCCCGAGCCCCTTCGTCTGCTCTGACAGGCAAGCATCTTGTACCTTGGCCTGTCTTCCTCAGCCCCCTCTGCTGTGATTTCTTTCAGAAGTGTGAGGTGTCTGGGTGGTCTCATCTCCCGTTCTGGTAGGTGACTACATGGAGTCTGTCGACCCACCCC
>NW_006199940.1:163221-166038 GCF_000334495.1 Tupaia belangeri chinensis | reverse complement strand
CGCGGTCTTGCTGGAGGCCGTCCTGGAGCCATGACACTCTCCCCAGGACCTGCAGTGGGCTCCTGTCGCCGGGGCTCGTGTTCCCAGCAATGCTCGGGACACGCACAGGCCCTGGCCATGCTCCGTGAAAGCGGCCGCCTCCCTCCCGTGCCCACACCCTGTGGGTGGCCCTGGCCCAGGGTGGAGCTCTTGCTGGCCGACCCAGGCCAGCACCCAGTGGCCGTCACTGTGCCCAAGCAGAGACATGGGGAGCCCTGTGCCACACCTGGGCTGGGTGCAGTCTGTCGTGAGCACAGCGAGAAGCTCTTCCTGGGTTTTTGGAGCCCCAGGGCCCCTGCTGCTGTCTTCGTAGTCCGTCCCAGCCCAGGGCTGGCCAGAGACCTGCCTGTCCCCAAGGCCTGGAGGCCCTAGGTGTAGCTCCTGTGTCTCCTTTGCCACCCAGGCCGCCTGGCCATCGCATGGCAGGTGCTGCCCCCGCCTGCCACCCAGCACCGGGTGGCCCCGGTGGTGGACACGCACCTGGAGGCATGCCTGCACTCCCCGCAAGCACTCCTCTCCGGGCCGCTCCCGATCCCCCCGCCCTGCCTGCCTCTGTCCAAGCTGTGCTCACCGTGCAGTCCTGGCCTTGGTCTTTGGCCTTTCACTGCACCCCAGCTGGGGCTTGGCGTCTTTGGGGCTCCGTGGCACTGTCGAAGAGCGTGCTGCCTCCACCCACGCCCCACACGTCTGGTGAGGTCCCTCGCCCCCACACTAGGCCCTGTGTCAGCTCCAGCTGGGGCTCTTTCTGGTCAAGCCCTCCCTTGGGGGCTGCAGGCTGTGCGACCTGTGTGGACCCGACCTACCTGGTGTTCGCATCAAACGGGGGGCCGTCCCCAGGAGACAAGACTCACTCAATTTGGGTGTTTTAGGTTTGTTTTAGTTTAGTTTTTGCTGTGGGGCATGTACACTGGCTAGAAAGAGGGAAAGTGAGAAATTACCCCCTGGGGATAGCCGCGCCTCAGCCCCGGGAGCTCCTGGGACGTTGGGCGCACGCGCACTGGTGTGGTTTTCAAGCCAGGTCCGAGACAAACTGCGGCCAGCCGTGTGAGAGTCCAGTGCCCTGACTACCATGCCCACTGATCTTTTCAATTCTTCACTTTCTTCCCCTGTAAGGCCTGTGGGCTCACCAGGGGCCGGGAAGGAGAGAGCGAGAGATCACGCCCTGGGGGATGGCTACTCCTCAGTCCCTTCGCCTCCCCTCCTTTCCTTCCTCTCTGGATTTTGGGCAGCACACACATGTGCCTGGTGTGTTTTAAGCCCTTGGGCCCAGAATGCAGACATCCCAGCCGTGTGGGGTACAGCTGACGCCCCAGTGGTCTTTTACCTTACTTTTGAACGACAGAGAGAGGGCAGTGCCCCTCTGCAAAGGGCCTGCCTCTAAAGCCTGAGGGGCGGTGGGGGAACCGCCCCGCCAGAGCTGGGCCTGTGCTGCCCTCTGCTGGGCGCCGTCTGCTCTGTCACTGCTAGGCCAGTCCGAGGAGGGCCTCGTTGGCTTCAGGGGCCCCTGAAGCACACAGGTGTGGGACCCTCCTCTGTCTGTCCCCTGCACCCCCATGCTGTCATGCTGGCGGCCACCAGGACTTAGGACATGCCTGTGGGTGCCCCGGTGGTGCCGCACGCTGTGGGAGCATCAGCCCTGGCCCTGCGAGCCTCTGAGGCTAGGAGGCCTGTGGCCAGCACTGCCGTGGCTGCCCTGCTGGGGTCACTGCCTGCTGGACCCCCGTGCCCACATGTTAGGCAGCCGCTCCCACTGGCAGGGCAGGAGGGCGCCATGGACACAGGCTCTCAGCTGTTCCCGGCTGGGGAAGAACTTAGTCCCTGAGACCATGACAGGAGAGGGCCCCCACAGAGGGGCTCGTTCTCCCAGCAGTCCTGGCTCTGCTGCAAACCTGCCCCTCCCTAGGGTGGCCCAGCTCCGGGTGTGGGGACAATCTCTCTTCTAGGTGGGGCTGACCCCGGACTGGTGGTGGGGTTGGACTGCGCTCTAGGCCCCTGGCCAGCTGGGAGGGGGCCCCCACAGCACAGGCCGATGGCTGTGTCACCTGCCCTGGCCCATGTCCCACCCTGGGTGTGCAGGAAGGAGGGGTCCCTGGCCTGAGGCCCCGGGTTCACTTGGACCTGGGCCAGGCCAGAGCTGCTCTGGTCGGGGTGGCCCTGTGGGTGCTCAGCACCCTCAGCCTCTAGTGGCTCCCCACAAAAGGGCTGGGGTTGGAGGGCATCGTGTCCCGAGGTGACCACCTTGCACCTCTCCGCAGGCCAGCAGCCCTTTCCCGAGCCCAGCCGAGTATGCAGAGGACAGCTCCGACGAGGAGGTAGGCCGGCTGAGGTGGGAGCTGTGTGTGGGCGGCTTCCTGCAGGGGGGCCACTGCCGGGGTGGGTTGCCACTGGGGTCCCCGTGGGCGTCCTGGCCTGGGGCCTGCTCCCGTCTGGACGAGTGGTCTCAGGGCTTGGGTTCGGGCGACCAGCTGCATGTGTGTCAGCCCGAAGGGAGGGGCGGGCCCTGGGACCTGCTGGGCCCTGGTGGTGGTGAGCACGCGCTGGCCGTGTCCCCAGGACTATCCTCTCGGGGGGTAGATGGTCCTGGGGCTCCCGCACACCGTGGGTGGGTGCTAGGGCAGCTGGCTGTGGCCTGGTCTGCTGTCGGCTTTACCCCGCCTCCTGCCCTTCACCCTCCCCGATGGCTGGTGTGGGCTTCCTCGGGATGGCTGGCGGGGCCTGGGATGGCTGGAGCACTTACACAGGAGGGGCAAGAAGAGGTGGTTGTTTCTGAGGACTTCA
>NW_006199940.1:162759-163008 GCF_000334495.1 Tupaia belangeri chinensis | reverse complement strand
TTGCCTCCCCCCCCTCCCTCCACTCTCTTCCCAGCCACTGCCGGAGCCTTGGCCGCCCGCCCGGTCCAGTCTCTGCTGCGTGTTCAGAGAGCAGAGACAAAACAAAATAAATTGGTTTCCTGGCCGGAGCGGCGGGAGCATGGTGAGGCCCCCCCTACCCGGCTGTCGGCAGCCTCGTCCCGTCGGCCACTTTCATATTTGGTGTTTTGGAAATCGATGAGGTTGTCGGCCCAGTGTGGGAGCCCGGGG
>NW_006199940.1:161573-162619 GCF_000334495.1 Tupaia belangeri chinensis | reverse complement strand
TGCACAGCCGGGGGGGTCCGGCCCCGGCCAGCACAGCCCGCCCGCGCCACGGCTCGAGGGGGGGGCAGAGCCCAGCTTTCAGGGGCTGGGCCAGCTACACTCTTCCTGAGGAGCCCCTGGGGCGCTCCCCTGCTGTCAGGCTGTGGAGAGGTGGAGGGTGGCCAGGGGAGGGTTTGGGGGTAGGAGGTGCTCCCGAGGAGTCAGTGGTCAGGGCACCCAGGACAGGCCAGGAGAGATGGTGGGTATAGAGGCCCCTCCTGGCAGCGGCCTGTCCCCATGACTGCTCTGGCGGGCTGCTGCAGGGGACACCCTCTTGCCCAGTGGCACCTGGCATGCCGGCTCCCCCGGGCTGGTCAGGTACTTGGCAGCACTGGCTGTCAGGCCTGGCCCTTGGCGAGCTCTGCACAGAGCCCCTGGCAGTGGGCAAGGAGTGGGCCCTGACCCTCCTGGGAGCAGTGACCTGAGCCCCAGTCCAGAGGGTGGTACCTGGGGTAGGCTGGGAAGTGCCCCCCCTCCCCTGGGGCTCCTGGGCCTTCTTGGGATCCTTTCTTATCAGGTCACCAGAGGGCATGCACAGGCAGAGAGGAGGAGAAGGCACCCCAGCGGATGTGGTCCCCCAGTCCCTCTGCTTTGCCTTCCTGTTGGGGCTGGGGCACACCTCAGCGTCTGGTGTGTGTTAAGCCACGTGGGCCTGGGTTTGAACTCTGGTTGGCCATGTGGGGTGTGGCACCCTTAACCACCAGGCCACGGGTCTGGCTTCTTTCTAAGCTTACTCACCTCGTCCATGTACGTGAGCCAGCCAGCCCCAGGTGTGGAGCAGACCCCATGCTGTGTCCCCTCCCCCAGGCAGCACAGGAGCCCCGGGTGGGGAGGCCCTGAGGAGCCTGCCCACTACTCTCCTCAGCACCCAGAGCTTCCCAGAGGGAGGAGGTGGGCCGGAGTGGAGGGGCTGGCGAGGGGCCCTCCTGGCCTCCGCTGATGCCCCTCCTCGCACCCAGCGGGGGCTGCCTGTCTGTGCAGGAAGGGCAGCTGTGAGCCCTGGCCCT
>NW_006199940.1:159502-161274 GCF_000334495.1 Tupaia belangeri chinensis | reverse complement strand
GGCAGGCTCAGGTTTCCGAGGGGAGGGAGCCTGCCCTCCCCACGCTGGAGTGCTGGGCGCCTGCCCGCCAGTCCCCCCCAGCCTGCGTGCCCTGCAGAGGGTGCAGGTGGGCTCAGAGGGTCCTGGGTCGGATCCCTCCCACTGGCTTGACGCAGCCAGCCTCACCAGCTGAAGGGCACTGCCAACCCAGGGGCCTCCCTGGTGGCCACAGGGCATGACTGCACCTTGGACTGCAGCATCCCCTGGGCCCAGGAGACCCTTGCACTGCCCCTGCCTGGGCCAGTGCCTGCCCTGGGCCTGCCTCTGTCAGCTTTTCCCTGCTGGAGGCTCAGTGTGTGCACCGTGGGCATTCTTGGTGAAGCAGGGTCTCTGGCTGCACTGTCCCCTTCTCCCTGGCCCAGTGGGGTGCCCTGAGGACCCAGGCAGCCAGGTGGGGTCACAGAGGAGTACCCGCAGTCAGGTTGTGGCCCTGGGCTGTGCCTGTGGTGGCTGACAGTGGCCTCGGCCACGCAGCTCGCTAGCCTGAGCCTGAGGGGATTGGGGCATGGGTGGGCCGTGGGTATAGGATCCTCCATCTGCACCCCAGTTCTCCTGCAGCCCCTGAGGCTGCTGTTGTCGGGTGTCACGCACAGAGACAGCGACAGCCTGTGGTCTGGGGCAGCCTCCTGGGCGTGGGGTGGCTCCCAGCCACAGAGGTCTTGGCCCAGGTGGGTGGGGAGCAGCTTGGGGGAGGAAGGGGGATGGCCAAGAGACTCCTCCCACCGGACCCCTACCCCACGCGTCCCTCAGCTGGTCCGGACTTTGGGGCAGGAAGAGCCCCAGGACCTGGCTTCCGACCCATGGGTCTGGTCTGTCAGGCAGGGCTCCGACCTCTGTGGAGTCAGAGGAGCAGGTGAGCCCCTGCCTGGCAGCCCCCTCCCTGCCGGCCGAGCACTTTGACAGAGATAAAACACCTGATGGGGAGGGGAGGGGGAGGCTGGGGGAGGGGGCACAGGAAGGCCGAGGCTCTGAGACAGGCGGGATTCCGTGCAGGAGCGACCGAACACTGCCCGCATTGTAATCCGAGAGGGGCTGAGAGGGGCTGGGGAGAGAGGGGCTGAGCGAGGGCGGCTGACCCCGCGCTCCCGGGGGACAGGTGGGAGAGGCCGTCCCTGCAGTTCCAATCTGCGGTCCTGACAGCTGCAGCCACTTTGCGGGGAGGGTGGGAGGGAGGGGCTCCAGAGCGGAAAAGCCCCAGCCACACACCAGCCGGTTGCTGTGTCCGTGCTGTCTGGGCCAGGGGACCCCCAGGAAAGCGCCAGCCTCACGCCCGCGTCTTGCCTGTGCTCGGTACCCGCGGCTTGGGCCCTCAGTGCTGTGCCTGGCCTGGGGTCACGTGTGTTTCCTGGCGGCCTGCAGGTGCTGAGTGGGCTGGGCGGGGCGGCCGGGCAAGCCTCCTGGTGCAGAGCGCTGGGTTGTCGCCAGCGCATCGCCCAGGCGGGGACTGACACCCCAGGCCAGGCCAGCATGGCTCGCAAGCAGCTGGCCCCGGGCGCGGACCAGGTGCCCTCCGCCCCCTGTGGGGCACACGGGCCCCTGCCCTGGTCCTGCTGGTGAGCCAGCCCTCCAGACCGCTGTGGGTCAGGAGCACCTGCATCTCCCGCCTGTGGCCTGCACGGCCTACACCGACGTGGACTTGCGCAAGGCCAGGGCTGGGGCCGGCCCACACCACCCCCGGTCTGGTTTGAATTTCTGCAGCAGCGAGGGTGACGGAGTGTCCCCCGCCCCCCTGC
>NW_006199940.1:156633-159417 GCF_000334495.1 Tupaia belangeri chinensis | reverse complement strand
CCAGCCGCTGTGGGAGTCAGGCCCCACGGTGGAGGGCTTGGCTGAGCGCGTGCCGCCCCCACCAGCCAGCTCCTGGGGGCCCTGCCCCTCCCACCTGACTTCTCTGCCTCCTCGGACTGTACTGGGGCTCTGTCCTCTCGGCCCCCATGCCATCCTGGCAGTGGCTCCCCTTGCCCGGCTCCACTCCTGGTGCACCCTGGCTGGCCCTCCCCCGCACGGGCTCCAGCCAGGGTGGTGCCCATTGGTGCCCACGCCCACCAGTCCAGGCATCCTTCTCGGGAGTCACCCCCAACGCTGCCTACCCAGTGACCTGGCCTCGTGTGGGTTCACGTGAGAGGCCTGCAGACATCAGCAAATGGGGGGCCTGTGGGCCACGGACCCCCACCCCAACACTATACCTTGTGCCCACGGGGGGAGGACAGAGGCCACAGGGCACCATGGCCCCCAGGCTCCCAGGGGTGGTACCGGAGGGGCAGGGGCTCCTGTGCCCCATGGGCCTGGCTTCTCAGTGGGCAGGGGCTTCTGCAGGGACTGCCTCCGCCTCCCCTCCCCTCCCCAGCTGAGGCTCCTGCAGGATTAAGGAGAGGAAATTTGGGATTGGGTTTCTCTCTGAGCGAAACCTGCCTGGCCACTCGACTCCATAGGTTCTATCAGATGGGACAGCCCTCCCGCCCTTAGCTCTCTGGCTTTGAGCGTTCCCCTGGACTCCTCCACTGCTTCCTGCTCTGTGCTCCCTGGAGCCCTCTTGTGAGGAGGGGCTGCCCGGGCCTGCCCTGTGTGGTGCCCACGTGGGTCCAGCACCTGGTCTCCCCCAGGGCGGAGCGTCTGAGGAGGGGCCTGGGGGCCAGCCAGCCGCCCCACACCTGGCGCCCTGGGCCATTCCCCACTCACCCACCGGCCGGAAGTGGGGCTGCAGGGGGGTGGGGAGGGAGGCCGTGCAGAGCCGCAGGCCTTTCTTCTCTGCAGCCCCCAGCCCTCCGAGCTCACCCCCCAAACCGTAGCCATCACCTGCAGGAGTCTAATGGCCGGCCAGCTGCACACGGTGCGGTGGGGGCATAAGCCCACCTCCTCCCAGCAGGGGTGTCTCTGGGGAGTGGGTGGCTCGAGTGGCAGGCAGCCAGGGGTCCTCCTTCAGGGTGGCAGTGTAGGTGGGAGTGGGGGTTTGGCCTCTGCAGTTAGAGCAGGGAAATTGGCAACCCCCAAGAAGGGCCCTCCCGGGTAGAGTGGGCAGCCGGCACCTGGCCACACCAGGCCCCCACTCCACTGGGCCCCAAGCGTCCACTCTGGGGACTCAGGCAAAGGCCATGGTGCTGCCTGCCCACAGCTGAGTGCCGGAGGCCCCTCGGCCAGGCTCGGTGTGGGCTCAGCAGTGACCCTGGGGCTGGGCAGACAGTAGGACTGTGCTCTGCCGTCCCGCCCCACCAGGTGGCACAGGCCTGTCCTCTCCAGCCCTCCCGTTCCCAGGTGAGGCTCTGGGGTGGGCTGAGCTCTCCTCACTGCTGCAATCGAGGGGGGGGGGGCCCGGCCCGACTCTTGGAGGCGCATCCCCAACCTTCGAGAGGACTGTCGGCCTCTGTGCTTGGAAGGTACTGTTTTGTTTTTAATTATACAAAACTCCCAGCCTTTATATTATCGTATCAAAGACACGCAATGCCAGCACTGGGAGCCCAGAAGCCCAGGTTGGGAGTCAGCGTGGAAAGTTCCATTAGGCCTGGGCAAGGGGCTGCTGGCTGAGTCCTGCCTCTGCCGCTGCCTGTCCATCCGTCTGTCTGTCGGCCCTGCTCAGAGCCAGAGGCAGGGCTGGCCTGGGGTCACGCTTGTGGGAGGCCCGGGTCCCCCAGGTCCCAGGTAGCGCTCTCTCTGGACGCCGGCAGCCGTGGGCTCCTGACTCCAGGTTGTGGTCTTCCTGTCCCCGCAGCCGTGGGCTCCTAACTCCGGATCGCTGTCTTCCGGTCACGGTCCTTGCTCTGCAGATGGGGGGCGGAGCTCAGGGCCTGGGCACAGAACCCGCCGCCCATCCAGCCCAGCCCCTGGCTTCTCTGTGTGCTGAGCCCCCCCTCCAGGCTCACCCCACCCTCCCCATGCCTTTTGAGGAGGGGGCCTGCTGCTGGGCTCCACGTTGTAAAATTAAATTTCCCAGATGTTCAGGCCCCAGGAGCTTGCTAGTGCTGTCTGGAGAGGAAATGGGGTTGGGACAGCCCCGCGGGGTCCCCTCTCTCGAGTCCCACGCCACCAAGCATGGCCGGACCTTACGGGCAGTGTCTCCATGTGCTCCCCGGGCACAGCAGGTGCCAGCTGGGCTGACGGGGGGGGTCTTTGGGGTGGCACATGGGCCCCAGGTCCCCTCCCTTGGGGCCAGCCTCACTGCCTGGACTCAACTCACTCCGCTCCGACCTGCTCAGGCCTCTCCCAGGCTGTTGTTGCCCACCTTCTCCTTGAACCCCCCCCCAGCTCTCTCTGCCTCTTGGCCCCAGAGTCCAGGACCCCTGACCCATTCTACTGGGCGCCCACGTCATGGGGCCAAGGGAGAGGCCTCGGGAGCAGGCGGGCCCTGAGGGCTGGAGTCTCCTGCACTGGCCAGGGCCGCCCGGGCGCGGTTCCTGGCCTGCGCCCTGCTGGAAGCCTGCCCCCGGGGCCTTTCCTCCGCCTGGCAGGTGTGGTCGGCCGCGTCGGCCCCGGGTGCGGGTGCTCACCAACTTTCTCTGGTTGCTGAGGCAGAAGGTGCAGATCTGTTTGGGCTGGGCATTCTCGCCGTCGCGGGCCGGGGCCGGGGGCGGGGGCGGG
>NW_006199940.1:154615-155973 GCF_000334495.1 Tupaia belangeri chinensis | reverse complement strand
AGCCCACGGCCACGCTCGCGGGGAGGCCCCCGGGGAAGCCGGAGCCCCCTTCTGGGTGGTGCGAGGCCTGTCCCTCCCCCTCGGCAGGACCCAGGACGGAGCGAGCTCGCTGCCTGGCCTTGACCACACCCTGTCTGTCTCCCTCCGTGTGCACTCGGGCCTCCGGTGCCAGGCCGTGTGCTGGCGGTCCGCTGCCTGGGGTTCTGCAGTCGGCTGCACCTGCCCCCCCCAGGTCTGGCTCCGGCCGAACCCTCCGTCTAGAACCCAGTTCTCTGCACAGGCCTGCCCCAGGGCTTCCAGATGGGCTGGCTGCAGGCTGCGTGAGAGCCAGGGACCTGGCACACGTGGGGCAGACCTGACTCCTCCCTGGGCCATCCTGGAGGGGCAGTGTCCCGGGGGTGGGTGGTGGGGACCACATCCTGCAGACCTGGGGCCCCTCCCTGGGGCTGCTGTTGCAGGCAGTGCCGGGCAGCAACCCCCTGCCGGGCAGAGTGAGGGTGGTGGCTGGCAGGGATTTGGGCCAGGAATGTGTGTCCAGGAATGTGGCTGTTTTGCCCGCAGGAGAGAGGGGCTGGGGTCTTCAGGCGGCCAGAGCTGACAGCCTCTGCCTCCCTGCAGGGTGGGCCTACCGGGTCTTTCCCAGTCCCTCCCTGCTGCCCACCTCTGCCTCAGGCCCTGCCAGGGGAGGGAGCCCGTAGGCGATGAGGTCATCTGTCTGTGGCTGCCCGGAGCCCCGGCCAAGGAATCCGATGGGGGGGCAGGGTTGGCGCCACTTCAGTGGAAAATGTGAAGGTGCACTCGGCGCCTCCGAGGGGTGGGGGGCAGCGCTGGCCACGGTGCCACGTCAGACCCCAGGGCCAGGGAATGTGCCCCCGTCGGAGGTCAGTCCCCCGCTCCCGCCCTGCCCTCTCTCACGCGTACCCTGGTGGGGCTGTGCTGACTGGTGGCCACGCCGCAGGACATCCGGAACACTGTGGGCAACGTGCCCCTGGAGTGGTACGATGACTTCCCCCACGTGGGCTACGACCTGGACGGCCGGCGGATCTACAAGCCCCTGCGGAACCGTGACGAGCTGGACGAGTTCCTGGACAAGATGGATGACCCTGACTACTGGTGAGAGGGTGGGCTGTGGTGGTGGGCGGTGGGCGCCGGCTGGGCAGAGCGGGTGCAGCTCTGACCGGTGGCCTCCCAGGCGGACCGTGCAGGACCGGATGACCGGGTGTGACCTGCGGCTGACGGATGAGCAGGTGGCCCTGGTGCGGAGGCTGCAGAGGGGCCAGTTTGGGGATGCAGGCTTTGACCCCTACGAGGTAGGTGGCGCAGTGGCTGGCGGTGGGTCTGGGGTACCAGGAGCCCCG
>NW_006199940.1:153942-154269 GCF_000334495.1 Tupaia belangeri chinensis | reverse complement strand
GGCATCTGCAGGTGTCACGCATGGTCCATGCCATCAAGATGGGCTGGATCCAGCCCCGCCGGCCCCGAGACCCTACCCCCAGCTTCTACGACCTGTGGGCCCAGGAGGATCCCAATGCGGTACTTGGACGGCACGCCATGCACGTGCCGGCGCCCAAGCTGGCCCTGCCTGGCCACGCGGAGTCCTACAACCCGCCCCCAGAGTACCTGCTCAGCCAGGAGGAGGTGCGCCTGCGCCCGCAACGCGCTTGGTGGGTGGCCGGGCTGGGGGGCTGGGGGGCTGGCCCGAGCTCACTTTGCCTGTCCCCACAGCGCCCTGCCTGGGAGG
>NW_006199940.1:153477-153928 GCF_000334495.1 Tupaia belangeri chinensis | reverse complement strand
CAGCAGGAGCCGACGGAGAGGAAGCCCTCGCTCCTGCCACGGCGCTTCCCTAGCCTGCGGTCCGTGCCTGCCTACAGCCGTTTCATCCATGAGCGCTTCGAGCGCTGCCTGGATTTGTACCTGTGCCCGCGCCAGCGCAAGATGAGGGTGCGGAGGCTCGCCGTGGGGCCGGGGCCGGGAGCAGGGGACCAGGGTGACCGGGTGCTGTCTTCTCCACCAGGTCAACGTGGACCCTGAAGACCTCATCCCCAAACTGCCACGGCCAAGGGACCTGCAGCCCTTCCCCACGTGCCAGGCTCTGGTGGGTGGCGGGCAGTGGGGTGGCAGGGCGGCGGGGTGGTGCTGTGTTCCCCGGGCCTGCCTCCTGACCGCTGCCCTGCAGGTCTACAGGGGCCACGGTGACCTTGTCCGCTGCCTCAGCGTCTCCCCAGGGGGCCAGTGGCTGGGTTTC
>NW_006199940.1:152348-153142 GCF_000334495.1 Tupaia belangeri chinensis | reverse complement strand
CACCGGGGTGCTTATCAACCCTGCCTTGGGCGACCGGCTGGTGGGGGGCGCCACTGACCAGCTGCTGAACGCCTTCACACCCCCCGAAGAGCCTGCCCTGCAGCCTGCCTGCTGGCTGGAGGCCTCAGAGGAAGAGCGCCTGAGGGGCCTGCGGCTGCGCATCTGCCACAACAAGGTGGGGTGCAGGGCAGGGGTGGGGAGCAGGGGAGCCTGGCTTGCCTAATCTTATCCAGCCTTACTGTCCCATAGCCAGTGACGCAGGTGACCTGGCATGGGCGTGGGGACTACTTGGCCGTGGTGCTGGCCTCCCCAGGCCACACCCAGGTGCTGATACACCAGCTGAGCCGCCGCCGCAGCCAGAGCCCTTTCCGCCGCAGTCACGGGCAGGTGCAGCGCGTGGCCTTCCACCCAACTCGGCCCTACCTGTTCGTGGCCTCACAGCGCAGTGTTCGCCTCTACCACCTGCTGCGCCAGGAGCTCACCAAGAAGCTGATGCCCAACTGCAAGTGGGTGTCCAGCATGGCCGTGCACCCCGCAGGTGAGAGGCGCTGCAGGTGGGGGTCACCCCAAGATGGGGGATACCTGCAGGTGGGGATGACCCTATTTCTGCCCTAGGTGACAACGTCATCTGTGGCAGCTATGATAGCAAGCTGGTGTGGTTTGACCTGGATCTGTCCACCAAGCCTTATAAAGTGCTGAGGTGAGGGTGGGTTTGGCCAGCGGGGCCCCTCTGCAGCCCTAAGCCTGCTGCCAAACCAGTGTCCCCCCCCCCCCCCCAGGCCACACAAGACGGG
>NW_006199940.1:151304-152230 GCF_000334495.1 Tupaia belangeri chinensis | reverse complement strand
CCCACCCCACCCCACCGCCGGTGCTAAGCCTCTCTCCCCACAGTGACTTGCTGCAGAACCCGCTGCTGGTGCCGGTCAAGGTGCTGAAGGGGCACACGCTGACCCGAGACCTGGGAGTCCTGGACGTCACCTTCCACCCTACCCAGCCCTGGGTGTTCTCCTCGGGCGCAGATGGCACCATCTGCCTCTTCAGCTAGGCCTCCTGCTCGGGGCGGGGCGGGGCGGCCCCTCAATAGAACGCTGACCCCGCCAGCCGGCTCTGGCTCTGCCTCTGTGACTCCCTCGCGCAGCCAGGCCTGGGCCTGCACCCGCCCCAGTGCCACACCCTCCCTCCCAGCCTGTTCCTGCGGAAAGGCCGCACGTGACACTCCTGTGCCCCAGCAAGGAGCAGATGCTTTATTGGGAAGGGGGCGCAGCGGCCCCGCTCCTTTGGCCTCCAGTGCCTTCCGGGCTGGGGTGGGGTATGGTCCCTGGCAATGCCAGCCCGCGGGGGTCTCTGGGCAGGGTCTGCAGGAAGCCCCACGCGGGGCGGGTTCAGGCTCAGATCCAAACTGGTGCTGGGGTGGGGCGCCGTGGGGGCTGCTGGAAGCCTCAGGCCAGCTTGACCAGGCGGCCCAGGGTCTCTGCGGCCTTGGCCCGCACCAGCGGGGCCGGGTCCTTGAGCAGGAGCTGGAGCGCTGCGGACAGAGGGGGGCTGCTGGGGCCACGCGCCTGGGCTGTGACCTCCCTGCTCACCCTGGGCTGTGGGCCCACCGCCCCTCCACAGACAGACCTCTGCTGGGAGGGTTCAGGAGCCAACGGAAAGATAGTTTTTCCTTTTTTAGTGTTTTTTAAGCCCTTTTGGAACAGTTAAGAAGTTTCCGTGATTACTAGACACGATGAGGTCACCAGTGACAGGGGAAAAAAATTCGAAATCCAGGAAAATC
>NW_006199940.1:147944-151048 GCF_000334495.1 Tupaia belangeri chinensis | reverse complement strand
GGCGGGTCAGCGGCCGCGATCCCGCCCCCTGCGGCCCCGCCCCCTGCGGCCCCGCCCCGCACCAGGTGCTTGCAGGTGATGTTGAGAAACTCCCCGAAGTGCAGGCCCCTGCCCTCCTGCAGGTGCTTCTCAAAGGCGGCCTCCAGCTCCTCGCACTCCAGGTTGTGAGCACACATGCGCAGGGCGAACCTGCAGGCCTGCGGGGCACAGCGTTCGGTCCCAGCCCAGAGTTCTCAGGGCGATCCCTGCCCCCAGCGGCTACTCACGCTGGCCACTGGGGCCTGGGGGTCCTGCAGGTGCAGCAGCAAGGGCACCAGCCCGCCAGCTACCTGCTCCAGGAAGACTTCCTCGCAGTCTCCCAGGCAGGCCTGGTTGAGGTGCCCAAAGAGCCGGATGGATGCAGTCCGGAACTCCGCCTTCTCCTGGGGTGAGCAGTCATGCAGCATATGCCTGGGCCACTGCACCGCCCGTGCCCAGAGCCACAGCTGTGGCCAGGAGGGGCCAGGCCCAGTGGTGTGCCCCACGAGCCCTGTGGGGGGCTGGGCAAGCTCACAGCTCCTGGGGTCCAGAGCCAAGATGGAGGCTGGGCTTTCAGCTCCCAGGGGGAGGGCCTGGGTCTGGGCAACCCACCCCCATCCCTGGGCCCCACCTACGCTGTCAAAGAAGGGCCTGGTGCGGATGGCCACATGCAGCACCACCAAACGCAGGTCACAGGGCGCCACCAGGTCCAGCAGTCCCGCAAGGCCCACCATGGCCTCCAGGGCCACCAGGCTATGCGGGTCGTCCCCGTCGTCCAGCCCACTGATCATGGCTGACAGGAGCTGGGTGCCGTGAGCCCGCACCTGGAGATGCCTGCCCTTAGCATCAGTCCGTCACCCAGACACCTACTTCCCTGCTGCCCACGGCTCCCTCCCCACGGCTCCCAGAAGACTGTTTGGAAAGCCACCTTATCAGGGGAGCCGAAGGCAAGGTTGGCCAGGCCACGGAGGGCCAGCCGCCGGACGCTGGAGCAGGAGTCCTTCTGCCGGGCGGCCAGACTGTCCAGCAGTGGCTCGAGAAGCATCAGGTCATTCACCACGTTGCTGCGGACCAGCTGCAGGCAGAGGTGGGGCGACTACCACCCACTGACTGGAAGCCCACCTGCCCACCCTGGTCCTCCAGTGCCGCAGCTTTAGGCCTGGCGTGGGGTGTCAGCGGGTGTGACCAGAGCAAACCCACACCCAGCCCTGTGGCATGAAGGCATCTCATCCACTGTCCACTGTGGGCCCTACCTCACCCAGGAAGGCCGTGGCGGTGACCCTCTGAGCCTCATACACACTGCTCTGTGTGCTCACCAGCGCCTTCACCACCAGGGGCAGCCGGGGTCCCGCATGCTTGGCCATGGCACTAGGGGAGGAGGGCACGGCATGGCTGAGCCACCCACAGACACCTGCTGGGCTCACACCTTCCACCCTGCAGCCCCTTCCTCAGACGCACCCCTCCCAGCCCACCACCCCACATTGCTGGGCCCTGGCCAGCCCTGGTGGTGTAGTTCCGGACCATGGCCCCCGAGCTGGCCTTGGGTGCAGCCTACTCACCTGGCCAGTCGGGCTACCCCGTCCTCATGTCCTGTGGAAGTCCTGAGCAACCCCCAGCCTCCCTCTGCCTCCATGCACTGCACCACGTCCTCACTGCCACCCCGCAGCAGCATGGCCTGCAGGGTGTCCACCGCAGAGCTGTGGGCAGGACAGGCTGAGCAGGCTGGGGCTGGAGCCAGCTCCCTCCGCCCAGTGCACTATAGGTGAATGACCTGCTAGGCCCAGCCCGGGGCTGCACAGGTGGGACTGCCAGCTGCCTCCCTGGGGACGTGAGGCCGGCACAGGCAACACCTTCCTGCTGCTGTGGGTGGGCCTACATGCTGGCCAGCCAGATGCAGCTTGAGGCTCCAGGGACCATGCCCGCAGCCTCGGCACCTGCCCCTCAGAAGCCAGTTCCCTACAGAGTGCTGTGACCATCCCTGGAGACCCCACCCACCCCCACACACACACTGACAGGCCCCCAGGCAAGGGAGCAGAGCACTGGGGAGGGACAGCACCACCCCTTCTCCATGACCCCGCACCTGCCTCGGCTCCCAGGCACCCTTGCCGTGCTGCCTGCCATGCCCCATCCCATGTAGGGCTCCATGCCTGCCTGTGGACATGTGTCCACGAGGCTCCATCTCCTGGAGCCTGGGTGGGGTCCAGGAGGGCAGCCACGGGGCAGGGCACTGAGCCTGTCACAAGGCCACCAGCGCACAGAACAGCCCATCTGCCGCTCAGGGTGCCTTCTGCCGAGCGTGAGGCTTTTCTCACGACAGGCTCGACTTCCGAGGGCCTAACCTCCCCGCCCCAGCTCGGCCGAGCGTTGGGCTTTTCTCACGACAGGCTCGACTTCCGAGGCCATAACTGCACCGCCCAGCCACAGTGTGCCAAGGTGCCAGTGGGCGGGCACGGGAGGGTCAGCGCTTATAGGACATTCTGTGCACCAGACATTGGCAGGAGCCAGGCAACCCAGGAGGCAGGTGTCATGCCCACCAGCCACGGCATCCCGCGGTCTGGTATGGGCCAACAGCTAGACCACCTCCATGACCCGCAGTGTGTACAGAGGACAGCCCTCTCCAGAGCTAACCCTGTGGGACACTGCTGGAAGGCAGCTCTTGGCATCCACAAGCCCAGGGTGGACCTGGCTCCCACCATGGGGAGTGGGGGAAGGCAAAGGGGTGTGCTCAGAAGTGGGGACCAGGCAGGGGTTGAACTGAAGGCCTGTGGGACCAGCTGGTGCCTGCTGCATCCCGTAGCCCAGCCTGCGCCATGCAGAGTGGCTGGCCACAGCTCTACACCTCGGGCCAGCCGGCCCAGGGCTGAACTCCAGGTGTCTGGAGCAGACCACACAAGCCTGTTTGGGTGCAGAGACTGGGGGCACCTGAGCTTGGCTGCCCACTGTGCCAGAGGGGGGGCAGGGCCAAGGCCCCGCTCACCCAGCCCAGGGCATGTGGGGCTGGTGGCTGCTCCGCTCCCTTCATATTTTCCACACCATCTGCAGGAGCCAAGCAGACCTTGGCACTAGGCCTCCTGGGAGTTTACAAG
>NW_006199940.1:146890-147845 GCF_000334495.1 Tupaia belangeri chinensis | reverse complement strand
CCAGTCCTGGTCCCCGGGGCTCTAATGCCCTGCCAAGCCCCTCTGCTGTGCTGTGGTTCCAGGCAGCTATGGGGCTGGTGATGCCACCGTCCCAGCCAGGCGCAGCCCCAACCACAGCAGATGCGCTGCCTCACCGGACCCCATCTCCTGCCACTCAGCTGAGAGCCAAGCCCTAACGGGAGCTGGGGGAGCCCCTCAGTGGAGAAAGTTACTTCAGCCATGCACACCCTGGCCGCTTGATGACAAGGTTCCTTCCAGAGTTGGCCCCACCTGCACCCCGCAGCTCTGCCCTCCAAGGGAAGGCAGTACCCTGGCCAGCTGCAGAGGGTCGGGCAGCCGGGGCAGCCCCATACCCAGTAGGGTATATGTCCCTAGTGACTGCCCAGCTCTGTGCCGGGGAGGCTTCCCCATCACGCGGACCCCTGGTGCCCTGCCCATCTCGCCTCATTTGCACGTGTGTGTGGGGCTCCCAAGCTGGCACTGGCAGGAGGCGATGGCCCGTTTACCTGCAGGGCTCCAGAGTCCTGGTGGCTGCGGCTGCACCAGCAGCCCTCCTCTCCTTGGCCTGCAGGTTCCGGGGCAGCTGGACACCCATGGTGCAGCCGACACGCAGCAGGAGCACCACAAACAGCCGTGGGTAGAGCTCTCGCACTGCGGGTGCAGATGCTGGCGTAGACACAACCTCGAACAGTGCACAGGTGGCCTAGGGGAAGCCACCACAGTGCGACCTGGTCCCCACACCCCAGAACCGGGTAAGTCCACCCTGCCCCAGCATATGGCCTATGGGCAGTGGGAGAGCCAGAGCACAGATGGGGGCAGCACACCTTCTGGGGCAGGGGCAGGGACAGAGTGGCCTTCCTAGGACTGGCCTTGGACCAGAGGGAGGACGCAGAGACACCCTCAGCTGCCTTGCTGCCTGTGCTGAGGCTGGACAGCAGCCAAGGTCCTCTTACAA
>NW_006199940.1:142222-146556 GCF_000334495.1 Tupaia belangeri chinensis | reverse complement strand
AGGAATGAGCCTAGGCTCAGCTTGCCAGACCCCAGCCCAGGGCAGCAGGTGCCTCTAGGGTGACACCTAGGCCACCTTGGGGAAGGGGTCCTTGTCATAGCATCTGGGAAGGTGGGGGCAGGGATGGCATGTTGAGTGGTCCCACTCACCGCCAGGGGCAGCAGTGTGGCCACACGGTCAGGAGTGCTGCCCAGCAGAAAGGACCGGCTCTCCTTGAAGGGGACGTCTCGGTTCATCTTCTCCAAGAGCAGCTCTAGGACCTGGGCAGTGAGGCCAGGCTCCACAGCCAGTGCTTGCCACAGGGTGCAGGTGTGGCTGGAGCAAGGTGGACTGAGTGTCACCTGGAGGCCATTGCTGGCCATGGGCTGGTCCCCGCCCACTGCTCCTGGACATTCAGGCATGCCTGCCAGACATAGCCCTGTCCTGGCCACACAGCTCAACTGACCCTGGGGTTTGGAAACAGCTGGTGACAGAGGTTAGAAAGAGAACCTGGGCCTGAGCACAAAGTAAGACTCACTTCCCTGGATGAGACAGCATCTGCCCCAAGCCTAAGGGGCAGTCCAGAGTAAGGAGAGGCAGGCACAGCAGGAAGTCGGCAACACGCAGGGCCACCTGGATGATATAGTGCTGACATGCTGTAAGCCAGCTGTGCTTAGTGTTCACAGAGATAAGTGACAAACTTCAAGATATCGGACAAGAACCGGAAATTCTAATAGCAAACTTCTAAGAAAACTAAATAGACCTTTTAGAAGTAAGACATGTAACACATTCTGTGGAAACACTCAGTGCCAGCCTAGACACAGTAGAAGAGAGGAAGAGTGAAGTAGAAGATGAATAAATGGAATTACCCAGAGCCTGGCACAGAGAAAAGAACAGGTGAAGTGCAAAAGACAACAAGAGATGTGGAGAATGGAAGGAAAAGGTTTAACGTACATTCATTTGGTGTCCCAGAAGCAGAGGAAAGAGAGAATATCTGAAAAGGGAAAAAATATAAGAGTTTTCCAGCACTGATAAGATACTAGTCAAGGAGCCCAGGGATATACTACCTACCAGAATAAAAAGAAATCCCCAGTGGGGCCAGCAGTTGGTGTGTTGGCTCAGGCACTAGACTCCCACCTGGCTGACCACAATTGCATTCTGGATTGACAGCCTGAGAATCATGCCAGGCATGTGTGCAAGCATCCCCAAAGTCCCAGGAGGAGAAGAGATTGTGGCGTAGCCATCCTCCCTAGGGAGGTAATTTCTCACTTTTCCTTTCTCTGTCTCTCTCCCACGAGCACACATGCCCTATGACAAAAACAAAACAAAAAAAAATTTTTCCCCCACTGGCAAAGTGTAGAGCACCAGGGACAAGGAAGAAGCAGTTTCCTTCACTGACATTGTACTAGCTAGGCTCGCACTGGCATCTTGAGAACAGCAATGAGGACAGTGATCTGTTCTTGCACACCCAGAGGAGATGCCTGCTGCGTATGAGTTAAGAACGCTGCAGAAATAACTGAGAGAGCCTGGTAAAGACGCTTTCAGATGAACAGAAGTGCAGTTTGTCACTAACTGACCCTCAGGAAAGATGTTCTGGAAGGCAAACTTGAGGTAACGGGTGACGCAAACTGGAGGTGCCGGAAAGCGGAGCAGGAGACCTGGCGTGTGGGCGAATGCACACACCCACCAGGACAGCAAGCACACACCAAAGCTCGTGTGGCTGTGGTGGCCAGCGCCATGGCACTGGGGGAGAGGGGCATGCTGGTTCAGCCGCTCCAGCCAGCTGTGGGCAGAGCAAGCCTGCCATGCCCGAACAGGCCCAGGCGGTCAGCAGCTGAGGCTGTGGGCCGCATGGCTCACCTGACTGAATGTGACTCACTGTGTTCGTGTCACATAATATTCTTCCTTGGGTCTTTGCCCAACAAATTTGTGAACAGAAAACGTACTTAGTCCACAGGGCTCCTGAAACAGGAAGCAGCCCAGACCGGGCCAGGGCCACGGTTTGCTGCCCTTTCACCTACAGCAGTTCCACATGCACGTGAGGGCCTCCAAAAGCTCATGAAAAGGGCATCACAGAGCATGTCACAGATCTGAGTCTCCTGCGTGCAAGAACAGGCTTGCACTTTCATTTCATGTTCCACAAGCTTTTTTTAAAAAATAATTATTTATTTTATTTATTTATTCATTCATTTTTTAAAATTTTACCAGAGAGAGACAGAGGTTGAGAATGAGAGAGGACGCGAGAAAGCAAGCCACCAGATTCAGGACTCGAACCCTGGTCGGCCATGTGGGAGTGTCCAGCGCCTTAACCAGCATGCCACCTGCTGGTCCCCTACACAAGCTTTTTTTAAAAAAAGAAATATTAATTTAATTTCAGTTATTATGAATTATTTTGGAGAGGTTTTTTGCTATAGGGCGTGTGTGTTCGCCAGAAAGACAAGAGAAAAAGCGAGACAGACAGCGAGAAATTACCCCTTGGGGGTGGGGGAGGATGTCCACGCTGCAATCCTTTCTCCTCTTGGGATCTTGGGCATGCACGCACACGTGCCTGGCGTGAGTTTAAGCCACCAGATCCAGGACTCGAACTGTGGTCAACTACATGGGAGTCCAGCGACATAGCCATTACGCCAACCGCTGGTCCCCTTATTATTTTTTAAATTGACCAGAAAGAGACAAAGAGGGAAAGTGAGAAAGGAAGCCACCAGGTCCAGGACTCAAACTGCAGTCCACTATGTGGGAGTCTAGCACCCTAACCACCATGCCACCTGCTGGCCCCTTGCATGAGCTTTTTGAAGCCCTTTGTATCTCGGGTATGAAGGGAAAATGAGGATACCTGCCAGAAGACACGGAGGCTCAGCACCAGCTGGAGTGGCACGCTGGGGCTGCTACTCAGCAGGCGCAGACGCACAGGAGACCATGCGTGGCGCCTGCTGCCCTAGACCAGCTCAGTGCTGCACGCCTGCAGGAGTCTTCAGAAAGTCCAGAGAAGATGTACATCATGAAAAGCTATGTATGCATTCTGATCCTCATTTTTTGCAGCAAAATAAACTCATGTTCTCATTCCACATCTCCATGGACTTTGTGAAGGCCCCTTGTGGCCCTAGCTACTCGGTAGGCCCCCCCAAAAAACACCTTGCCCCCGTCCCGTGTGCCCGCTCGCGTACTCTCACAAAAGCAGCAGTGTAAGCCTTCCAAACGACCTGAGGGAAAAAGATGCAGGAGGGACTTAGGCAACTCAGGAAGAAAAGACAGGATTCCAATAAACTCCAGGTCAGGTGAGAGAAGACAAAAACCAAGGCAGTGGACTTAGACCACGTCAGCCCCCCTTTACGGCACGAGGAGCACAGTACCCAGACACAGGTGCAGCCAGGTCAGTGACAGGACAGAGGGTACCCACCGGCCATGCCAGCAGGCAAGAGGCACCCCAGCCAGGAGACGCACTGCCTTGAAACCACGAGGGCTGCACGGCAAGACACCCTATTGTCACAGAGGCACGTCCCCGAGGAGATGGCCATGTGCCTGGCTGGCCTCGAGCACCCAGGAATGAGCTGTGAGAGCTGAGGGCAGGTTGGGCCTAAGCACCCGCTGTTGCCCAGGTTCCCACCCAAGGAGAGGCCATGCCTCCTCACCCAGCAGGTCACAGTGCCCCTGGCCAGTCTGGCTGGGATGGCACAGGAAGGCAGGCCCAGCAAGCTGTGCTCCAGAGGCCTTGGCAACAAGGGCAGGAGCACCCTTTGTGAGGGGCTGGCAGTGCGAGCAGAGACAGCACGTGCAGTGAGCAGACGGGGCCGGGTTGCAAAGGGGCCTGAGAGGGTAAGCCCTGGAACGCAGGGCGAAGACCACAGACCCAGGCGCAGCCGGGGCAGCCTCGGCATCCACTGACTGCGGGCTGTGCCGACTGGTCAGGCAGCTCTGGACCCATAGTACGATGTCCAGAGAGGGGAAGCCCATGGATGCCAGGGAACCAGGGCCGTCCCTGGGCGACGCCCACCACACGTGGCCCGGAGGTGGGAACGCTCCATGCAGAAACTAGGGAGGTGGGGCAGGCAGGGTGCAGGGGCCCCAAGTCTGCTGGCAGGGCTGGCTGAGACTCACAGTGCAGTGGCCCAAGGCCCTGTTTTCCCGCAGGCTTGTGGCACGGGATACCTGTCGAAGGGCAAGGGACTGCCCAGCAGGCTGGACACGACGGCCGCACAGTGATGGGATGCCAGGAGGTACGCGCTGTGCCGGGCCGCCGGCAGGACGCACTCCTCGTGGGCCTCCTGCAGCTTGGAGCGCAGCACGCTGACGATCTCGGGCACCTGCAGGGCCGGGTGTCAGCTCAGGTGGGGCCCCCCTGCCCCGCCCATCGGCCA
>NW_006199940.1:140572-141528 GCF_000334495.1 Tupaia belangeri chinensis | reverse complement strand
TGAGTGGTGGGCCCTGGACCCTGCCAGCCATGCAAGCGGCAGGGCAGCCGCAGCGTGACGACAAGCCCCCGGCTCCGTGATGGACACGGCCAGCCCAGCCCCCAGGCTCCCCTGGCACACCTACAGGGTCCCCGAAGGGAGCTGGGCAGGAACTAGGAGAGACAAGGTGAGGGTCTCGCTCCCAGACAGGCTGGGCCTCAAGGGGAAGGGGGGACTGCCAGGTTGGGAAGGAGGCAAGTGCCGGGAACAGGGGTGGGCGGGCCCAGGCCCCGTGGCCAGCCCCATAGCCCCCTGCTCTGGCCACGCCTTATGACTGTCAGCACCTGTGCCCAGGCACGTTGGCCTGGGAGCACCCTCTTTGGTGCCGAGCTGCTTGGGGAAAACGTCCAGGTCTGGGGTGAAAGTGGACCAATCAGCACACAGGGTCACTCTGGCCTCACCCAGGGCAGCGGGCAGACGTGGACCCCCACCTCCTGGCCGTGGCTGCAAGCACCACCAGTTGGCCTTGGCCGGGGAAGCTGAGAAGGGGCCGGCCACGGCCAACCAGAAAGCTTGGAAGCTGCCATGGCCTGGTGTGCGAGACTCTCAGGGGAACGACAACAGGGAGGCCGAGCGCAGACCCGCCCTGGACCAGGGCAGACAGGCTGGGGGACAGCCCAGTGCCACGGGGGCCACCAGGGGACCCAGCCAAACCCTGCAGCCTCCCTGGGTCTGAGCGGGCCGTGGTGCTGCACACTCTGCAGCACCAGGGCACGAGCTCAGTGAGGCCGTCGGCGCCAGCCCCCAAGCCTGTGCCGGCATTTCCTGAGCTCTTTTGCCCGCCGTTTCTTCTGAGAGCTGCTTCAGCCAGGTTCTAGCCCCAGCGTCCAGCCCACCGCGTGCGCGTGCGAGGACTTGCTCTAGCAGACACAGGCCCCGCCCTGCCAGCACCCTGCCCGCCCACCTTCTCCCGCAGC
>NW_006199940.1:129646-138717 GCF_000334495.1 Tupaia belangeri chinensis | reverse complement strand
CCCCCCCCAACCCCGGCAGCCTCCCTGGGTCTGAGCGGGCCTTGGTGCTGCACACTCTGCAGCACCAGGGCACGAGCTCAGTGAGGCCGACGGCGCCAGCCCCCAAGCCTGTGCCGGCATTTCCTGAGCTCTTCCCCCCGCCGTTTCTTCTGAGAGCTGCTTCAGCCAGGTTCTAGCCCCAGCGTCCAGCCCACCGCGTGCGCGTGCGAGGACTTGCTCTAGCAGACACAGGCCCCGCCCTGCCAGCACCCTGCCCGCCCACCTTCTCCAGCAGCAAGCCGCCCCGCTCCTTCAGCAGACAGTTGATGATGACGGTCGCGGCCCGGGAGCAGTTCTTGTCAGGGTCTCCCAGACCCTCGAACAAGGTTAGCAAGAGGCTGATGAGCTGGTCTGACGGAAGGCGCCTGGTGATGACCTGGGGACAGCAAGGGCAGGGAACGCCCGGTCGCCCTGCAGAGCCTCCCTGGAGGTTCCTGGGCCCCTACGAGGGGAGCATGGCACCTCCTGGGGTCGCTCACTGCTGAGGAGGCTGTGGCATAGCCTCGCTGGAACGCTCCAGTCTGTCCCACCTTGGGCAGCCCAGCTTGCCCCAGCCAGCGGCCTCTGCCTCTGCCCCAGCAGGCCAAAGGACCCTCCCCTTCCTCCTCCTCTGCTGATATGAAGCTTCTGGGCCCAGGCAGCCGCTCCCAGGCCACAGAAGGCAGGGCAGCGCTGCCGGGCATGTGGTCATGGCTCTCTCAGCCCTGGGAGTCCTGAGGGGCCTCTGTGGGGGCCACTACCCAGGGCCAGGGAGCATGGCGGGTGCTGGGTGCGCCCCCCCTGTCCAAGAAGCCCCACTCCAGGTCACAGAGGGACAAAGTGCCATACCAGCCAGAGCCAAGGGCAGGCTAGAGTCCTCGGCCCCTTGCGTGGCCTTGGGGTGGACCCACTGGGGGCAGCCAGCACCCACGAACACCAGCACGGCGTGGCCCAGAGTCTGCCCCAGAAGCCATCTCTGTGGGAAGACGGGTGCAGGCGCAGGAGACGCCCGTGACCTGGACTGCTGGCCTGAAGTGCCTGACGCACAGTGCGGCTAGAACCTTGAGCCCTGCTCTGGCATGCACCTGGGCCACGCTGTGGCAGATGTGGAAGAGGGCAGCAGGGTCAGGGTGCTCCAGGCTGCCCTTGAGTGCGAGGAGCTGCTCGACCACGTCATCCTGGTGATCCCGGGCAAAGCCTGAGTGGCAAGAGGGATGGGGTCAGGCTGAGGTCTCTCCTGGCGGCCCCACAGCAGGAGCACCATATCCCGCCCCGCCCCGCCCCTCCCCTCCCCTCCCTCACAGCCCCTCTGCCCCTGGCCCGCCTTGTGGGCCTCAGAGGCTCACCCTCGTAGCCCAGCTGCAGGTAAAGCAGAGAGTGGACACAGCCCACGGCATCCCGGCGTGTGGCAGGGCACAGGTCCGCACACCGTGGGGAGAAGAGGCCCACGAGGAGGCCCAGGTTGTGGAAGGGCACTAGGGCCTGGAGGGAGGGCCAGGGTAGGCTGGGTGTGGGCAAGTGTCCGCTGCGCCATCTGCCCTATAGGGGGCAGCCCTGGGCCTCCCTCTGGCCACACCCTTTCTCCCCTGACCCCGCCCAGCCTAGACCCTGCTCCATGGAGCTCTGACCATACTGAGTCCCCCTAGGGCTCCAGGCAGCAGCGGGTGGGCAGGAGGGCAGGGCTGCACTGTGGGCTCTGCGGACTAGGACCAGACGTAGTGGTCGCCCTGGGGGTCCTTGCCCCTTAAAGGCTTGACATTCCCTTCTTGGCCTCTTCCCCTTGCTTCCCTGTAGACAGCTGGGCGCCATCACTACCCTCCTGCCACTCAGGCTTCGCCAGCATACGTGCCTGCCCCCACCTGCTCCCTCAGCCCCTTCGAGCCTTCCTGGGAAACCCCACATGCTTGTGCCCAGACGCCCTGCTCCACGGCCCCTCAGAGACCTGGCATCTGCCCGGACACTGTGATGACACAGAGGCAGCAGTGAGAGGTTGGGTCAGGAGCTGTGGGCACCGGCTGCTGCTGCAAGGGCTGGTGCAAGTCGCACCCGGGCACTGAGGTCAGGGCAGCAGGCCAGGGCTCTGCAACGAGCAGGTCACGAGAGCAGGCGGTGGGGACTAGCAGGTGGGCCGTGGTTACAGCTGGACTCCCATGTGACCAACCGTAGCTCGAGTCTCAGACACGGTGGCTCAAACCTTATGCTAGGCATGTGTGTACGTGTGTGCTCAAGGTCTTGAGAGGAGAATGGAGAAGAGTGGAGAAGAGAGGATTGCGGTGTGGCCATCCACCTTGAGGGTGATTGCCTGCTTTCTGTGTCTCTCTCTCTCTCTCTCTCTCTAGTGAGTACACGTGCCCTATAGCAAAAGTCTCTCTGAAGGGACCAGCAGTTGGTGTAACGGCTATGTCACTGGACTCCCATTTAGTCCACCACGGTTTGAGTCCCGGACCTGGTGGCTTAAACTCACGCCGGGTGCATGTGCATGCGTACCCAAGATCCTGAGAGGAGAATAGAGGAGAAGGGATTGCGGCGTGGCCATCCCCCCTGGGGGATGATTTCTCTGTCTCTCTGTCTCTCTCTGTCCTTCTAGAGAGTGCACACGCCCTACAGCAAAAAACTCCCTGAAAAAAAAACAAAACAAAACAGAACAAAAAAAAAACAAAAAACAAACCGAACAAAAAAAGAGGGAAGAAGAAAGGGCCAGCAGGTGGTGGCATGCAGTGGACTCCCACATGGCCGCTGCAGTTCGAGTCCTGGACCCGGCCCTTGCCTTCTCACTCCCCTGCACCTTTTTCTCTCATTCTGTCCCTCTTTGGTCAAATTAAAAAAAAATAAAGTTAAATAAAATAATTCTTAATAAAAAGAAGAGAGGGAAAATGGCCTATAACTCTGATGACAAAGATAAGTTTGACAAATCCCAATATCTGCTCCTGGTAAAAGTTTGTGTTAAAGAGACACAGAGGTTAAGGCGGCTGGATCTCACATGGCTGACCATGTGGTTCAAATCCCAGGCTCAGCGGCTTGAAAAATGCACCAAATGTGTGTGCATGCAGGCCCAAACCCCGAAGGAGAGCGGGCTGGGCATGGCTACCTCTGCCACCAGGATGGAGCCCCACCCCAGGAGCACACCCTCTAGCACACTGACAGCAGGACGGAGCAGGACAGATGCTCCCAGAGCTGGGAGCACAAAGCACTGCTAGACTGACTGCACGGCCTGCCAGCTGGGGGGCCGCTCCCGCACGGCTGACCACAGTTCAGAGCTCAGCCCCAGTGGCTTGAAAAACACACCAGGCACAAGTGCAGGCCCCAAACCCCAGGAGGTGGAGACCCAGAGAAGGGCTGTGGCATGACCACACCCCAGGAATGCTTTCCTCCTCTCTGGGAGCACGCAGACCCTCTGGCAATCAAAGAAAGCCAAGAATCCCTAGCCAATCCCGTGAGACACTGTGCCGAGCAGCCACACTGCAGACCGGGACAGACCGGGCACTGGTCCTCGCTAGCAAGGGCACGTCCGCCCAACTGAGCACCCAGCCCAAGGCAGGACCTGTGCCCACAGGTCCTCAATCCATGTATCCAGAAAGAGGGGCGAGTGGCTGGAGGTGCCAGAGTGCTGGGCACCCTGGTGTGAGGACCACCCTGGAGCAGGGCTCGGCCAGGTACTCACGCTGACGTGTAGGTATTCCAGGAAGTACCGCAGCAGGCAGGCACTCAAGCCAAGGGCACGCGCTCGCTCATGGCCCCTCGGGGACTTGATCCACGGGCTTAGGTGCTGGGGGAGAAGGGCTCACACAGGCGCTGGCTCAGGGCTGCTCGGAGAGCTGGAGCCGGTGCCTTGGTGGCGCAGTGTTCGAGACCTCAGGGCCCACTGCCGCTCGCCCTCCCTGCCCCGTCCCCAGTGTGGGTGCAGACACAGCCCAGCCAGGCGGGACCTGGAGCCGCTGTGTCTAGGTATGAGGGCTGGAAGCACACCCAGGCCACCATCCACCGGGACCCATGGCCCACAGCGGCACCTAGAGAAGGGGCTGCCGACCGCACACAGCACACGCAGAGCGGGGAGGAGTGCCGGCGGTCTAGCTGGCCGGGGGGTGCATGCCTGGGCTCAAGCAAGAGCCCGTGGGCCTCAGTTCCAGGCCTGGGCAGTGCTCAGGTACCCACGTACATTCCTGCCCCCAGGGCACTCGGGGCTGTCCCTGTGGAGACCATGCAGAAGGCCGGCGGGGCAATCCTCTGCACCCCGATCTGTCACCCCAGCCACGGCCCATACCTCAACCATGACCTGCAGGCCCTGGGGGGTCATGCTCCGTTGCAGGAGGCTCGTCAGCAGGTCCTCAAGGGCGCGTACCGTGTCCAGGTACAAGGACTAGAAGCACAGCCAGGCCACCCGGCCCAACTGTGACCTACTGTCCACAGTGGCCTCCCCACACCCCTCCCGAGGCAGGGCCACACACTCATACCTCCTGGCAGCTGCAGCCCTCGCCCTCGGGCTCAGGGGGCAGGGCCAGGACGCTGTGCAGGCAGGTCTGGACCATATCTGCCCGTGCCTGCTCTCCCAGGGCTGGCTCCAGGGGGCTGGGCGGCAAGTTAAGGGTCAGGCACGAGCCCATGCCAGGCTGCCCCCCAAGCTTGGCTGCCTAGAAGCCTTTGGGCCTGGGACCGGCAGGTGGTGTGGTGGCTACGGGCACTGGACCCCACACGGCCGGCCATGGTCTGAGCTCCAGGTCTACGGGCCTGCTCTCTCACGTCCCCTCTCTCTCTCTCTGTCCCTCTCTGGTCAAAATAAAAATAATAATAATAACAAATGGAATTAAATAAATAAATAGTTTTTAAAAATTACCTTCAGTAGAGGGGGTGTATACGGGACTTTCTCCTCTGAAGATAGAGGCCATATTGTGCTTATGTCTGTCCTTCCATGACTTTGCTGGTGAGAATTTTTAAAAACATACAACACTGAACAGTCTCAGTGTGGGTGACTCAGGGCAACTTCTCCCCTGAAGTCAGTCTTACCATGTTTATAGACACAGCACGCCCTAGAGACTACAGACTTTTCTCAAGATACGGTGTAAAAAGATCTCAGACTAGCAAGTGACGTGGCGGTTAAGGCGGCTGGATCCCACATGGCTGACTGCAGTTCCAGTCCCAAACCTGGGGCCTTGAAAAACATGCCAGGCATACGAGTGCCCCAAATCCCAAGAGGATAATAGAGAAGAAAGGATTGCTGCATGGCTGCCCACCTCCTTGGGGAATCATGTTTTTTTTTTTTTTTGAGAGAGGTTTTTGCTGTAGGATGTGTGCGCTCACCAGAAAGACAGAGAGACAGAGAGACAGAAAGCTCGAGAAATCACCCCCAGGGGGGATGGCCCCACTGCAATCCCTTCTCCTCCATTCTCCTCTTGGGATCTTGGGCATGCATGCACATGCTCCCGGTGTGAGTTTAAGCCACCGGGTCTGGGACTTGAACCGTGGTTGACTACATGAGAGTCTGCACCCAACCAGCAGAGCCCCGTCGGCCTCGGACACAGTGGCGGAGGATACACCAGGTATGTGCAGGTGAGCATGGCTTTCTTCCGGATGGGCGTTTGCAGAGCATCTGGGGGCTCCGACCTGATGAACTCCTGGGGGAGCAGCGCGGGACGCAGAGAGCTGGCCTCCTGCCAGACCCGCGGCCCTGCTGCCCCTGCACTGCCCGTGTCACCCTCTGCTCTCCTGGGCTGCCACTCACCATCATCTGTGCCACCAGCTCGGCTTTGCTTGGGAGTGGGAAGGAGCGGGGCTGCGTGCTGGCACAGACAGCCTGGCACACCATGCACAAGCTCTGGACGAGGCACAGCTTCAGGGCCGGGTCCTGGAGGGACAACAGGCTGCAGCCGCCAACACCCCCCGGGCAGGCTCACGCCCTAGCCCTCTCGCAGCTAGGGACACACGCTAGCCTGTTGGTGTCCACACAGAGCCAGAGAGGCCCAGATGAAAGCCCCGGGGGCCCAGGGGCACGGGTCCCAGTCCTGGGCCGGAAGCCTTTAGGCAAGAGAAGGGCGTCCAGCTGAGTTGGGCACCTGCCCCAGTGTCCTCGGGGGCAAAAGGAGCTGTCCTGAGGTTGCTCCAACTCCTTAGGGCTAGGAATTCAGAAACTCTCAAACCACCTTGCCCTCCCAGCTGACTCCAGGAGACTCAGGAAGGTCTGTTCCTCAAAGGGTGCCCAACGGTCCCCAGCAAGGGTCTAGCAAGTTAGTGCCAGGGTTGCAAGGAGGAGGAGATGTTAGTGAGGCCAGGCTGGGCTCAGGAGGTCAGGGGAGTCTCCACTGCCCCTGGCTTCTGGCCTCGGCCCCTTCTCGCTGCCCACGGGTTGAGACAAGTGCCCCTGGAAGGGCAGAGAGCAGAGCCCAAGGCCCAGCCTGCTTGCCCTGGAGCTCAGGCCCACAGGGGAGCAGCCAGCGTGACAGCTGGGTGCCCAGGCTGGCAAGGGGGTGCAGCTGCAGCCCACCAGCCCTGAGGAAGGAGGGAAGCACAGTGCTGGCCCCACACCGTACCTTGGTCTCTACCTTCACTCCCAGAACCTAGCGACAACGAAACGAGGGAAATGTGAGGGCTTGCTGCGTGGGGCCCCCTCCTCCCACCAGCCCGAGGGCTGCCGTGGGCCCACCTTGGTGCTGTAGTGCTGGGACATGTTCCGAAGGATGTCTGACTCGACCTTGGCCAGCAGCAGCTCGCGGGGGGCTCGCGCGGCCACATGTCCGTAGCAGAGAAGCAGCGTGCTCTTCACCTTGGCCGCCTCGTGCTCACCGCGGTCCTGCGAGGCCTGGCTGTCAGCATGCACCCCACTGTGGGTGCGGACGCCAGCATTTGCATCCCCACCAGATGGGCCAGAGCTGGTTAGTGACAAAGAAGAGCCCCTTGGCCAGGAACGGCAGGGGTACAGGATAGCTGGCCAGGCACAGGCCCAGTCAGGACCAAGTGGCAGAGGGTAAAGGACCGAGGTGGTGAGGGTCGTGGAGGGCGAGTAGGAGGGACAGTGGGGGTGACCGTGGTAGCCCCTCCTTGCTCGGCATCTCTAGAGCAGCCCTCCACAGAGGGCCCGCGCCTCTGTGCATGTAGAAGAAAGGCGGCCCAGCACAGTCCTGCGGTTCCACAGCTGGGACAGTCATAGAAAACAGGGACACTGGTCAGGGCGGGGGCCCACGGTGTCCACTGGTCCTTAATCGATGGCTTCCCAAGAAGGGCAGCAGCTGCCACCAGTCACCAGGGAACAGAAGCAGGCAGACAGACTGTGGGGGACCCCCTGCCCACCGTGCCAGGTGGGAGTCCACACTTGCAAGGCCTCAGTGCAACCAGAGGGGATTAGGCAGCAAAACTCGCCCACGTCTTGCCTCCTGCTGTGCCCCAAGACAGAGCCCTGGAGGGCAGCCCTGCCTCAGCCTTCACACCTCAGACAGGCCCCGGGTCTCCGTACCTTGAAGATGCTGAGAATGCCGACGGACTTCCTGAACACATCTGATCGTACGAAGTCCTCCAGCTGGGCCAGGGTGTCCTCAAGGTGGGAGACGGCACAAATCCCAAAGCAACAGGCGAGGCCCTAGGCACACAGGACCCTCGTGCCTGGCCACTGGGCCAGCACCCTAGTGCCCCCACCCCAAGGGAGTACGCGAGGCTCTGAGACAGCAGGGCCTGGGCCAGGCGGAGGTGCTGGGCTTAAGGCTCCGACCCGGGCACTCTGGGAGGGACCTGTCTGGTGGGGCCTGGATAGAGGAGCACATTGTGCACGTGTGGCCACGGCAGTGCGTGCACACGCCACACACATGTGAGCAGACACACGTGCAAGAGCACACGCCACACATGTTAGCACACAAATGTATGTCCAAGTGTACACACCAGACAGGCGAGCACACACGCAGGCCCTGTGCACACGCCACGTACAGGAGCCCACACACAGGCCCCATGCACACGCCACATACAGGAGCACACGCCACGTACGGGGGCACACACACATGCTGGCAGGCCCTGTGCACACGCCATGTACGGGGGCACGCACACGCTGGCGGGCCTGCGGCGGCCTGTACGCACCTCGTGCTCGGCCTCTTCCTGGTACCTGGCTGTGGCCAACAGCTCCCGGAGGTGCTCTCTCACGCCCTCCCGGCTTGCCCCCAGGGCGGTCCCGATGCACTGGTACAGGAAGTTCTGCAGTGGAGAGGGTGGCACAGCCCCACTGCCCCGTGCCCTCTGGCTGTGAGGACGGGGCTGAGCCCTGGGCTGTGCCTGGGGAGAACGTGGGGGGCCCACCCACACGGCTGGCCGTCAGCTGCTGGGAGGGGCTTACGGGCCTTTCCCACACTTCAGGGCCGCCTCTTGGCAGGCACGAGTATGGTGCCCAGGGCCTCGGGAGCGCCAGCCCGCACCTTCTCCTGGGGCATCCCGTTGTAACAGGGCAGCTGCTTGCACATCTCCAGGCTCAACTGGCGGATCCACGTGTTGTCAGAGACGGTGGCCAGGGTGTCTCTCAGGAACTGCGTGCGAGGGCGACGTGAGGGCTGGCCGAGTCCTTCCCCAGCTAGGGAGGGGCCTGAGGCCCAGGTGGCCCCGCAGTGGCCTCAGCGGTGTGGCGACCTCTAGCTGAGGGCCGAGGCAGGGTACCAGGTGGCTCTGGGCAAGCGGGGGCTGGAAGGGGGACTCCTGCAGCTGGGGAGGAGCCACAGCAGGACCTCGACAGGCGTGGCCCTGGCACCACCCCAGCCCTCCCTGTGCCTCTCACCGTCAGCAGCCTCTCCTCCCAGTCCTTCTGCGACAAGCTGTCCTCAGTGTGTTCTGGAATGGCCCACCCGGTCAGCCTAGGCCCCACCAGGTAGCCGCCTCCATAGTACCCAAGTGGGCCCTAGGCCCAGCACCTCCCACTGGACACAGAGCCCGCTGTGCCCTCCCCTGCTCCAGAACAGAGCCCGCGAGGGGTGTGCTGCAACCCTTGGCCAGGCCCCTTGGTGGACCTGGTGTGGGTCCTGGGTCTCCTGCTGACAAAGCCCTGGTCGCACTGGCTGGGGCCGAAGCCCCCGGGGCGCGGGGGGCCGCGGGGG
>NW_006199940.1:127736-129119 GCF_000334495.1 Tupaia belangeri chinensis | reverse complement strand
CCAAAGCCACTGGGCAGAGTGGGCCCGAGGCGGCAGCGGGGCCCCTCCCTCCTGCCCCAGTGCTGCCCAGGGCAGGCCTAGGACCCACCGTCCAGGTACTCCAGCAAAAGGGGGATGGTCCTTCCCCACCGTGGGCCCAGCAGGGGGTGGATGTCCCGATGCAGCACATTCAGGAGCCGCAGGGCAGCTGCTGCGCGCCCGTCTGCCAGGCAGGGGCTGGAGGACACGACCTGGGGCAGAGGTGGGAGCAGGCCTGAGCAGGCAGCCCCCTGGAGGCTTGCACGCCCAAGCCGGCGAGACCATGCACAGGCTGCAGGGCCATGATGCGGGAGTCCAACGGCCGGCCGGGCGCCAGCTCCGAGCCAACCCTGTGCAGGAGGTGCTGGGCTCACCAGGAGTCTCGTGGTCACAGCGTAGGGAGATGGGAGGTTCACTGCAGACAGACGTGGGGCGGTCACTCAGTGAGCAGCCGCAGCAGCTGGGAGACAAGCCAGAGCCCCGGGGTGTGGGTGGGGCTGGGGTCACACGGGGCCAGGAGGTACCAGGCTCAGGGTCAGGGACCGGGATGGGGTTAGGGGCTGTGGGCCACGGCACACCCTTGGCGTCCTGCTGGATGAGGGAGGCATCGGCCCCGGCCTCCTGCCTCTTCAGGGCCAGGTGTAGGAGGCTCCGGCAGAGTGGGGTCAGGGCCCCGGTGAAGCGCACGGGGATGAGGAGTGTGAGCAGGTACGGCCAGAGCACCTGGGGGAGGGAGGACCCTGGTCTGCAGGTGGCGTGCGGGCCAGCCCCGAGGAGCCAGGGGTGGCACAGCAGAGCTCGGGAGAGCGCAGCCTCTCTGCTCATCCTGCTGTAGCAGGGCGGCCTCTGAGCTCGGCTGCTGCCTGGGAGGCCGAGCTGCCCACCGCAGTGCCCTCGCCGCAGGGGTAGGGTGGGCAGGGAGGGCAGCCACAGGGCGGGCAGCCTCCAGAGGGGGAGTCCTGAGCTCTGGGCCCTGCACAGGTATGAGTGCAGGAGGCCTGGCCACACTCACGTCGCCCATCCTGTCCACGGTGGTGCTGACCAGGTAGAGCGTGCGGACGCTGATGGCCCGCACACTGTCCGCCGCAGGGTCGTCGCCGTCCAGGCCCGGCTTCTCAGGCTGGAGGTGGGGAGGTAAAAGTCAAGCGCAGGCATGGGGTGGCCACGTGGAGCCAGGCCAGCCAGGTTGGGGGCCCGGGAATGCCCTCCACGCTGAAGACTCCCAAGGAAACGGGCTCGCCTGGATGCAGCGCCACTCAGTCACCCCGGACGCACAGAGCAATGACCCTGACCAGCACGCCGCACCAGGCGGTGGGTGGCCCGGTCTGCCCAGGACAAGCACCCTCCGTGGCTGGGGCGGGCCTC
>NW_006199940.1:114703-127702 GCF_000334495.1 Tupaia belangeri chinensis | reverse complement strand
CGCACGCCCGCCCGCCGGCGTGGCCAGAGACACGGACATGCGGAAGAGCAGCAATGTGGAAGCTGGTGGAGGCATGCCACAGGACGCCCTGCACAGCTGGGAGGGCCCGAGAGGCCGCCCAGGAGCCGAGCAGGTGGCTTCCGGCCAGCATCCAAGTGAAGCTGGCTCTCCGATAAGGAAGTGGGCTCGGCAAACAGTCCGCGGTCGTCGGGTGACCGAGCACCCCTTCTCCTGCCTTGGCGGGGTCGGCACCGCGCCAGCCCGTGTCAGAGCGCAGTGAGCGAATGCGGACAGCCGCCCTCAGCTGCAGCCGTGGGGCCCTGATGTGGCCAGCTGTCTGTTGGGGTACCCACGGCGGCTGCCCCTTGGGCAGGGCCCCGTGCCTGTCTCCAGCCTTGACCCAGGAAGTTTAACCCCCTTAGCTCCTGCCTTACTGTCTGGTGGGACCCACCTGAAGCCCAGGCTCCTGGCGAGCTCCCAGGTGAGAAATGACTTCCAGGCCAGGTGGAGGCGCGCCACAAGGCTGCCCCGCGTGGGAAGGTCCCAGTTTATGTCTGGGGACCTCACTGAGGATGCTGAGCGGGACATGCAGACCTCAGGGCAGGTGGTAGTAGCTCGGGGGTCTGTCCCTCCCTCGCTTGCTCACAGAAGACAAACCTTGGGGCGAAACCAAGGACTCTACTTCCTGAATGGCTTGCGAGCCTTCCCTCCCCATCTCGGAACACCAAGATGTAAGTACTGGACAGAGAAAACTGGAAAAACTTCATAGATTTCAAGAGACGTTCAACACCTCTCTCTTAGAAACCAGAAATCAAATAGGAAACGGTGATTTTTTTTTTTAACTTTGCTACAGGGTGTGTGCTCTCGCTGGAGGGCGAGAGAGGCAGAGAGAGAGAAAGGTGAAGTGAGAAATCCCCTCCCTAGGGGGACGGCCATGTTGCAACCCTTCTCCTCCATTCTCCTCTTGGAATTCTGGGCATACCTGCACACATGCCTGCACACTTGTCAAGCCACTGCGTCTGGGACTCATACCGCAGTCAACCATGTGGGAGCTGGCCACCTTTGCCACCATGCCAGTGACTGGTCCAGAAATAGTGATATTTAGGCCTCAAACAACAATTTTTAAAACATGCTCTAACAATGTAGACAAAGTGTCATACCAGACACAAAACAACTCTGGAAGCCTGGCCACTAAGTCGGAAAGAGTACCTGGATAAAGCCTTACTTTATCGTAACTTAACTTTATTCATGACAGAGTGCATTGTGCGCACAGAAGACCCTCCAGGGCCCCGCTCTGTGGCCCCTCTGAAGCACAGCCCCCACCGTGCCGGCACTAGGGCACACGCTCACAGCCCCGCTTCTTTCCAGGCCAGCCCAGAATCCCAAGCCACCATCAGCCAGGCAGCTTCCAGCACTGCTGTGCAGTTCGCTAGCAGCTGTCTACCTACTCGGGCCTTGTCTACCCGAGTGTAATGTAACGATGTGGTACAATTACAGATCCACCACGGGAAGACCCTTAAAGACCATGAGGGAAACATGATTGCCCCCTGGATACCAGACAAAAAGAACTGAACAGGGTCCACAGAGCCAGAGGCCAGGAAAGCTCCAGATGAAGCAGGAACATCTTTGTCTGCTAGGACTGACACAGGGCTTGGAAAATGAAAGAGCCAGGCCACAAGGATACGGGAACCAGCTCAAAGGCAATTCCCCTGGCCCAACTGGGGACAATTTGAGCACCAAAACCAATGCAGAAACGGCTGGTAGACCACAGCATGAGATAGTAGCCCATGAGTCCACGCTGAGCGGGGTATGAATGCAGGGCTCGGAAAAGTTCTCTTAGAGCGGAAGTATGGAAAGCAGGTGGCACTAGGAACCCTCAGGTGATGCAGAGCTAACCAGTGCTGCTGACTGGATGTCAAAGATGCTCCCTCCAAAGTGCTCACCACCCAGGGGAACAGCAACCATACAGTGCAGAGGCCCACTGGACACGGGGTCAGGGCTAGGTGACCCGTGCTGTCTCAGACCGGCACTTGGAGCCTCCTGCAGGGATACACCAAGAAGGACGCCCACGTCTCTATGACACTCTTGTCCAAACCACCACCTGAACCTAACAATGAGGAGACACTAGCTACACCCCACAGAGAGATACTCAACCAAATAACTGGTCTGAACTTTTAGAAAACAACCAGGCGGGAGGCCAGCAGGTGACAAGGTGGTTTAAGGCACTGGACTCCCATGTGGCTGACCACAGTTAAAGTCCTGGACCTGGCGGCTTGCGTGCTCACTTTCTCTCTTCCTCTCTTTCTCTCACTCTGGTCAAATTAAAATAAATAAATAAGCCATGTGGATCCTGAACTTCAGCTGTGAAATATTGCCTTCAGAGACTTAAGAAGGTTCTCTGCTGAGACGTCTCCCCCGCTCATTTCTACTCCTACGCACTAAATGTCTAGACAGGTCTGAGTGAACAGGACCTACATCTGAATATGATTAGGGTCAGAATATTCCTCTGTTCCCACTGATTCTGATGCACAGAGTGAGAACGGAACGGAAGAGAGACTGCAGATCACCTCCTCCTGCATGTCTCAGATGCTCAGATTGAACCTCGAGAATTAGAAGAAATGCACCATCCATCAGATGACTAGAAATCACCACAGGGTTACAAGAAATATGGGAAAGTAAGAAAATACCTCTCCTCCAAGGGAAAAGAATAACTCCTCTTCATCCACAGACAGTTCAATGAACCTCACGGAAATGTCAGATAAAGAATTTAGAATTTTCAGGGTGACAAAGAGATCAAAGAGAAGAGAAACAATGAACTACCTAAGAGGCAGGGGAAAGGAGCTGACAAGCTCCAGGAGGTGAGGAAATTCTTGCAAGATGTAAAAGGAAATTCACACTATAAAAAAGAATCAAACAGATCTGTTAGAGATAAAGGCTATAATACAGGAAGTCAAAGCCTCCCTTGAAAGTATTAAGAGCAGACTAGATCATACAGGAATAGAATCTCAGATGTAGAAGATAGAATCTCTGGTCTAGAAAAATCCACCACAAAGATTGAGAAAATGGCCCCCCAAAATTAGAATAATATATGAGAAATACTAGATACCATCAAACGTCCAAACATTCGGATAATTGGTATCCCAGAAGGCGAAGAGACTCATAAGGGCATTGACAATCTATTCCATGAAATCCTAGAAGAAAACTTTCTAAACCTAGAGAGGTACTCAAAGATCCAGTCCCAAGAAATACAAAGGACCCCAAATAGAATCAACCCAAGAAGATCTTCTCCAAGACATATTATAGCCAGGTTGACCAAAACCACAGACAAAGACAGGATACTAAGATTGGCAAGAGAAAAATGACAAGTTACCTACAAAGGACATCCCATCAGGCTAACAGCAGACCTCTCATCAGAAACAATGCGAGTGAGGAAAGAATGGGAAAATATATTCAAAGTGTTAAGGGAAAAGCAATTACAACCAAGAATACTGTATCTGGCAGGATATCCTTTATTTTTATTTATTTATTTTTTTTGGGGGGAGAGGTTTTCGCTATAGGGCGTGTGCGCTCGCCAGACAGACAGAGAGAGACATAGAGACAGAAAGCGAGAAATCACCCCCCAGGGGGCATGGTCACGCCGCAATCCCTTCTCCTCCATTCTCCTCTTGGGATCTTGGGCACACACGCACACGCGCCCGGTGTGAGTTTTAAGCCACCGGGTCTGGGACGCGAACCGCGGCCGACTACATGGGAGTCTAGCGACCTAGCCATTATGCTAACAGCTGGTTCCCCTGGCAGGATATCCTTTATATGGGAAGAAAAGACAAGAACATTCTCAGGTAAACAAAACCTGAAAGAATTTACTAATACCAGACCAGATCTCCAAGAAGTTTTGCAGGGAGTGCTATATCAGGAAAATTAAATACAGTCACACAGAAATTAAGAGTTCAAACACTAAGAAAATGGCCAACTTAATTGTGGGTACAAGTCTGGAGTTGAATACTATACTCCAGAATTTAACTGGGAAAATCAAACTACAACAGAAGATAGATTAAGTACATGAGACTGAACTGGTGAAATAGCATTTTATGACTTTTGACTAAAACATTGCTGATTTTCTTCTAGGCTTTGTTTTCCAGTTTTAAGGATTTTTGCCCTGTCTTGAGCTGCCAATAGGTACGTGTACCTAGAATTTGAACAGAATCCCAACCTGTTTCTTGGCTTTAAGTTTTAAGCATAGTTCCTTAGCATTTCTTTGATTTACTAAAGCAAAAACTGCTTTTATTTTATTTTATTTCATTTTATTTTGTAGAGGTTTTTTGCTATAGAGTGTGCACTTGCCATTTAAATATACCATTACGACATGACCCAGCAGTAGCCCTTGCAAGCACGCAACTAAGGGAAGGGACAATGACATCCACACAAGACACATGTACGTGTTTACGGCAGCATTATTTGTAATAGCCGAGAAGTGTGAGCAATGGAGAGTCCAGCAGCTCTGAGTGGACACAACGAGGTCTGTCTGCGGACCACACAGACGTGGGATACTACTTAGCAATCAAAATGAGAATAGGCTCATGCTCCAACGTGGATCAACCCCAAAACAATATCCTAGAGGCCAGCAGGTGGCATAGTGGTTACGT
The DNA here is from genome assembly GCF_000334495.1 of Tupaia belangeri chinensis. Classification (NCBI taxonomy): domain Eukaryota; kingdom Metazoa; phylum Chordata; class Mammalia; order Scandentia; family Tupaiidae; genus Tupaia; species Tupaia belangeri. Next base: position 123,059 of record NW_006199940.1, on the reverse strand, counting down.
TGCTGGACTCCCACATAGCCAACCATGGTTCAAGTCCTGGATCCGATGGCTTAAAACTCACGTGGGTCACATGTGCAGGTGTGCTCAAGATCCCGGGAGGAGAATGGAGAAGGGGTTGCGAAGTGGCCATTGCCCATGGGGGGTGATTTCTCGCTTTCTGCCTTTCTGTTTCTGTCTTTCTGGTGAGCGCACGTGCCCTATAGCAAAAACCTCTTAAAACAAACAAACAAAAAACATAATTAAGGACCGTAATAAGCTATATAGCATCAGCTAGGTGCTACCTTCTAGTATATTCATTCTTCTCAGTTTCATGCCTACAGTCAGACATGTATTCACAGATATGTATATACCAGCTGAACTTGCTACTGAAAGTAGATTTTTTTTTATTATTTTTTAAAGAGGTTTTTGCTATAGGCCGCGTGCGCTTGCCAGACAGACAGAGAGAGACAGAAAGCAAGAAATCACCCCCCGGGGGGATGGCCACATCGCAATCCCTTCTCCTCCATTCTCCTCTCGGGATCTTGGGCACGCACACACACGCACCCAGCCTGAGTTTTAAGCCACTGGGTCCGGGACTCAAACCGCGGTCGACTACGTGGGAGTCCAGCGACATAGCCATTACGCTAACTGCTGGTTCCAAAAGTAGTTAGATTATTTTTAAAAATTTGTAAATCAATAAAATGTGGGGGTAAAAGGAATGGAAAACAACTGTGGACATCTGAGATAGTGTGGGAAGAGGGTGGGAAATGGCAGAGGGTGAGAACTAGGGGGAAAATATACAAACACATATATATATGAAACTAGAAGTGGAAAATTATTGACAATAACCTGCATGATTAAGCCACTATGCAGTATATTCTGGATGAGAAATCACATTTTGTATGATGTGACAATGCTCAGTGAATGAAATTAATTCATTAAAAACAAAATAAAAATTTAAAAATAAACATATGGAATAAATTATTGAAAATAAAGGAATAAAGTTAAATAAAATAATTATGTAAAAATAACAGAAAAAATAAAATACTTAAAAACTAGAGTAATATCTCTTATAAATACCTCTTCAGTAAAATTATAGTACACTGAATCCAACCATATATAAAAACAATTATACCTGGGAACAAATGGGACAGTTAACCTAAGGGGTGCAAGGTTGGTTTAACACCTGAATAACTTTTCTTTTTTTTTTTTTTGAGAGCTTTTCCTATAGGGCGCGTGCGCTCACCAGAAAGACAGAGAGAGACAGAGAGATAGAAAGCGAGAAATCACCCCCCCAGGGGGGATGGTCACGCTACAATCCCTTCTCCTCCATTCTCCTCTTGGGATCTTGGGCACGCACGCACACGCACCCAGCATGAGTTTAAGCCACCGGGTCTGAGACTCGAACCGTGGTCGACTACGTGGGAGTCCAGTGACATATGTCCAGTATGCTAACTGCTGGTCTTGGCACCTGAATATCATTTAATGAGGTATACTTTATCACTCAAATAAAGAACAAAAGTCATGTGCTAACATTAACAGACAGAAAAAATGGTAAAACTGGTACTACTTCACAGCAGCATTCAGCAAAGCAGGGACAGAAGAGAGAGGCCTGATAAAGGGCAACTCTGAAGCCCACTGCAAACACACGGAGTGTTGTAAGGCTAAATTATACAGGGACTAGCCCTCAGCACTTAATATACATATACATATTTTTGTTTGTTTTGTTTTGTTTGTTTGTTAGAGATTTTTGCTGTAGGGTATGTGTGCTTGTTGGAGAGACAGAGATAGACAGAGAGACAAAATGCAAGAAATCACTCCCCAGGGGTAAGGCCATGCTGCAAACCCTTCTCCTCTTGGGGTTTCAGGCATGGATGCACATGTGGCTGGCATGAGTTTTAAGCCGCCAGGTCAGGACTCAAACCACAGTCAGCCATGTGGGAGTCTAGCGACTTAACCCTGACTCCACCTGCCAGGCCTACATTTTTAGGTTTCTGCCACAGGTACATGCACTCACCAGAGAGAGACAGGGAGGGAAAGTGAGAAATCACCTTCTCACTGGAGGGCTGGCCACACCACAATCCCTTCTCCATTCTCATCCCTTCTCCTCCATTCTCCTCTTGGGATTTTGGGCATGCACACACACGTGCCTGGCATGATTTCCAAGCCGCAAGGTCTGGAACTCCAACTGGTTGGCCATGCAGGACCCAGCACCTTAACCACCCACCACATGCTAGCCCCTGTATTTTTAATGGCTAGAGGGTGTGCACGTTCACCAGAGACGCATGCGGAGTGGGAGAAGATGGTTACTCTGCTATCCCCTCTCTTCTGCTTCTCTGTCCTGGAAAGATCTGGGGCATGTACACATATGTGCCTCACATAGTTTTCTTTTTCTTTCTTTTTTAAAATTTCTTTTTATTTTTAAGGTTTTGGTATAGGGTATGTGCGCTTGCCAGAGAGAGAGTGAGAGAGGAAAAGTGAGAAAACACCTCCTGGGGGATGGTCACTCTGCAGCCCCTTTTTCTCCAGTCTCCTCAGGATTTTAGGCACACACGAACATGTGCCCAGCATGATTTCCAAGCCACTGGGTCCAGGACTCAAACTGCACGGTCAGCCATGTGGGATCCAGTGCCTTAACCGCCAAGCCACCTGCTGGATCAGCCTGGTGTGTTTTCAAGCTGCCACAGCTGGGACTGAACCAGAGTTGGCTGCTAGTCTCTGGCTCCCTTGTTAACCACTAGGCTAGAGTGCTAGCCCCCACCACTTGTTAAAAAAGATTTTACTGGGACCAGCAGTTAGCGTAATGGCTATGTCGCTGGACTCCCACGTAGTCGACCGCGGTTCGTGTCCTGGACCCGGTGGCTTAAAACTCACGCTGGGCGCGTGTGCGTGCGTGCCCAAGATCCCGCGAGGAGAATGGAGGAGAAGGGGTTGCGGCGTGACCATCCCCTCTGGGGGGTGATTTCCCGCTTTCTGTCTCTATGTCTCTCTCTGTCTGTCTGGCGAGCGCACGTGCCCTACAGTGAAAATCTCTCCAAAAAAAAAAAAAAAAGATTTTACTTAAAAATTTTTTTTTTTTATTTTTATATATTTCCATGATAGAGTGTGTGCACATGCACAGGGGAGAATGGCAGGACCCCCTCCTCCAGTCCTCCAGACTGCCCGAGCCTTGGGCGCACATACATGCACCAGGCATATTTTCAGGCTGACCGGGTCTGGGACTTGAACCGTGGTCAGCATGTGCCTTCCAACTCTACAGTCCAGTAAGTTCCCAACTGTGCACAGAGGCAGGGCCAAGCGCCCAGCACTTGCGTTCAACCTCACAGAGGCCCTCACCAGGCCCCTCAGGCACAGAAGTTAATGAACGGCATGGAGACTGGAAAGGAGGCGAAGCTGCCTCTGCTTGCACAAGGCACGCTCTCACATGCAGAGAACCTCAAAGGGTTCACAAAGCTTTAGCACTGATGAGCACGGGCCAGCACACGGCGTAGTGCTCAGAAGCCGAGTCCCACGCGGCCGACCGTGGCTCAAGTCCTGGCGGCTCGCTCTCTTACTTTCCCTTTCTCTCGCTCTGGCTCTCTCTGGTCAAACTGAAAAATTAAGAACAACAAATGGAATTACATAAATAAGTAATTTAAAAAAAAAGAACTTGGGAGACCAGCGGGTGGCGTGATGGTTAAGGCGCTGGACACTCCCACATGGCCGACCGAAGTTCGAGTCCTGGACCTGGTGGCGTGCTTTCTCATTTTCCCTCTCTCTCTCTGTGTCTTTCTGTGGTCAAATGAAAATAAATGAATTAATAAACAAAATAATTCTTAAAATAAAAAAAAAAAGAAAGAAAAAAAAGAAGGACCAGCAGTTAGCGTAATGGCTATTTCTCTAGACTTCTATGTAGTTGACCGCGGTTCGAGTCCTGGACCTGGTGGCTTAAACTCACGCCGGGCACATGTGCGTGCGTGCCCAAGATCCTGAGAGAAAAATGGAGGAGAAGGGATCGCGGCGTGGTCATCCCCCACTGGGGAGTGATTTCTCGCTTTCTGTCTCTCTGTCTTTCTGGCGAGAGCACGTGGCCTATAGCAAAAACCTCTGTAAAACAAAAACAAAAACAAAAACAACTTGGGACCAGCAGGTGGCGTGGTGGTTAAGGGCACTGAACTCCCACATGGAAGACCGCGGTCCGACCTGGTGGCTTCCTTTTGCACTTTCTCTCTCTCCGTCCCTCTCTGGTGGAATTAAAACAAATAAGTAAACAAATAAACAAACAAATACAGTTAAGGTGGTTAAGGAGCTGGACACTCCCACATGGCTGACTGCAGTTTGAGCTCCCAACCTGGTGGCTTTAGAATCATGCTGAGCACATGTGCCTGCATGCCCAAAATCCAGAGAGGAGAATGAAGGAGAAATGATTGTGGCCTGGCCGTTCTCTCTAGGGAGTGACTTCTCACTTTGCCTCTCTTTGTTTCTCTCTTCTCTGTCTGGTGAGTGCAGACACCTATGACGGGGAAAAAAAAAAAAAGGCATGTGTACAGTGTATAATAAGTGCAGACACCTATGATGGGGGAAAAAAAGGCATGTGTACAGTGTATAATAAATGTATTGAGGATATTAGAGGATCTTAACATATTTACCACTTTCTACATTTATATTATGTTTGGTACCCACTCCAGTGGTTATTCTGGAAGTATATACTGAATGGTCTATGGCATTATTTACTGTGAAATACAGCTCTAAAGAAAAACAAAAATGGGACCAGCACATGGCCGACCATGGTTCGAGTCCTGGACCTGGCGGCTTGATTTCTCACTTTCTCATTTTCTCTCTCTCTGTGTTGCTTTCTGGTCAAATTAAAATAAATGAATGAATAAATAAAATTTAATAAATAAATAAATCTTTAAAAAATATTAGGAAAATAATTGCATTTAAGAATAAAATGTGTACAGTGACCAGCAGACGGTGTAACGGTCACGTCACTGCATTTGCAAGTAGTCAGCCACGTTCTCAGTCCTGGACCCAGGGACTTGTAACTCGCGCCGGGCACATGTGTGTGTGCGTATTCTCAAGACCCCAAGAGGAGAATGGAAGAGAGGTAATTGCAGCATGGCCAGTGAGTGATTTCTCACTCTCTGTCTCTATGACAAGTAAACACACCCTACAGCAAAAATCTCTTTAAAAAAAGGTATGAAGAAATGTAACAAGGGACAGGCCCAACAGGGCGGCACAAGCAGGAGGGCACCCCACACTGGCAGAGCCAGCAGGAGGGCTCAGGGCTGGGTTTCCAGCCCAACCTAGAGCAAGACAGGCACAGTGGTCCCAGCTAACCGGGAGCCGGACAGGATGGCAACACGGCGAGATTCTGCCAAAACACCTCTTTCTCCTCTTCCCCTCTCTGCATGCTTGCAAGAAAAGCGAGGCACAAAATCCACACTCTGATTACCAAAAAAATGTTAAAGGAGATCAGAGATTTAAATAAGTAGGGGTCCAGCAGATGGAGTGGAGATTAAGGCAGCTGGATCCCACATGGCCAACTTCACGGTTCGAGTCCTGGACTGGGCAGCTTAAAAAGCACACCAGGCACACGCATAATGCCTTCCCAAAATCCCAAGAGAACAGAGAAGAGACTGGTGTGTGGTCATCTCCCCTGGGGGTGCCTTCCCACTTTCCCTCTGTCTGTCTCTGGGGAATGTGAGTGGCCTAAAAGTCATGACTTACCTTTCTATGGTTTTCTATGTGGAAATGTGTCATGATCGTTCCAAAGACCCATTCAAAACCAGCAAGCAAGTGGGAAGACATTTCACATTCACGGTTCTAACAATTGAATACAAGTTTGAATATCCCTAAAGCAAAATTTGGAACCCAGAACACCCAATACTCAAAAGTTTGTGAGCGTAAACACCACACAAGTGGAAATCCACACTCTGACCTAGCGGAACCCGTGGCAGCCGGAGTGCTGCAACAGGTGAGCACTGCATACTGGGCCAGCGACCAAGGCACCAGGGCTCACACATGGTTCAAATTCAGGACCAGGAGGCTTGAAAATCACGCTGCATGTGCGTGCATGCCCAAAATCCCAAGAAGAGATTGGAGAAGGGATTGTGATGGGGCCATCCTCCCAGGGGGTGATTTCATACTTTTCCTCTGTCTATCTCTGGTGAGCACTCAAACACTATGGCAAAAACCAAAAACAAGAAATAACCACTATGAGACCAGCAGTTGGCATAGTGTCTACATAGCTGGACTCCCATGTAGTTAACTGTAGTTTGAGTCCCGGACCCGGTGGCTTAAACTCATGCTGCGCACGTGTGCGTGCGTGCCCAAGACCCCAAGAGGAGAATGGAGGAGAAGGGACTGTGGCGTGGCCATCTGCCCTGGGGGGTTATTTCTCGCTTTCTGTCTATATGTCCGTCTCTGTCTTTCTGGGGAGCGCACGTGCCCTTTAGCAAAAACCTCTCCAAAAAAAGGAAAAGAAAACAAATAACCACTGTATAAAATTACCTTTGGGCTCTGGTATAAGGCATACACAAAACAGAGATGAATTCTATGTTGAGAAGAGAGTACCATCTCTAAGAAGTCTCATCATGTCTATGAAACTATCCCAGAATCTAAGAAAACCCAAGGCCCAGACACTGCTCTGGCTCTAAGCGTTTCCATAAGGAGTCCTCAAACTGCGTTAAGATGGAAACACTCCCCACCAGATGCACACACTCAGCGCAATGCCAACCAGAATTCCGGCTCTTTTCTTTGCAGAAATTGACAAGCTGACCCTAAAATCAACTCAGGGAATTCAAGGGACCCAGAATAGCCAAACAACCTGGAAATAAAACAGTGAAGTTGGAGAGCTCACACTTCCCAATGTCTTCTTGTGCGTGCTCACCGGAGAAAGACCAGAGGAGAGAGGGAGAGAAAGCTCACTCACCATGGGGCAGGGTCACGCCACGCTCCCTCTCCTTTCTCCCTCCTGTCGGGAATCTGAGCATGCATGCACATACACCCAGCGTGTTTTTCAGGACACCGGGTCTGGCGCTCGAACTGTGCAGTTGACTATGTAGGATCAGGCTGCCTCAAGTCCCAGGCACGGGCTAGCCCCCACACCTTCCAGTTCCAGAACTTTCTGCCAAGTACAGTCATCAAGGCATTTAAACAACAGGAGAAAGTTAAGATGATATACAGGGGAAGTTGGAGGGCAGGGCAGTCTAAAGAACCTCTCAAAAGGCTGCCCTTCAGCTGCTCAAAGGTGACCTGCCTGCTTTACTGTGGTAAAATGCACATATGTGACATTACCACCTCAACTATTTTTTTTTTAATTAGATTTTAGTCATAAGGTATGTGTGCTTACTAGAGAGATAAAGAGAGGGAACTGAGGAACCATCCCCAACAGAGGCTGGCCATGCCACAGTCCTTTCTCCTCCATCCTCCTCTTGGGGTTTTGGGTGCACGCACAAGTGCCGGCATGATTTTCAAGTTGCTGGGTCTGGGACTCTAACAGTGGCTGGCCATGTGGGAGTCCAGTGCCTTAACACCACGCTACCTACTGGGCCCTCAGACTGCTTTTTTTTCCCCTAGAATTATTTATTTGTATTTTTTTTTAATTTGTTATTATTTTTTTAAAAAATATTTATTTAATTCCATTTGTTATTGTTATCATTCTTTAATTTTGACCAGAGAGAGACAGAGAGAGAGGGACAGTGAGAAAGCAAGCTGCCAGGTTCGGGAAAGAGAGAAAGCAAGCGTCCAGGTCCGAGACGTGAACCGTGGTCAGCCATGTGGGAATCCAGTGCATTTAATCACCACACCACCTACCAGCCCCATATTATTATTATTATTTTAAATTATATCAGAGAGAGAAAAAGAGATTGAGAAAGCAAGTCATCAGGTCTGGGACTTGGACCATGGTTAGCCTAGGAGGAGTCTTAATGTCTCAACCACCACACCACCTACCGGCCCCTCTCACCTGTTCTTAAGTGTAAAGGACAGGGCATTAAGTACATGGCTGCAGCCATACCCAGAGGCTTCCCATCTGGAGTCTCAGAGAACATGTTATTGCACACTCCCCGTCTGCTGGCACCCATGGTCTGCTTGCTTCTCTGTGCATCTGACTCCCGGAGGACCATAGGTGGGGGCGTGCGGTGTCTGCGTGCGTGGACCTCAGGTGGGTGTGCGGTGTCTGCGTGCGTGGACCTCAGGTGGGCGTGCGGTGTCTGTGTGCGTGGACCTCGGGTGGGCGTGCGGTGTCTGTGTGCGTGGACCTCGGGTGGGCGTGCGGTGTCTGTGCGTGGACCTCGGGTGGGCGTGCGGTGTCTGTGCGTGGACCTCGGGTGGGCGTGCGGTGTCTGTGCGTGGACCTCGGGTGGGCGTGCGGTGCCTGTGCGTGGACCGCGGG
>NW_006199940.1:109812-113029 GCF_000334495.1 Tupaia belangeri chinensis | reverse complement strand
AAGGAAGCAAAGCCTCCAGGTCCGAGACGTGAACCGTGGTCAGCCATGTGGGAATCCAGTGCATTTAATCACCACACCACCTACCAGCCCCATATTATTATTATTATTTTAAATTATATCAGAGAGAGAAAAAGAGATTGAGAAAGCAAGTCATCAGGTCTGGGACTTGGACCATGGTTAGCCTAGGAGGAGTCTTAATGTCTCAACCACCACACCACCTACCGGCCCCTCTCACCTGTTCTTAAGTGTAAAGGACAGGGCATTAAGTACATGGCTGCAGCCATACCCAGAGGCTTCCCATCTGGAGTCTCAGAGAACATGTTATTGCACACTCCCCGTCTGCTGGCACCCATGGTCTGCTTGCTTCTCTGTGCATCTGACTCCCGGAGGACCATAGGTGGGGGCGTGCGGTGTCTGCGTGCGTGGACCTCAGGTGGGTGTGCGGTGTCTGCGTGCGTGGACCTCAGGTGGGCGTGCGGTGTCTGTGTGCGTGGACCTCGGGTGGGCGTGCGGTGTCTGTGCGTGGACCTCGGGTGGGCGTGCGGTGTCTGTGCGTGGACCTCGGGTGGGCGTGCGGTGTCTGTGTCTTTCAATTCTCTCAGCATCATATCCTTGAGCCTCACCCGCACCGGAGTCTGCGTCAGGAGATCCGTCCTGTGAGGGCTGAATTGAGGCCCAGCGTGTGCAGTGTCTTTGGCTCACCACAGACAGCTCAGCCGGCGAGGGAGGGACAAGCCAGTCACAAAGGACAAAAACCATAGCCCTTCACTGGTATGAAGCCTGAGTGGAATTCTGAGGGGAACTGAAGGGGTGCCAGCGATGGGCAGGCAGATGGGAGTGTGCACTGCGGGGCAGTCCTGGGGGCCAGGAGGAAGGAGGTCTGGTCTGGCCGTACTGGAAAGAGGCTGCTTGACCACCCCCTACGAGGGGACGGTGAGGGTGGTAGTGTCTTACTAGAAGACTTTATTTAAAAAGTAATCATTGTAATCAAGCATACGTGAACTCAAAATTACAATGTTCATTTTATCAACAGACACACAAGTATTTGAGAAAAATAGACATAGATACATGACCAAAGTCTCAGAAAACTAGTAATAAAAAGGAATTTCAGGCCAGCAGGTGGTGAAGTGGTTGAGATGCTGGACCATGGACATGGCTGACCATGGTTCAAAGCCCAGACTGGCAGCTTGCTTCCTCACTTTCCCTCTCTGTGTCTTCCTCTGGTAAGCATATCTAAAATAGTCATTATTATAAATAAAAATTTTAAAGAGACTTAAATAAAAGAAACTTCTTCAGTCTGATAAAAGACATTTAGGAAAACCTCTTTCTTTCTTTCTTTTTATTGAAAGAATTATTTTATTTAACTTTATTTACTCATTTATTTACTTATTTTGACTAGAGAGGAACAGAGTGAGAGAGAGAGAGAGACAAAGAGAAAGGGAGAGAAAGTGAGAAAGCAAGTTGCCAGGTCTGAGATTTGAACCAGGGCTGGCCATGTGGGAATCCAGCACCCTTAACCACCAGGCCACCTGCCAGCCCCAAGGGAGAATCTATTTCTTTTCTTTTCTTTATTATTATTATTATTTTTTTCTTTGGAGAGGTTTTTGCTATAGGGTACATGTGCTCACCAGAAAGACAGAGAGACAGAAAGTGAGAAATCACCCCCTGGGGGATGGCCGCACCGCAATCCCTTCTCCTCCATTCTCCTCTCGGGATCTTGGGCACGCACGCACGCATGCCTGGCATGAGTTTAAGCCACCAGGTCTGGGACTCGAACTGCAGTTGACTACATGGGAGTCCAGTGACATAGCCATAACGCCAACAGCTGGTCCCGGGAAAACCTATTTCTAACAATATCCTTACTAGTTTCCTTAGCACACGCATGGAGCAAGGCTGTCTGCTCTCACCACTTTTCAGTATGGTACTGGGTTCTAACTGAGGTGAGAAAGCGAAAGGACACCCAGACTAGAAGGAAAAGGTTAAGCTACCAAGGAAGGTGTGATGTTTTCACGACTTGTAGGAAAGCCAAGGCCATGCCCAACATGTAAAACCAAGCTAGTCTCTGTACACGAGGCAAGAGGCAGGCAGAGACGGGCTACTGTCATGATGGCCCCGAGGACAAAGCTGAGCAGCTAAGAAATCCCAGGACATACAGGATCCACACTCCAGAAAGTACGAACCTAAGGCATGAAATCAGACCTGAGCAGAGGCAAAGGCAGGCTCTGCCCTGGGCTGGGCAGCGTGAAGACACCACGCTCTCCCAACGGCCTGCAGATCCAGCACAGTCCCAGTCCTTCAAGTTCCAATGGGTTTATTTTTGTAAAAGTCAACAAGACAATTCTAAAATCTATCTGAAAAATATAAAGGAACTATAATGACCAAAACATGATTAGAAAAGATGACCAAAGATGGAAGGCACGCTGACTTCAGAACTTCCCAGAAAGCCACAGACAAGATAGCACAGTGCAGCACCATCCACCCACAGGCTGCAAAGCAAAATGGGGAACACACGAGCCACTAAAATCAGGGTGCATCTATTCTGAGGTGGCCTGGAGCCCAGAGCAGGAGGGCCTTGAGCCGAGGTGCTCCCCAGCAGGTGTGCAACTCAGGGTGGGCGCCCATGCTGCCCATCTACCTGCAACCTGCCATGCGCCGCTCCTTCAGAAGGAGCCAGCATTGCTGAGTACCCTTTCAGCACAAGTGTGCCAGCGAGAACCCTGTCTCTTCTGCCTCTGCCTTCTGCATACTGGGAGCCGCTGAGCAGACTGGCTCAACGCAGGCCGTCTCCGTGCCTCGGCCCCAGCTCCTGACGACCGCGCCCATACGGCTGAGGCCCAGAAGGGTGGCAAAGCGGCGTCCCTTACCTCCTGTGCAGGGGGTAGCGCACACTGCTGCACGATGTATTCGACCATCACCTCACCCCCGGGTTGCTCCAGGTAGCCGTGGTGGGCCATGGCACTGATCACCTGCACCACAGCCCGCTTCACCTGCCGGACCAACGGGGGCGGGGGGGTCAGGGAGCTGTACACGGGGACTGCTGGGAATTCAGCCAGCATGCAGGGCCCTCACACCCTCCACACCACACCTGGGCTGCACCTGCCCCCACCCTCCACACCTGTGCTGCATCTGCTCTCCCCCCACCCCTGCACCTCCACACCTGTGCTACACCCGCACCGGCACCTCCACACCCAGGCTGCACCCGCACCCCCCCCTCCAC
>NW_006199940.1:102142-109743 GCF_000334495.1 Tupaia belangeri chinensis | reverse complement strand
CCTGTACAACACCCACACCCGCACCCGCACCTCCACACCCGGGCTGCACCCGCACCCACACCTCCACACCTGTACAACACCCACACCCGCACCTCCACACCTGTATGACACCCACACTCGCACCCACACCTCCACACCTGTATGACACCCACACCCGCACCTCCACACCTGTGACCTTTGCTGCACCCAGACCCACACCACCACACCTGTGCTGCACTCCTGCACCTCCTCACCTGTGCTACCTGGCAGCCACCTGGTCTCCTGAGCCCCTCTCCCTCCCACTGGCCCCCCTCCATGGCTGGGGATGGGGCCCTGTAACAGCTGGGCTGGGGGCACCTCGTTATCTTTGCCAAATGCAGTCACTCTCCCAGGAGGCCCCAAGGAGCAAGCTTATGGCCAGTGCAGCATCCACAGGGAAGGCCAAGCCTCTGTCCCTGAAGCCGACAGTGTTCCTGGTCAACTTGGGAGCTGTGGGGCCTGGCCCTGGGAAGAGCCTGGCCTCTGCCTCAACTCCTGGAGGTCACCTGTTTGGAAAGTCTTGCTGGGTACAAATGTCCCTGCTTACCCTGGGGCTTCTCAGCCATACCCTAGTCTAACAATGCTATCGGGTGGGGGCTCCTGCCCCACAGGGCCACAGACACATGAGCAGGCAGCTGGGCCCACGTGGCAGAGCCTAGGGAGGACTCCGGACCCCAGGCCGGGCTCCCTGGCAGTGACTCTCCATGCCAGCCAGCACATGGTGTTGCCAGGGGCAGGACACCAGAGCTCTGTGCTCAACCCCCGGGCTCGGCCTGCACCTTCCCTGGGCTGACTTCAGCCTGCATCTCTGCCCGTATTAGCCGTAACTGCAAAAGCAGTGTCCAGGAGCTCAAAGTCCTGACAGTCACTGAACCTGAGGGGCCGGAGACCCTGGACATGTGATGGAGCCAGCCCCAACTCCTGACACCTGACCAGGACGTGGGCACGTGCTATGCCCGAGTAAGCCTGGTCACACGCCCTACTGCTGTCCTGCTGGGGCGTGGTCAGCCTGCCCACTTTACCTGGCTGCTGCTGTCCAGAAGAGGGAGCCTCATGGCTGAGAGAATGAAGGGCTTCTTCACCTCCATCTGTGGTGCTGCAAGAGATGGAAGGTGGCTCAGCTCCGCCAAGGCTGGGACCTGTCACATCCCTGGGTCTGAGGCCAAAGGCCACACGACTAAGGGCCTGACCTCACCAAGCACTGCATGTGGGAGGAGACGATTGTAACCAAAGCACACCACGTCTCCACAGGGGACTGATGCCTTCTGCAAAGCGCAACCACACCAGCTAAGTGCTGAGGCCGACAGGCCAGGTCAGCAGGTGGGAAAGCAGGCAGGCAGGTAGACCCAGGCTGTCTGGGAGGTCCAGTCAGTGGTTCTCAGACCTGAAGGGCATCAGGTTCCCAGAGGCGCGCTCCCCAGGAGGGGCTCCTCTGCTGCCCCAGGTTGGGGCTCGACAGGCATGGGGGTCGTGTATGCCGGTGCTCTGGACCTCTCTGAGCGTGCAGCATAACCATTCGTCTCCTGACAGTCAAGTGGGGTACGCAGGTGGCTGTGCTCTGAGCGTGCAGCATAACCATTCGTCTCCTGATAGTCAAGTGGGGATACGCAGGTGGCTGTGCTGGGGCCAGAAGGGAGCACAGTGATTTTGTTGCCAGGCTCTCATATGGCTGATGCCAGTTCGAGTACTGGACCAGGTGTCTTGAAAATCACGCTGGGCGCATGTGTGTGTATGCCCCAGGAGAAGAATGGAAGAGAAAGGAGTGCAGCATGGCTCTTCCCCTGGGGGGTCGAGTTCTCACTTTCCCTCTCACTGTCTGTTTCTGTCCCTGTCTCTCTCTCTGGTGGGTGCATACATACTAAGGCAAAAACTTAAAAAAAAAAAAAAGGCTGGCCCTGTGGTCTGGCAGGTAAGGGAGCTGGATCCCACCGGCTAACCGTGCAGTTAGAGTCCCAGACACAGGGGCTTGAAAACACACACGCACTTGGCAGTGCATATTCTGTGATTTGCATGTCCAGAATCCTGATGTGGTGAGGAACAGAGCAGAGTGGACTGCAGGTTGATCATGCAAGCCGGGGTACACTCATTCGCTCTTTCTTTTTCTGCCTCTCTCTGGGGAGTGTATGCACCCTCAGACAAATCGGGAGGAAAAGTGAGATTAAGAAAAAGAGAACAAAGGACCTTGAGCACATGCCCCGGGGCATGTTGCAAGTGACAGCCCTCAACACAGGTGTCCTCAGCTCTGTCCTCACAGATGAGAAGCCTGAGGCCCAGGGGTGGAGCCTGCCCAGTCTCAGAGCAGCAAATGACAGAGCCTGGTGGCTTGGTACAGCCTGGAGCGGGGCTTGGCAAGCAGCCTGGCAGTCTTGGGCAGCGTCTGATAAGGACGCCAGTGGGCCCCAGAGCCAGGAGCCCGACTTAGCGGATCAGGACGTGTGAGAGACCTCAAAGAAATGCTGGGAGGAAAGGGTGACAGAGGGCCACACCAGGCAATGGCGAGGTGGCTGGCTGCGGGGGTGTGGGTCCACCCAGGCCCTCCCTGAGTGTGCCAGGGTCCCAGCTGGCCATGCTGCACTGTGGAGTGAGGACTGCTGGGGTGTCTGCCACCCACCCCAAGAAATCAATGTAGAAGAATTTACAGAAAAGGGGCTCTACCAAAGCTCAGAGTGCGGGTTAATCAAGCTAGAGTGAACAGAACTCTGAAGACAGCCCCCAAGGAGGACAGGAGCTGTGCTGCGCACCTGCCAAGGGTCTGCAAGCTCCCGAGTCAGCGAGTGGGGAGGATAGGGCTGGGACGGTCTGCCGCTGCCAGCAGGGCTGTGCCACCGGGCTCCCTGGGCCAGGGGACAGAGGACAAGCACCAACAGGCGAGGGCACGGCCCCGCATGGCAGGACTGTGGGAGAGCAGAGTGGTGCTCACAGTCCTCCGCAGACCTGGGGCTGCTTGGCATCTGCCAAGGCCGAGGACGCGCGCACCAGGCCAGGGGTACCCCCAGGGGCACCTGTGCCGGAGAGGCTGTTCATGACAGCGAGCCCACCAACGGGCCAGCACTGGGCACTGGGATGGCGAGCCCGTGGCATGGCAGCGGGCACGGCATGGAGGGAGCACACAGCTACTGGCAGCAGCCCGGTCCGCCCAGGGTAAAGCACAGAGGATGGGCCTGCTTGAGGACAGTGCAGGCCTGCCTCTGCTCCCGCAAGGCCTGCTCCTTGAGAGCAGATGGGCCGACGGGCCGGCTCCACCCTAACTCCTGCACCAGCACACCTTCTGGGAACCTCCCGACTTGTACATGCATTTCCCGGGAAGGGTTAAGATCATGAACGAATTTGGAGCTGGTGGGTGGCATGGTGGCTAAGGTGCTGGACTCCCACATGGCCAACCACGGTCTGAGTCCAGGACCTGGCAGCTTGCTTTTTCATGTTCCCCCTTTCTCTTTCTCTCCTTGTCTGCCTCTCTCTGGAATGCATGTGCACTATAGCAAACAAAATAATAATAATAAAAATGAATAAGATTAAATAAATAATCATTTTTAAAAAGAACATGAAAGAATACAAACAACCCACCCAGCAAAAAAGCAGATAGGAGCCTTCAGTGGGCACCTCTAAGTGCCAGGTAGGAGGCAGGGCAGGCCCGGCATGGCCCAGCAGGCTGGCCTGGGAGGCCATAGGCCGGCCCAGTCCCCACCCTGAGTGGGAAACAGAAGAAATAGGGACACATGAGCAAGAGCATGCCCCTGGCCACATGGAGGATGTGCTGGTGGCGCCCGGCCACTCATCCATCCCTCAAGGCCTCGCAGTAGGTCAAGGCTGTGGCACACAGCCGGTGTGGGTGCCCTCGAGGAGCTGGTATCCTTGTGAAGAGACACCGGCAGCTGGCAGCACATAAGCCCCCATGAGCTGTGCTGGAGCCAGAAAGGGATAGACGCAGACTCTGAGACCCTGACAACAGGGCGCTGGGCATGGCGGGGGCTCGGTGCCAAGGGCAACTTGAAAAGCAACATGACACTAAGAGCCAAGCAGAGGGGAGGCGGGCCGAGCAGGCACAGGGGCAGGGCGCCTGGGCTGGAGGGCCACGCGCTGGAACACTGGCCATGACCGGGGAGGTCCCCTGGGGAGCAGGGTGGCCTCAGCAAGATGTGGCGACTCCAGTCTCACTGCAGTGGAGGAAAATAGCCACTACCAGGACATGCTAGAGAAGTTCCTGATTTTGAAAAAAAGAAAAATCGGGGCCAGTGGGAGGTGTGGCGGTTGGGGCACTGGATTTCCGCATGGCCGACTGCGTTCAAGCCTTAGACCTGGCAGTTTGAAAATCACACTGGAGCCCAGCAGATGGTGTGATGGCTACATCTCTGGACTTCCACATAGTCGACTGCGGTTCGAGTCCTAGACCTGGTGGTTTAAAACTCACTCCATGTGTGTGTGTGTGTGTGTGTGTGTGTGTGTGCGTGTGCGTGTGCGTGTGCGTGTGTGTGCGTGCGTGCATGCGTGCCCAAGAACCCAACGGGAAAGGACCAGAGGAGACTGGAGAAGGGATTGAGGCGTGACCATCCCCTTCAGGGGGTGATTTCTCATTTCCTGTCTCTGTTTCTCTAATGAGTGTACGTGCCCTATAGCAAAAATCTCTTAAAAAAAAAAAAAAAAAAAAAAAAACTCTTAAAAATTTTTTTTAATTAGAAAAAAAGAATAAAAAAAATCATGCCAGTCAAGTGTGCATGCATGCTCAAAATTCCAGGAGGAGAATAGAGAAGGGACTGTGATGTGGCCATCCCCAGGGGGTGAGTTCTCACTTTCTCTCTGTCTTCCTCCAGCAAGTGCATGCACCCTATGGCAAAAATTTAAAAAAAAAAAACAAAAACAAAAACTGGGACCAAAAGATGGCACAGAGGCTAAGGCGGCTGGACCCAAATGGCCAGCTGAGTGGTTTGAGTCTCAGAGCCAGCGGCTGCGAACATTCTCGGCACGTGTGCGTGCCCAAATCCCGAGAGAACACAGAAGGGCTGCAGCACGGCCCTCCTCCGAGATTTCCCCTCCTCCTCTGTCTGCAGCAAACGCACACACTCTATAGCAAATACATAAATAAGAGAGAGATAAAAAGAAATGAAAAATCCTTCGATATCCAAAAACAAATGCAGGAAACACTGCAGCTCAGAAGAGGGCAGGGGACGAGAGCCGCAGACCTGGAGCCCAGGACAGCGCTGCCAGGGCAGAGGCGACGCTTCCTAGTTAAAGTCGGGTTCAGAAAAGCAACTAGTAACTTCTTCGAGAGTTCTGTTTGCCATAGGGCACATGAGCTCACTGGAGAGAGACAGGGAAAGGGAAAGATTTTTTGAGAGAAACCACCCCCAGAGCGGGATGGCCACACCACAATCCCCTCTCCTCCGTTCTCTTTGCATTTTGGGCACACATGCACACACATATGCGTGTAGCATGACTTTCAAGCCACTGGGTTTGGGATTTGAACTGTGGTTGGCCATGTAGAAGCCCAGTACCTTGACCACCAAGCCACCTGCTGGCCCCACAACAAATAATTTTTTAGTACAAGAATGTCTCATGCAGGGACCAGCAGGTGGCATGGTGGTTAAGGGCAATGGATTCCCACAGGGCCAATGACGGTTCGAGGTCCAGACCTGGAGGCTTGCTTTCTTACTACCCCCCTCGCCCTTGCTCTGTCCCTCTCTGGTCAAATTAAAGTAAATAAATAAAGTTAAATGAAAGAAAAAAATGTCTCATGTAATATTCAGGGTTTCCTATTTGTTTCTGCTAAACCTGGCAATTTTTAAAAAAGAATTACTTTATTTAATTTTATTTATTTTTTAATTTGACCAGAGAGACACAGAGAGAAAAAAAGAGAGGGACAATGAGAAAGCAAGCCACCAGGTCTGGGACTCAAACCATGGTTAGCCATGTGGGAGTTTTTAGCACCCTAACCACCATACCACATGCTGGTCCCCTAAACCGGGCAATTTTATGCCAGAGAAAACGGAATCACATGGGAACGGAATCAGCAGGTGGCATGGTGGTTGGGGCGCTGGACACGCCCACATGCTGACTGTGGTTCGAGTCCCGGACCTGGCGGCTTGCTTTCTCACTTTCCCTCTTTCTCTGTCTTTCTCTGGTCAAATTAAAATGAATGAATAAATAAAATTAAAATAAATAATTCTTTTTTAAACAAAAAAGAAAGAAAACGGAATAACACATTGGGTTGTCGGAAAAGTCATGATCTATTTTTCTATACAAAAACGCATCACGGCTTTTTTGGTGAGTTAATATTTAAGACAGTCACGGAAATGTGAGCCAAGAGTCCTGTAACCAGCAAAACGATCAAAGTGAAAGGCACAGGCCGTGGTCAACAACTGAGAGCTCGGGGCTGGCAGGAGGCATGGTGGTGAAGGTGCCGGAGTCCCTCAAAACTGACCAGTTTGAGTCCTGAACCCGGAGGCTTTAAAATCACACTAAGCGCATGTGCATGTGTACCCAAGACCCCAAGAGAAGAACGGAGAAGAAGGGATTGTGGCGTGGTCATCTCCCTGGGGGGTATTTTCCCACTTTCCCTAGCTCTGTCTCTCTCTGGTGAGCACACGTGCCATATGGCAAAAACTTTAAAAAATAAATAAACAAACAAGTAAGAACTCAGGGACATTGTCCCCAAGAGCCCTTCCTGTGAGAGCGAGCAGAGGCACGAGCCCAGGGCCGAGGTGGGCAGCACACAGTGCCTGCAGGACCAAGGCCAGGTGAAAGCCCAGAGCCCGAAGGACAGGACGTCACCGCTGCACAGTGCTAAGACGGCGGGCCGCGGGGGACATGTGCGAAGTCATCCCTGTTCTCACCGCTGTGCTGGCGATGGCAGCACTGGTGTCCCTGTGAGTGTTTACACAACATGAGGGAAAACAGATGAGCAGCTAGGGGGTCTGCTCCTGCTTCTGAATCCAGCTGCCAACTTGCAGGAAATTCAGATGAGAAAGAAGCATGCTGGGGCTAGCAGGTGCTACGGTGGTTGAGGCGCTGGTCTTCACATGACTGACCACAGTTCGATTCCCGGACCTGGCGGCTTGAAACTCGTGGTGTGTGTGTGTGTGTGTGTGTGTGTGCGTGTGTGTGTGCATGCCCCACATCCTGAGGATAGAGAAGGGATGGCGACATGACCATCCCCGGGGGTGCTTTCTCTCTGGTGAGCGCACGTGCCCGGTAGCACACCAAGACAAACAAGACAGCATCTGACCTGCTCCTGGAGGGTGCGCTCGGCCAAACGTGACCCTGGGCAACTCTGCAGGACAGGTGCCGACGGGGGATCCTGAGTCAGGACGACCGGGCTCACGGGGAGTGGGGCTGGGGCTGCGTCGTCAGGAAGGGGTGTCGGGGCCTCGTGCAACCCAGGAGACCGGTGTGGGCACAAGGTGTATCTTTGTGACGTGGATACTCAGATAATTGTGAGTCTTAAACATTTTACTGCCCATGTCTCTGTATTGGCCTGGCTTGATTTTTCTCCCAGGTGTGTGAAAGGCCTTTGAGCCAGGTCATTTCAAATCTTATGTCAGGGATTTTTTTTTTTTTTTTGGCTAGGGGGGATTTACCTCACCCCGCGG
>NW_006199940.1:91526-102046 GCF_000334495.1 Tupaia belangeri chinensis | reverse complement strand
TACACTGGCTTCCCGGGCTTGAACGGCCTGGTCAGCCCATGGGCTTCAGCGCGCATGACTACCAGTCCCTGGCCCGGGCCGCTTTCTTCCTTCCTAATTACACTTTCAGTACTGCTTTGCCCCAGAGTTCTCCGGGGCTCCCTGCTGTGTCGTCGCACCATTCTGCCCGGTCTCCTTACTTTCTAATCAAAGGTGACACTGACAACTATCCATGAGGCAGCAGCGCTCAGCCATGTGGGGCCTTCTGCTAGGAGGACCAGGAAGGCTGGCAGGCCAGCAGCTGGGGAGTGTGTCAGCAGGCTCTGGGTACTGCTCAACTTGCAACTTTGTATACAGTTTAGAATTTTGCAAACCAGAAAGCTGGAAAGTTTTTGAATGGCTTCAAAGCCAGCAGCCACTTCCCACCTGCAGGGTGGGCCCCCCATCCTTCCAGGCGCGGCGCGGCTCCGTGGCACTCACCAGCCGAGTTGATGATGTGTCTCAGGGTGAGCAGGGTGCCCACGCGGAGCCGCTCACTGCCGATGTCCAGCTTGGGGAGCAGGAAGGCCAGCAGGCGATCAGGGGAGCAGCCAGCTGCAGGGCAGCGCACAGGCCGGGCACAGCTGGTGACCGAGTGCACCCGGCAGGGGCTCTGACCTCGTCAGCACCACACCTGGCAGGCCAGGGGTCGGAGCGCAACTCCCATGGGGTACTGTCATGGCCTTGGCCCAGCAGGCTGACACCCCACGAGCACGAGCAGCCTGAGAGCCCAGCCAGGACCAGGCGTGCACCTCGGCTTCTCGGCCTGACACGGGCCCAGAGGCCCTGCCCTCCTGCCCTGGGCCCCCCCGAAGCTAGGCTGACTGGTGCTGCTGAGCACTGGGCTGCAGCCAAGGGGGTAGCAGACCCCAGCTCCATGCCCAAGGCTCTTGCCCAATGCCCAATCCTCCATGAGGGCCTAGCAGGTCCAGGCCTCGGTGTCATGAAGAGCCTGGCGCCTGCCCTGCCTGGACACCAGACCTGCTAGCCCTCCCCAACATCCCTCCCCCAGCCCAGCTGAGGCCAGCCTCCACACTGCCCTTCCTTCCACCTCCTCCTGGGAACCAGGGACCTCCAGCTGACACTGACACTGCTGGCCAAACAATGACAGCCCTGAGCTTGGGCAAGGTCCCTCCTGGTGCCACCCACTGGCCCTTCAGAGCCAATGAGCAGGTGGGCATGCAGGTAGGGCCTGTCTGGGGACTATGCGCAGGACAGGCCTCCTCTGTCTGAGGCCATGCACTCCGGACAGACTGTAGACTTTGGTGGCCATGGACAAGTGTGGCCGGCCAGGGCCAGGAGCTGCAGGTGGCCAGGGCCAGAGCAAGCAGGAGGGGTGGGAACAGCAGGTGGGGTGGGCGAGGGCCAGGCAGGGTGTGGGGCATGGGGCATGGAGTGAAACCCTGGGCTCCATGCCAGTGGGCAGCACTTGCCCAGGCTGCATCCCTGGCCAGGCCCTGCTGCAAGGCCCCTGGAACACAGTCAGGACCCCCCGAGAGGCACGGACAGGGCCCACCAGGCTCTCCCTGCCCATGTAGCCCCCTTACCCAGCACGGTGAAGCAGCGCAGCACCTCCTTCTGGTTGCTCAGCACCAGGGGGCTTGAGGATTCCACAGGCATGCACATCTGCTCCAGGGCACAGAGGGCAGAGGGTGCAGCCAGCTGACCCGGGCCCGAGCCTGGGGCCAGGTGCTATCACTCCTAGACTCCATCGGGGACGCTCCAGGCCCCAGCCCAGCCCCTGGCAGCGGGCGGGATGGGAGGGGCGGGGAGGAGGCCGGCCCTCAGGCTGGTGAGTCCAGGCTCCTTGCATTTCCTGCGTCCTGTCAGCAAGCCAGGACAGCTTTACTGCAGGCGACGGCGCCCCTGCAGACACCCATCTGGAGTGTCCAGAGCATGCAGAGCAAACACCTAGAATTTGCCTTTCCAAATGGCAAAATAAACAACAAAACTGCCCCCACGGGCAGATGTCAAAGACTCAGGTGGGCAGTGGCTGCACCTCTGGGCTCCATGGCACTCAGTGGGCAGTGCCAGAGCACGTGGCCCTGCCCAAGCGTTAACACCAGGCCCCGCCTCTTCACCTCCACAGAAAGGGCACCAGCAGGGCCCGCCTTCTGAGCCAGCAGAGGTGGCCCATTGCTGGGGGCAGGCCCAGGGACCCAGGCACATCCACCTGGACACTGGCCACCCTCAGAGCTGCTGGGGCGGTGAGATGGAGATGCCAGCACCAGGACTCTGCTCTGCATTCCCAGGCAGGTGCGTGTCATTCTGACTGTGAACACCATTCTGGCCTGATGGTGCCAGCTCCCTGTCATGCCCGCAGGTCACCTGCTTGTGGGGGGCAGTCAGTGTGCTGTGAGGACACTCAGAGTCCCACGGGGAGATCCTTGTCCAAGGGCTGAGGCTGCCAGCCAAGAGCCATGTGAGAGAGCCCTCCCAGATCCGGTCCTGGTCCCAGGAAAGCCCTCGGGTAACAGCCTGGCTAACTGCAACCTCCTGAGACCCTGGGTCAGAACCACCTGGCCAAACTGCTTCTGGGTCCTGACCCACAGACACTGCAAGGCCATAGACAGTTGCTGTTTCCAGGAGATGAGTTTGTGGTAACTGCTTATACAGCAGGGGACAACTAGTGCAGGTGAGAAATCATCAAGAAAAAAAGATAAAAGCTGGATTCTGACTCACTCTTCGACAATAAATCCCCACTAGATTGAACAATGGAAGCACAGAGGAACACTAGCCGTGCAGCTCAGCAGTTAAGGAAGCTGGACACCACATGGCCAGCTGCAGCAACGAGCCACGGCCCCAGAGGCCCAAACAACACACCAGGCGGGACCAGCAGTGAGCGTAGTGGCTACGCTGCTGGACTGCCATGTAGTTGACCGTGGTTTGAGTCCTGGACCCGGTGGCCTAAATTTACGCCAGGTGCATGTGTGCCCCAGATCCTGAGAGGAGAGTAGAGAAGGGATTGCAGCGTGGCCATCCCCCCCCGGGGGGGTGATTTCTCGCTGTCTGTCTCTGTCTTTCCTCTTGCTGGAGAGCACATGCGCTCTATAGCAAAAACCTCTCCAAAAAAAGAAAACACGCCAGGCTCATGTGTGTGCTCAAAATCCTCATAGAAGAGAGGAATGAAGGGAAAACATGTCATGAGACCCCCTCTCTCGCAAGTACACATGCCCTCTGGCAATTAGAGAAAAAGTACAGTGGGGCCAGCAGGTAGAGTAGTGGTTAAGGTGTTTAATTCCCACATGGTTGACTGTGGTTCGAGCCCCGGACCTGACTTCCTTTCTTTCTTTCTTTTTTTTTTTTTCACACATAACCTTATTTCTTATTTTAATTTGACCAGAGAGGGACAGAAAGGAAGTGAGAAAGTCAGGTCCAGGACTTGAACCATGATCAGCCATGTGGTATTCCAGAATCCTTAACCACTATGCCATCTGCCAGCCCCTGGCGGTTTTTCTTTCTCACTTTCCTTCTCTTTTTCTGTTTCTCTCTGGTCAAATTAAAAAAATACTACTAATAATAAATAAGTTAAATTAAAATAAATATTTTTTAAAAAGTTCAGTGAAAATTTGGAGAATTCCAAAAGTAATTACCGAATTTGAAAGGCTTTTTTGTTTTAGAGAGATTTTCACTATAGGGCACATGCACTCACTGAAGAGACAGAGAGACAGAAAGCAAGAAATCACCCTTTGCGGGGATGGCCACACTGCAATCCCTTCTCCCCGATTCTCCTATTGGGATTTTGGGCACACATGCACATGCGCCTGGCGTGTTTTAGGCTGCCAGGTTCGGGACTCAAACCGCGGTCGGCTATGTGGGAGTCCAATGACGTAATCACTATGCATCGGCTGGTCCCCAAAGGCTTTCTTCTTGCGTACAATGAAACATGAACTATACATAAGAAAGGTGTGGGAATAAACTTGGTCATGCTGAAGGCCCTTCCCAAGCCTCGCTGTGACAAGTTCAAGATACATAAATAAATATCAAGAGGCGGCCTGAGAGCCCAGAGGTGAGGAGGGCTGGATTCTGCATGGCTACCTGCAGCTTGGCCCCAGCAGGGGTGACCGAGGACGGTGCTGGGCAGCTGCGCACGTGAGCCCCAGATCTGAGAAGGGGAAGGGTGGAGAAGGGGCGGCAGCATGGGCGTGCCCCTCACCCAGCTCCCTCTGCGGCATGTGCCCTGTGGCCATCTTAACTGGTTGTTATTTTAGTTCCGCTGCAGAGTATGTGCACTTGCCAGGGAGAGAGAGCAAGTGAGAAACCGCAGTCTCCCAGGGGACGGCCACGCCACCATCCCTCCTCTTGGGCTCTCGGGCATGCACGCACATGCACATAGCATGTTTTTCAAGCTGCCAGGTCCAGGACTCAAATGTGCAGTTGGCCACACAGGATTTTAGCCATCTTAACCACCACACAACTGACTGGCCCTTAAACTTTTTTTAAAAGAATTATAAAATTATTTAATTTTATTTTTAATTTGACCAGAGAGAGAAAGTGAGAAAGCAACCACCAGGTCCGGGACTCAAACCATGGTTGGCCATGTGGGAGTTTCTAGTGCCTTAACCACCACGCCACACATTCGTGTTCTTTTTTTTTTTTTTTTTTGGAGAGGTTTTTGCTATAGGGCACATGTGCTTGCCAGAAAGTCAGAGAGAGAGACAGAGAGACAGAAAGTGAGAAATTATCCCCCAGGGGTGGTGGCCACATCGCAATCCCTTCTCTTCCATTCTCCTCTTGGGATCTTGGGCACGCATGCACACGCGCCCAGCATGAGTTTAAGCCACTGGGTCCGGGACTTGAACTGCAGTTGACTAGGTGGCTGTCCAGTGACACAGCCATTATGCCAACTACTGGTCCCTAAACATTTTTTTGAGGGCCAGCAGGTGGTGTGGTGGTCACGGAGCTGGACTCCTACATGGCCAACCGGGGCTTGAGCCCGGAACTGGGGGCTGGGAATAACGTCAGGCATGTGTGCATGCCCCCAAGGTGAGGAGTGGGGGGCTCTGATGTGGCCGGCCTCCTGGGAGGTGACTCCTTGCTTTCCCTCTCTCTTTCTACAGCAAAAACCTAAACAAACAAACAGAAATGTCTGCGGTATCAACAGGAGTCTTCCCACGCTGAGCTCGGAGGATCGTCTCTAGTGATGGACACGTGGGCAACCCCTGGCGTCCCTGGGCCACACCCTCCCTCACAAGGTCCCCCACAGCAGGGTGGGCCTGGCTAACTGCTACTACGCGGGCCCTCGGCCTCCACACACAGCTGTGCCTCTGCCCCCACCCAGGGACCCAGGCTGGCCTCACAGCAGGGAGCTCACAGCACAGGGGCTTTCTGATTTCCGAACCAACCTGTGCAGGACACTGGGGAGCTGCCTTGCCACAGTCTGGTAGGATTCAATCTCAGGACCATCTGGTTCTTGGTTTGTTAAAGGAAAGAAGGTCTTGGAATATTATTTCCATTTCTTTGTTTATTAAAGTTCTCTATTTCTTCTACCAATTTCCATGCATTTTTCTCTTTTTAGAAATCTATACACTTGGGGGCCAGCAGGTGGTATGGTGGTTGAGGGTGCTGGACTCTCACATGGTTGACCACGGTTCGAGTCCTGGACCTGGCAGCTTGCTTTCTCACTTTCTCTCTCTCTCTTACTCTGTCCCTCTCTGGTTGAATTAAATAAATAAATGGTTAAATAATATTGAGTAAAATAATTCTTTAAAAAAAAAAAAAGAAAAATCTATACACTTCATATAGTTTTTTTGGGTTGGTTTTTTGTTTTGTTTTGTTTTTGTTTTTTGCTATAGGGTGCATGCGCTCACCAGAAAGAGAGATAGAACACGAGAAATCACCCCCAAGGGTGATGGCCATGCCGCAATCGCTTCTCCTCCATTCTCCTCTTGGGATCTTGGGCATGCATACACACACGCCCAGCTTGAGTTCAAGCCACCAGGTCCGGGACTTGAACCACGGTCGACTACATGGGAGCCCAGCGACATAGCCATTATGCTAACTGCTGGTCCCTACACTCCATATAGTTTTAAAAAACCTTGTCACCATGTAATTGTTCAGGATATTTATACTCTTTAAATCTCTGTCGGGCCCGCCTCCTTCCTCTTTCTGAAGGCTAGGACTGTCAGGCTGGCCAGGGGACAGGGGCAGGGATGAAGAAATCGCACCTCCCCCTTCACTCCCCTTCCAGAACATCTCCATGGAAAGGCACCTACTAGCCTCTCCCTGGAAGGCCCGAGGCTCATGTTCCCAGCCAAGGTTACGGGGACTTGTGTGCTGTGCCCTTGGGCGGCCTCAGGACTCCCGTGTCTGGCCAGGGTGGGTGCCCAGTGGCAGGGCCTCCTCCTCAGAGCCCTTCCCCCAGCAGCTTGCCTCTCTCAGCCCCTCGCTGCCCGCTCCCAGGAACCCTGGGCCTGGCCTTCCCTGACTGCCCCCACCCAGCTGAGCTCCCATCACCTGGGCCATGCTCTGCCCTGCCTCCCACCCGTCCCCGCATCCCTGTGCCGGCGAGCAGCACAGTGCAGACACATGGCGTGTGCCTTGCCCCCGCCCCCATACCTGGGCATGCAGAGCAGCCAGCAGGGTGTCAAGCTGGACTTCCAGGGTACGACTGCCCACACTCACGGCCGCCTCGAGGATCTGGCCCAGGCTCTGCAGGGGCAGAGGAGAGACAGTCAGCCCTCCACCGTGGACTGGCTGAGGCCAAGCGGAACCTCCCCACCCCAGGCGTAGGCCGAGTGGAGCCCCACCTCCATCTCTAGGACTCAGAGGGGAGTGGAAGGCCAGAGAAAGAGAGGGGCCCTAGGCCAGAAATAGGGGCAAGAGTCCAGGTGCTGAGGTCCCAGCTAGGCATCCTGTCCAGCGCAGATGGGAGCAGATCTGGGCCACCCCCAGGGATGTCTGAGCAAGGAAGGCCTGCCCCCTAAAACCCACCTCTGCACCTCACAGGACTCAGACTGCCCCGGGGGCCCAGCCAGAGAAGCCCAGCACGGGACCGCCTGCCAGCCATACGCACCTTAGACACGTGGGAGGCCTCTGCGTGCTTCCTGTAGAGTGCTAGAACCCCGGGGAGGAGCCTGGGCAGCTGCTCTTCCAGCCTCTCACTGGGCAGCAGGTGGCTCATGGGGCCCAGGGCCTCCACCACAGCCAGCCGGAGCTGAGGGGCAGGAGGACTTGTGCTCACAGCCACCAAGCGCCAGGGCTGCTGTGCGGATGCCAGCTGGCCAAGGGTCCTGAGGGCTGTGGGGCAAGCCTGGCCAAGCCACTGGGGGGTAGACCACAGGCAGAGTCCGAGGCTGGGCGGGGTTGGCCAAGCCGAGACGCCCAAGGAGCTGCCTGGTGTCAGTCGCTGGGGGCCCAGGAGAGGCCCTGCCTGCACCGCTGCTCCCATCACGAGGCCACCATCTCCTGGCAGTCAGCTGTGGAGCTGACCGCCAGGCACAGGTGCAGACAGGCCGCTCCTCCCACCTGGGGTGGCATGGGTTCAGAGCCCTAGGACGGTGTGGGCCAGGCAGGGCAGGGCGGAGCAGGGCACGCAGCCTGCAGGGCCAGGCTCCAGGGCACGTGGGCAGCCACGCCCATACCTTGGCTTCTCGGCTCTGCAGCCAGCTGGGAAAGAGAAGGTCGTAGGCGCAGAAGATGTCAGAGGCAAAGGTGTCCTTCCTGACTGTGGGGTCTGGGGCTTGGTCCAGGTTGGCCAGGTACTCCAGGGCACTCTCACTGAAGCGCTGGAAGGCTGCAATGGCGTGGAGCGAGGGGCTATGGCACCATGGGCAACCCCGTTTGGCACTTGCACCCCTTCTGGAAGTCCTGTGACGACTGGCCCTGCAGCGCAGCACCAGGTTGTGCCAGGGTGTACAGCACCTGCAAACCCGCGTCCTGCCCAGATCTCAGAGCATGGCCACATTGGAGAGTCTCTGCCCCGGAGCTGCTCAAAGCGGTCACAGCAAGGGGGCCGGGGCTTGCCCACTGCACTGGCATCCGCGGAAGGAGAAGGCCCTGCTGTGGGTGCAGCTGTGGAGCTGGTACCCTGCAGCAGGCGGGGGCAGATCTCTGGGCCGCCCAGAGCACACCAGGCACACCGTGTGCACTCAGGACCCTGGCTGGCAGGGACACCTGCTGAGGGTGCCTGTCCCTCTCGCTCATCAGAGAAGTACACTTAAAAAATGATAGACTTTTTTAAATGAAAAAGGAAAGACCTAGATGGGGGGGGGGGGGCAATGCGCTGAGGAAGCAGGCCCAGAGTGCCTGGAGGGACGCCCAAGACCAACGGCAGGCTGGGGAGAGCCCTCCCTGAGCCCTGGCCTCGCAGACCCCTGAGAACGGGCACCTAGTGGAGCACATTATACAAGAGCCAGGACTGTGCCAGGGCTGGCCTCCCCGAGGCACTGCGCTCCAGCGCCGGCCTGAGTCTGTGCCAGCCGGAGCCTGGGGCCGCACAGGAGCCAACAGGGGCCAGGGCCATGGCACTGGGGAAGCCACCAAGCTTTGGGGCCAGCACCCAGGTCTTCCTCTGGGGAGTGTGCGGCCCACATACCTGACCACCTGGACTTTGAGTAGCCAAGGACCTCAGGAGGAGGGGTCTGGGACACACTGGCTGTGGGCCTGGAACCCAAGAAAGGGCGGCACCGTGCGGCCCACATACCTGACCACCTGGACTTTGAGTAGCCAAGGACCTCAGGAGGAGGGGTCTGGGACACACTGGCTGTGGGCCTGGAACCCAAGACGGGCCGGCAAAGGGCATGCTCCAGTCCCTGTGTCATCAGCTCCATGCCCCAGTCTGGGCGATTTGGGACAGGGCTGGTTCTGCCGAGACCATGGGTCAGCCTCGGGATAGCACGTGGGCAGAAACGCACTGAGACTTGACCCTGAGCCAGCGTCCAACACCATGGTCAGGTAAGCCTACCTGTCACCTGTGATGCCCTGAGTCCCAGCTCATGGACGGGGACACTCAGTGCACAGCAGGTGGGGCTGGAGCACTCAGCCCAGGCTGGGCCTGCGCCCAGGCGGCGGAGCGGAGGCTGGGAGCTGTCAGAGCTAAGGTCACCAAGGAGGAGAAGACGGACAGAAAGCCCACGGATAGCAGGAGGCAGCCACGGCCCACACTTGGGGCAGGCCCAGGCCCTCGGGTGAAGACGGAGACCTGCTAGAGGGGTCATGGCAGGCTCACGGGGGGTCGACCAGTGCGGGCTCTCCTTCAGCTCTATCTGGCAGGGCCTGCTGGCGTGGAGCCCCGTTCCAACCCCAGCCTGACACTGACCGGCCCGCTCCAGCACGGGGTCCGCGTGCTCTGAGCCCCACGGCCAGGACCGGTGGGCTGTGCACCCTTGGCCCCTGCTCTGTGCCCCGACACCCTCCTCAGCCTCCTGCCTACCAGATGGGCATGGGCGGCATGAACCGCGGCAGCTCCCTGCGCACCGTCCACCCTGCGAGGCTGCGGCTTGGCTGAACCGGAGCCACAGAACTGCGTGGACATGGTCCTGGGGCCAGCAAGGGCTGTGAAGCCGACCGCGAAGGCGACCGCGCAGCACCGCCTGCAGAACTCAGCCAGCCTAGCAAGCCGCAGTGGCCGGGGTGTCGCTGTTTTTCTGGCTGGAGGGCATGTGCACTCAATCAGAGACAGAGATGGAGTAGTGAGGAGCTGCCCCAGGGCACAGACATGCCACAGTCCCTTCTGTATTCCCTCGGGATGTGGGGCACACGCACACAAGCACCCGGCATGTGTCCAGGATGCGAACCGCAGAGTTGGCCCTGAGAGACCCAGCCGCCTTAACCACCATGCCACCTGGCTGGCCCTGGTCCTGACATCTAACCCGAGTTCTGCACACAGGTTAAAAGAGCAGTTCTCCTTTGCCCTCCTGTCCTCACCTTATGGCCACGTTTGGAAGCGACCACCACGGGGAGCCCCCCTCTCTGCACTGCTTGCCACACCCAAGACTCACCCTGGAGCTGGCAGGCTCTCCTGGGCACAGCTCCACCCTCCCCAGCTCGGTGGTTCCCTCACTGTCTGCCCGGTGTGTCACCACTGCAGCTCCAACCTCCACCCACAGCAAGGCCTCCCCTGCCACGTAGGGCCCACTGTGCCCTGGGTGTCTGCCCGCCACCCCACGTGTCCATGGAGAACACCCTCCCATCCCTGCGGGAGCCTTCGTTCTACCCTCACTCTCAGGAGCTACGGGCTGGGTGCACATCCCACAGACACCCCGCTCGAGGCCCTGGGCATCCTCCGCCAAGCTGACAGTCCCTCGCCCAGCTCTCAGACCAGTGTGCTAGAGGGGCTCGGCGTCCTCTCAGTCTGGAACCAGCAGGTCTCCGAGCTACCGCACACCCCACCCAGCCCTCCCGTCGTCGCTCCTAGGGCACCTGTGTCTGCAGCTCTGGCCGCACCATCTGCCCGCTCGCTCTTCCTGCTCTTTCTCCACGTTCCAGATTTGGGCGTTTTCGCTCTATTTTCTGGAGGGCTTCGCCAACCCTCTCCCCCAGTCCGAGATGGTCTCCGCTCT
>NW_006199940.1:86309-91180 GCF_000334495.1 Tupaia belangeri chinensis | reverse complement strand
GAGGCACCACGTGCCCCCAACAGAGATGCCATCCTGTCGGGTACCGCCCCTGCCTCACCTGTGAAGAGTGTCACTGTGGTAAAGGGGGCGCCCACTGCCCTGCGCACAGCAGCAGCCACTGCTCCCCAGGTCCACACCCGCCACTTCCAGGTCCTGCTCTCACTCCCGGCTGGGGGGCTGCCCCAAACCCGTTTTTCTTTACAAAATCAGGCCAAGCCAGGGAAGGGCCAAGACCACAGTGGGCAGTGGGCTGCAGAGGAAGCCCTCGAGATAAAGGCACAGAAGAGGAAGGGCAGACAGGAGTGCAGGGGAGGCAGTCGCTAGAACAACCCCTGCCCCCAGACTGGGTCCGAGTGCAGCTAGACCTCGGGCCCAAAGCCACCATGGGCAGCGTGGGCTTGGGCCCAAAGCTTCAAATCAGGCCCAGGGCCAAGCTCAAGCTAGATAGTCCTAGCCAGGCCACGTCCACAGACCCTCATACTCGCACCTGGGAGAGATCAGGGTCCTTTTTAAAACATTTTTTTGGAGTTTTGCTATAGGGCGCGTGTGCTTCTCAGAGCCACAGAAAGGCAGGCAGTGAGGAATGACCCCCAGGGGGCGTGGCCACTACTCTCCTTTCGAGATTCTGGCAAGGAACCTCTTTTTTTTGGGGAGAGGTTTTCACTATAGGGTGCATGAGCTCGCCAGAGAGACAGAGAGAAACAGAGAGACAGAAAGCGAGAAATCACCCCTCAGGGGGGATGGCCACACTGAAATCCCTTCTCCTCCATTCTCCTCTCGGGATCTGGGACACGCACGCACACGTGCCTAGTGTGAGTTTAAGCCACCAGGTCCGGGATCGTGGTCAGCTACGTGGGAGTCCAGCGACATAGCCATTATGCCAACTGCTGGTCCCAGGCAAAGAACCTCTTAATAGACCTCTGTCGAGGAGGGCTGAGGACTAACCTGAGACCCAAGAGTCCCAGCCTTCCAGGGACTAGACTCACCCCAGCCTGTCTCCGCCCTCCCTCTCAGGCAGCGGCATCAGCAGTCCTCCTGGCACAGATGCTAGGACACGAGGAGACCGAGCCTAGGGGCTGTGAGGGCCTGGCTAAAGGTGCCCTGCCAGTGTCTGCAGAGCAAACTCCTTCCCAGCAGTAATGGCCCTGGTTTCCAACAGCCACACCTACCACAGGTCCCCAGGGGACACATCAAGATGCAGGCCCAGGACACACGGAGTCCCTTGCCAAGCAGAGGCCACAAACAGGCCTCCAGCAATGGGCCCTGCAAGAAGGTGGGAGGCGGGGATGCCCGCCACTCTTCCAGCTCATTGTGGGGGGTGCAGCGCTTCCTGTCCTGGGCCGTCCAGGCCTCCTGGGCCAGTGTGATGGTAGGGATCCCCAGCAGCAGACGGCAGCCCCCGGGGCCCTTCCTGCATGTGCTGGGGGACCCGCCTGCAGCCCTGAGACACAGGCGCCGCCGTCTTACCATAGCAGTACACCGCCCTCACAGCGTCGTGCTTGACCTGCGGCAGCACGGGCAGCAGGGTGCTCAGGATGGACGGCAGGAAGGGCACCATGCCAAAGGCTGCAAGAGGGCACCAGCAGTCAGCTCCAGGACTACCGGCCTGCCCCGGCCCAGCTCACCCTGCAGCTCTAGCAGCAGAGGCGAGGCGAGGCGAGGAAGGGAGCCAGGCTGGCCCTCACCTACCGTTGTCTGCAGCGAGGCTGGCGAAGGTCCGTACGACAGAGCAGTGTGGCAGGACCCCGGGCTGGAGCTTGCCCAGCAGCTCCTCCATCACCCTGTTGATGAAGCGTGTCCCCACAGCCACCAGGACGCCACTTGCCGCCTGCTGCCAGTCACACGCCAAGTCCTGTGCCCAAACCAGGAGTGGGTGGCCGCGGCCTCCCAGTCACCAGGCCCCAGTCCCAGCAGCAGCAACAACAGCACTTGCCCACTACGTGCAGGTCAGAGGGGCTGCACACACGGCCCCCAGGAGCCCCTACAGCCACCAGAGATGCACAGGTTGGGGGGAGGGGCAGGTGGCTAGTACCCAGACAGCGGCCCTGAGTGGCAATGCCAACCCTGGATGTGCCCTTGGTCCAACTGTGCCGGCAGTGGTGCCCCGCCTTCACTGACAGCCGAGGCCCAGCTCTCTGCTTCACCTTCCGCCCCTGAAATTACGGGTGGCCATCTCCTGCCCCAGGAGGGTGGTCATAGGACAAGGGGACTCTGCCAGCCCTAAAAGACCTAGATGCAGATTGTATTCCAGACACTTGGGCAGAAGAGCCCCTGGGAAGGCCACAGCCCTGGGCCAGGCCCACCTACGAGAACAGAGGGCCACCTACCTTTGTCCTCGTCATCTCGCTGGAGGCCAGGAGGATGACGCTGCTGGCTGTGTCCTTGTCCAGCTCGCTGGCGTGGTTGCTTAGGACCTTCTCCATGGCCCTGAGAACCATGGCTCGGTATGGAGGCGCCAACTGAGTGGAGAATCGCAAGGCAGTCAAAGAGAGGGCTGAGCAGGGCACCCACCCGCCCCCGGAGGGACACACTGATCACTCTTCATGCCCCAGGTCTCTAGGCACCTCCCACACCACGTGGGGAGCACCAGGAACTGCTTCCGTGCAGGACAAGCCGCCGGCAGACAAGCAGGTCGACCCTCCCCAGTGCAGCTCCCGGCCCCTCCGTGTCCTAGGACAAGCCGCCTTCCTGCTTTCAACTAAGTGACCTTGTTGTCACTCTGTGTGTGGCCAGGGCAGCACTGGCCTCCACAGTCCTCCACCAGCAGCTCCCAACCACCTGTGTCTCCTGAGACTACAAGTGGAACCCTGGCTACCTACACCCCCACACCTCCTGAGGCCAGTCTCCAGTTTTCTTGCCACCTGCTCCCATCCTCCCTTCCATGGAGAGCAAGCAGGTGGTTCACGCAGAACTCTGGAAAGCTGGGCCAGCAAGGGGGTACAGCTGAGCAGCATTGCCAGGCCCCTGGGCAGCTGCCACGGGCCTGCACTACCTCCGTAGTGATACACCGGGTGCTGGGAGGGAGGGATGCAGGACAAGCCAGGGTCCCATGGGTACTGCTGGCCCATGCCCTCCTCACTGACACCCACTTGGCGACCACCTGCAGGTTGTGCATCAGCTCAGCCCTAGAGGAGGCCCCAGCACAGCAGACCCATTGGGAAAAGAGGCGGGCAAGTCGACATGGAAATGGCACAGGTCTTTATTTTGTTCAGCAACTATTCAGGTGATGGTCACTCCTGGGCACCTGACGCAGGCCCTGGCCAGCGCACAGCGTCAGGCGGTGCTAACCACACAACGCACCTGCACCCTCCTCCCAGGAGGCCCCGGCCAGCGCACAGCGTTGGGCGGTGCTGATCACACGCCGCACACCAGCGCCGAGCCTACACCCTCCTCCCGGGAGGCCCAGGCCCGGCAGCGGCAGGTGTGCCTGCTCACGGGTAGCTCGTGAGTAGGCGTGGGTGTGGGTCCTGAGAACAGCCTCACAGACCACAGGCCTCCCCCGTGGGCACCGTGGTTGCCCCAGGAAGGGCTTCAGCTGGACTTTTCCTCTGCAGCACTAGGTGACCTGCCCCTGCATGCCAGTGCCTGGGTGAGGGCCTCCAGGATGGCAGGGCAAGTCCAGGCCAGGAGTGTGAAGGCACAGGGGCCTGGCCTTGCCTGCCCCTTACGGCCTCTGCAGGCCTCTTATTTGTACCCAAATTAGATAGTAAGTGGTTACTTGTGACCCTCGTCACCTGACACACTTCCCAGTGTGGGATGGCACGCTTAGAAGCCCCCCGCTGCCTCCTGAGGTGTGCTGGAGTGGTGGGAAGGGGGGGGCAGAGCCCCAAGCAGCTGGGAGTTGCACTCAGTCTCTGAAGAGGGGATGGGACAGTAACGTGAACTGACGTGACTCCACGTCACACAAGTGTCACCAAGCCAAGAGGGGCAGCTCTGAGAAAGCAGTGTCCCAGACCAGCAGCTCCATCTTTGCTCCTGGTGTGGAGATGGTATCAAGGTGCACTGCAGGTCATTCTTAGACGCCATTGCCTCTGTCCTGAGGGTGGGCATGGAGAGCCTCGGCCTCTCTACAGGAAGACAGGGAGAGATGGGGCTCCCAGGCTGTACCCTCCCTCAGCCGCTCAGTCCTGGCACCTGCTGCTCAGAGCACGGTCACTGCGGGGCCAGGAAGCCCAAGAAAAAGCAGCACTCCCTGGCAGGAGTCGTAGGGTCTGTTCTGAGCAGTGGTTGCAGGCCCCAGAGGGCTAGGACCGGTAAGCTGTGCTTAGGGCTGCAGACGCCTCATATTCAAAGCCCCACCAGGGACATCCTTGTAGGAAGGCCTCTCTGTGGAAAGCAAACACCGTAACGAGCCCTTTAAACGAAAACCAACAGGGGGAAAATGAAAACACCCTGCTGGCAGGCTTGTTTGTAGCTGCTCTTCTTTTTCTTTTCCTTTATTTTATTCATTGTCATTATTTATTTATTTATTTATTTATTTATTTATTTATTTTTGAAGTTGACCAGAGAGAGATAGAGAGAGAAGGAAAATGAGAAAGCAAGCTGCCAGGTCTCGGACTTGAATCGTGGCCACCCATGTAGGGGTCCAGCTGCTTTCACCACTGTGCACCTGCCAGCCCCCCCCCTTCATAAGGTCTTTGCTATAGGGTACATGCACTTACCAGAGAGACAGAGACAGTGAAAGGGAGTGAGAAATCCTTCCCCATCCCCAGGAATGGACATACCGCAACCCCTTCTCCATTCTCCTGGACTCTTGGGCATGCACGTCTGGCCTAAGTTTCATGCCACCAGGTTCAGGACTCAAACTGCAGTTGACCATGTGGTAGTCCAGCAGCTTAGCCACCATGCCCCCTGCTGGCCCCAGTAGCTGC
>NW_006199940.1:78598-85568 GCF_000334495.1 Tupaia belangeri chinensis | reverse complement strand
CGCCTCACACCAGCGCCCAGCCTACACCCCCCTCCCGGGAGGCCCAGGCCCGGCAGCGGCAGGTGTGCCTGCTCACGGGTAGCTCGTGAGTAGGCGTGGGTGTGGGTCCTGAGAACAGCCTCACAGACCACAGGCCTCCCCCGTGGGCACCGTGGTTGCCCCAGGAAGGGCTTCAGCTGGACTTTTCCTCTGCAGCACTAGGTGACCTGCCCCTGCATGCCAGTGCCTGGGTGAGGGCCTCCAGGATGGCAGGGCAAGTCCAGGCCAGGAGTGTGAAGGCACAGGGGCCTGGCCTTGCCTGCCCCTTACGGCCTCTGCAGGCCTCTTATTTGTACCCAAATTAGATAGTAAGTGGTTACTTGTGACCCTCGTCACCTGACACACTTCCCAGTGTGGGATGGCACGCTTAGAAGCCCCCCGCTGCCTCCTGAGGTGTGCTGGAGTGGTGGGAAGGGGGGGGCAGAGCCCCAAGCAGCTGGGAGTTGCACTCAGTCTCTGAAGAGGGGATGGGACAGTAACGTGAACTGACGTGACTCCACGTCACACAAGTGTCACCAAGCCAAGAGGGGCAGCTCTGAGAAAGCAGTGTCCCAGACCAGCAGCTCCATCTTTGCTCCTGGTGTGGAGATGGTATCAAGGTGCACTGCAGGTCATTCTTAGACGCCATTGCCTCTGTCCTGAGGGTGGGCATGGAGAGCCTCGGCCTCTCTACAGGAAGACAGGGAGAGATGGGGCTCCCAGGCTGTACCCTCCCTCAGCCGCTCAGTCCTGGCACCTGCTGCTCAGAGCACGGTCACTGCGGGGCCAGGAAGCCCAAGAAAAAGCAGCACTCCCTGGCAGGAGTCGTAGGGTCTGTTCTGAGCAGTGGTTGCAGGCCCCAGAGGGCTAGGACCGGTAAGCTGTGCTTAGGGCTGCAGACGCCTCATATTCAAAGCCCCACCAGGGACATCCTTGTAGGAAGGCCTCTCTGTGGAAAGCAAACACCGTAACGAGCCCTTTAAACGAAAACCAACAGGGGGAAAATGAAAACACCCTGCTGGCAGGCTTGTTTGTAGCTGCTCTTCTTTTTCTTTTCCTTTATTTTATTCATTGTCATTATTTATTTATTTATTTATTTATTTATTTATTTATTTTTGAAGTTGACCAGAGAGAGATAGAGAGAGAAGGAAAATGAGAAAGCAAGCTGCCAGGTCTCGGACTTGAATCGTGGCCACCCATGTAGGGGTCCAGCTGCTTTCACCACTGTGCACCTGCCAGCCCCCCCCCTTCATAAGGTCTTTGCTATAGGGTACATGCACTTACCAGAGAGACAGAGACAGTGAAAGGGAGTGAGAAATCCTTCCCCATCCCCAGGAATGGACATACCGCAACCCCTTCTCCATTCTCCTGGACTCTTGGGCATGCACGTCTGGCCTAAGTTTCATGCCACCAGGTTCAGGACTCAAACTGCAGTTGACCATGTGGTAGTCCAGCATCTTAGCCACCATGCCCCCTGCTGGCCCCAGTAGCTGCTCCTTTTTACAGAAAAAGTTCTGGGCCAGCAGGGGGCGTGGTGGCTGAGGCGCTGGGTCCCATCCGGGTACCTGCGTGGTCCTAGCTCTTGGGGACGTGTACACAGAGAAGGGGTTTCGGGGAGCCGGCCTCAGGCAGCACCCTCTCACTTTCTATCTCTGTGTCTCTGTGGCGGGTGCTAGTGCCTTAC
Source organism: Tupaia belangeri chinensis (assembly GCF_000334495.1). Classification (NCBI taxonomy): domain Eukaryota; kingdom Metazoa; phylum Chordata; class Mammalia; order Scandentia; family Tupaiidae; genus Tupaia; species Tupaia belangeri. The sequence goes on along the minus strand of NW_006199940.1, from coordinate 83,866 downwards.
GGCCAGAATCCTAAAATAAATACATAAATAAATAAGTTATAAAGAAAGTTTTGTTTCCATTTTATGTCATTCTTGAAAATGGAACAGGGAGACCAGTAGTTGGCATAATGGCTACGTCGCTGAACTCCCCCATAGTCAACTGCGGTTTGAGTCCCGGACCCGGTGGCTTTAACTCACGCCGGGCATGTGTGCATGCGTGCCCAAGATCCCGAGAGGAGAATGGAGAGGGGATTGCGGTGTGCCCATCCCCCATGGGGGGTGATTTCTCACTTTCTGTCGCTCTGTCTCTCTCTGTCTTTCTGGCAAGTGCACAGCAAAAACTATAGCAAAAACCTCTCAAAAAACTCCAGGATGGCAGGGCAAGTCCAGGCCAGGAGTGTGAAGGCACAGGGGCCTGGCCTTGCCTGCCCCTTACGGCCTCTGCAGGCCTCTTATTTGTACCCAAATTAGATAGTAAGTGGTTACTTGTGACCCTCGTCACCTGACACACTTCCCAGTGTGGGATGGCACGCTTAGAAGCCCCCCGCTGCCTCCTGAGGTGTGCTGGAGTGGTGGGAAGGGGGGGGCAGAGCCCCAAGCAGCTGGGAGTTGCACTCAGTCTCTGAAGAGGGGATGGGACAGTAACGTGAACTGACGTGACTCCACGTCACACAAGTGTCACCAAGCCAAGAGGGGCAGCTCTGAGAAAGCAGTGTCCCAGACCAGCAGCTCCATCTTTGCTCCTGGTGTGGAGATGGTATCAAGGTGCACTGCAGGTCATTCTTAGACGCCATTGCCTCTGTCCTGAGGGTGGGCATGGAGAGCCTCGGCCTCTCTACAGGAAGACAGGGAGAGATGGGGCTCCCAGGCTGTACCCTCCCTCAGCCGCTCAGTCCTGGCACCTGCTGCTCAGAGCACGGTCACTGCGGGGCCAGGAAGCCCAAGAAAAAGCAGCACTCCCTGGCAGGAGTCGTAGGGTCTGTTCTGAGCAGTGGTTGCAGGCCCCAGAGGGCTAGGACCGGTAAGCTGTGCTTAGGGCTGCAGACGCCTCATATTCAAAGCCCCACCAGGGACATCCTTGTAGGAAGGCCTCTCTGTGGAAAGCAAACACCGTAACGAGCCCTTTAAACGAAAACCAACAGGGGGAAAATGAAAACACCCTGCTGGCAGGCTTGTTTGTAGCTGCTCTTCTTTTTCTTTTCCTTTATTTTATTCATTGTCATTATTTATTTATTTATTTATTTATTTATTTATTTATTTTTGAAGTTGACCAGAGAGAGATAGAGAGAGAAGGAAAATGAGAAAGCAAGCTGCCAGGTCTCGGACTTGAATCGTGGCCACCCATGTAGGGGTCCAGCTGCTTTCACCACTGTGCACCTGCCAGCCCCCCCCCTTCATAAGGTCTTTGCTATAGGGTACATGCACTTACCAGAGAGACAGAGACAGTGAAAGGGAGTGAGAAATCCTTCCCCATCCCCAGGAATGGACATACCGCAACCCCTTCTCCATTCTCCTGGACTCTTGGGCATGCACGTCTGGCCTAAGTTTCATGCCACCAGGTTCAGGACTCAAACTGCAGTTGACCATGTGGTAGTCCAGCATCTTAGCCACCATGCCCCCTGCTGGCCCCAGTAGCTGCTCCTTTTTACAGAAAAAGTTCTGGGCCAGCAGGGGGCGTGGTGGCTGAGGCGCTGGGTCCCATCCGGGTACCTGCGTGGTCCTAGCTCTTGGGGACGTGTACACAGAGAAGGGGTTTCGGGGAGCCGGCCTCAGGCAGCACCCTCTCACTTTCTATCTCTGTGTCTCTGTGGCGGGTGCTAGTGCCTTACGGCCAGAATCCTAAAATAAATACATAAATAAATAAGTTATAAAGAAAGTTTTGTTTCCATTTTATGTCATTCTTGAAAATGGAACAGGGAGACCAGTAGTTGGCATAATGGCTACGTCGCTGAACTCCCCCATAGTCAACTGCGGTTTGAGTCCCGGACCCGGTGGCTTTAACTCACGCCGGGCATGTGTGCATGCGTGCCCAAGATCCCGAGAGGAGAATGGAGGAGAAGGGATTGCGGTGTGGCCATCCCCCATGGGGGGTGATTTCTCACTTTCTGTCGCTCTGTCTCTCTCTGTCTTTCTGGCAAGTGCACAGCAAAAACTATAGCAAAAACCTCTCAAATAAATAAATAAATAAATAAATAAAAAGAAGAAGAAGATGCAATAGGAAAAAGAGAAGTCACAGCAGTGCAGGAAGGGAATGGCCTTCACCGTGCTTGCTGCCAGGGGTGGGCGGGAGGTGGGGTGCGGGCTCACACTGCCATCTCACTGAGGACACAGGTCACACAGTGCGTGCTGGCCCGACCCCCACCTCCCCAGGCAGGAGAGTCTGCCGCCAGCACCTCACGACTCCAGATCAGGTGGCCACCTTGTCCCCACACAGTGGTGTCACCGCTTGCCAAGGCCACCCGCGTGAACTCCAGCTGGGACTTCTGGTGACACGTGAGACACAAGCTGGCCTTTGCCCCACCTGCTGGCACGTGGCTCTTAATGGACTCTCCAGAGTGAACAGGGTGTCTGTCATCTGTCTGTCAATCAGGTAGCTGCTGGCTGGGGCCCCTTGGCAGGATCAGAGGGTGGGACTTGCTGCCTCACTACGGCTTCCAGGGAGGAGGAGGGGCTGAGGGGCGGTGACCACCAGCTGCCAATGATGTGGTCAGTCATGTCAACATAATGGCCTCTGTGGAACCCTGATGGAACAGCAGTGTTCGGGAAACTCCTGCACAGCTGAGCACACGGAGGCTGGAAGGTACAGAAGCTCTGCCTCCCCAAGCTGTGCGTCTCTGTGGCACTGTAACACCTTTTAGAATAACCATGGAGGGACTGGCAGGTGGCGTGGTAGCTGAGGCGCTGCACTCTCACATGGCCGAACGTAGTTCAAGTCTCGGACTGGTACCTTGCTTTCTCACTTTCCCTCTCTCTCTGGTCAAACTGATAAATAATAATAAATAAAATTAAGTAAATAATTATTTAAAAGTAAATAGAGACCAGCAAATAGTGTAATGGTTATGTGTATGGACTCCCACATGGTTGACCGTGGTTCAAATCCTGAACCCAGAGGCTTGAAACTCATGCTGGGAGCATATGCGTGCATGTCCAAGATCCCAGCAGGAGAATGGAGAAAAGATTTGAGCGTGGCCATCCCCCCAGAGGGAGTGATTTCTTGCTATAAATAAACCACAGAAGGGGCCAGCAGGTAGCATGGTGGCTAGGATGCTGGACTCCCACGTGGCCAAACACGCAGTTTGAGTCCCAGACCTGGTGACTTGCATTCTTACTTTTCTTCTGTCTCTTTCTGATGAGTGTACATGCCCTATAGCAAATTAAAATAAAAATAATAAGAATTTTAAAAAGAATAAATGAAAAGGTGGCCAGTGTTTCCCTGAGTCCTAGGAGCCACTCTAGCAAATTAAGGAGAGAGCGGCAGGAGGCAGAGCCCATCTGTTGGCCGGGAGCCAGGTAAAACCACCAGGGCTGAGGCCTGGCATGTAAGGTGGAGGAGTGGCCTCCTCCGTGGGGTCTGATGCCGCCTCCGGGTGGCCACATCAGCACAGGGCGACGCTTGTGGGCACCCAACTGGGGCCGCTGCAGGAACTGTCGCTGGGCTGGCCTGTGGAGTGAGGCTTTAGTGGCGGAGCTCTGTCCTGGGAGCAGCACAGCGGCTGGGACACGCCCACTGAGCAGCTGTGCGTGTGCCTCACACCCTGTAGGCTGCTCCTAATGGGACCAGGCTCTCAGCTGATGCTGAGCAGAGAGCTGTTGCCAGGCAGTCCCACCTGGCCTCGGCCACTGCAGGCCCTGCTGCAGCCTGAAGCCACTGTGAAGACTGACAAGCTGACAAAGTGGCCAAAATGCCCTTGGGTCAGGATGAGACTCTTGAGAGGTGCGAAACCAGACAGGTTTGTACAAAGACACAAGCGTGCAAAGTTGGAGCCAAAGGAAAACGGAAAGAAAGGAAAGAGGAAGAAATCCACGCACTCCGGAAACACTGGGTTTACTCATCGGCCTCTGCGCCAGGGGCAGCCCCAGGATCCCACGGCCCCACGCTGCAACCGGGCTACCCTGGGAAGCACCGGGATCGCACTGAGTGTCTCTGCAGGGCACCAGGGCAGGCGCCACGTGTGGAGCATGTGCCCTCGCACCACCAGAGTGTCGGAGAGCATGGAAGGCCTTCGAGGCTGTGAGGGCTCTCCCCTGCAGGGTGGGGCCGGCCCCGGCTCGGGGGAGATCTGGGAAAGTCACGACGGCTGAGACGGCGGGCGCCACGTCTGAGCGTGGCATGGTGGCCATTACCTTGTCGTGCCGCCGCAGGTGCTCCTCGCAGGCACGGAGCAGCTGCCCGGGCCGCGCCTCCCCGAGGGCACACAGAGCACTGCACACCTGCTCCTGCACCGCAGGGTCCTTGTCGGTGATGGCGTCCAGCAGGGCGCGGCACAGCTCTAAGGCGACAGTCAGTCAGTTAGCACGCCCGGGCGCCCTCCCATCATGCCGCAGCTGCTCCCATGCCCTCCGCGTCTCCGAGCTTAGCCTCGCACTGCGGGGGGCACACACGGCCCAAGGGCAGCTCTGCTACCTCGGGCAGAGCTTGGGCAGGGACAGAGGGGCAGGGCTCCCAACTGGGCACACGTGGGCCCTCAGCAAGCGGCTGGCTTTGGCCACGAGGCAGAATGGCCCGCAGCCCACCATCTACAAAGCAGAGGCAGCCCTTGGCCACCGAGCCCGGAGGCGGGTGCTCCCAGACGCGGTGCCTTCTGCCATCTGTGAGCTGCCCAGCCTCAGCATCCAGCCAACTCTGCTCGGCCCAGGTCACTACTCGGTTCATCTGGGAGAGAGCTCAGAGGCCAGCTTCCCTTGTACCACATGTGCCGATGCCACGTGCCCACCTGAATCCCAAATCACAGCAGGTAGGCATGAGGCTGACACCTGCCACGAGGCCCACTCGCCCAGGGTGAGATGCCACAGCCCTTGCCCCAGCAGACAGGGCAGCCCTCGCCCAGGCCACAGGCACTCACTGTGCATGTAGGACTCAGCCATGGCGGGGCCGTGCTTCCTCACACCAGGCAGAACAGACAGCCTCTTCTCCAGCCTGGAACGAGAGCACAGCTCAGACTCAGCCTCCGCAGCAGCAACGTGCATGTGCACCTGCTACTTCATGTACAATACAATTTAAATAAATGTTTGGTTTTTAATGTTTTTGCCATATGGCGCATGTGCTCACTGGAGACATAGACCTGGAGA
>NW_006199940.1:78220-78567 GCF_000334495.1 Tupaia belangeri chinensis | reverse complement strand
AAGAGAAATCACTCCCCAAGGGATGGCCACGCCACAACCCCTTCTCCATTCTCTAATGGGGATTTCTGGCACACACGTACGTGTGCTTAGTGTGACCAAGTAGCCAGGTCTGGGACTTGAGCCGCAGATGACCACGTGGGAGTCCAGCGCCACACCCCCCGTGCGACTGCTGGCCCGGCATGGTTTAAGTGAACTTGTCCTGGGGTCACTCTCTGCCACACTGCGGCACAGCCGCTCAGAGGACAGGCGTCATCACTGGCCCTCAGCCCTCCTCTGCCCGACAACCGGCAGCTCCTCGAGGCACTGGCCACCAGGCCTGCTCGCCCTGAGTTAGGTCATGGCGGCAT
>NW_006199940.1:68415-77304 GCF_000334495.1 Tupaia belangeri chinensis | reverse complement strand
GTCTGGCCACGCCCCCTGCTAAGGCGCCCCCACCTCGCTCTGTGGCCAGACCCTTGCCACATCACACCCTCCAAGGCCCACCCTCGCCAGGCAGCAGCTTCATCCCAGTGCTCGCCCCTCCATCCTCTTGGCCACCTCCACCTGCCACTGCCCCCTCACATTTCCAGGGAAAACAGAGGCCACAGCATGGCCCTCGCCAGCAGGACGTCTTGCGGGGCTGCAGCGGGGGGGAGCTGGGTGAATCTCGGGAGAGGCTGAGTGAGAGGTGGCAGGCTGGCCCCAAGTGCCCACCGCCTGGTGCCGCCCACTGAAGTGATGGAGATGCAGGTTCTCCAAGAGCAAACCCACAAGCGCACTAGAAAGCAGACGGGCCATGGGAACAGACCAGGGTCCCAGAGTCCCAGCAGACGGAGCAGACAGCATGGGCTCGGAGACAGGTGCTGGCCAGCCTCCCCCACCCTCCTGGGACACACGGGGAGGGCGGGCAGTGAGTGTGAGCTGCACACAGACACAGCAGGCAGCTGGAGTCCGAGTAGGCGGGGAGGGCGGCGTGGCGGGAGGGGGGCAGTCAGGCAGGGCTAAGTCCTCAGAGTGAAGGACCGAGGCCCAGCCCTGTGAGGGGCCTGTCTTCCTGGGCAGCTGTCCTTCTCACTGTCCAGGAAGACAAAGAACACCAGTGGGCTCCACTGCGTGGCAGCACCCCACGGGAGGGGCAGCCCTGACCAGCCAGAAGTCAGGAAGCATGAGACACCGGCAGCCCCCACCCAGGTGAGTCTAACGGTCACCAGCCTGCCCTACTGACAGAATGCCCAAGACCTGGACAAAGCACGGAACTGCAGTCTCGAGACAAGGGTGTTAGAGAAGAGGGCGTGAGCCCCGAGAGCTGGAAACGCACGAGCCTGTGGCACCTAGCTCGTGGCCAGGACAGCGTGCAGCCTGGACAGCACGCCCCGGCCCAGGGCAGCTCAGGAGCTGATGTGGAGGAAAGAGGCATGATGTTCAGAACATGGTGGCCTGAGAAGCTGCTGGTGCCGAGGCCTTCAGCCCCACAGGTGTGAGGCGGCCAGTTCTGCCTACAGCCTGGAAGAGCAAGACACCGATCCCCACAATCACCAGAATCAGTCCTCAAGAACCTCAAGACAGGGACCAGCAGATGGCATAATGGTTATGTCACTGGACTCCCACGTAGTTGACCGTGGTTTGAGTCCCAGACCCGGTGACTTAAAAAATTTATGCAAATCACGAGTGCATGTGTGCCTACCCAAGATCCAGAGAGAAGGGAGAAGGGACTGTGGCATGGCCATCCCGTCAGGGGTGATATCTCGCTTTCTGTCTCTTTGGCAAGCATGTGTGCCCTGTAACAAAAAATCTCTCTCGGGACCAGCAGTTAGCGTAATGGCTATGTCGCTGGACTCCCACATAGTCGACCGCAGTTCAAGTCCCAGACCCAGTGGCTTAAACTCACGCCGGGCGCGTGTGCGTGTGTGCCCAAGATCCCGAGAGGAGAATGGAGAAGGGATTGTGGCATGGCCATCCCCCCGGGGGTGATTTCTCGCTTTCTGTCTCTCTGTCTCTCTCTGTCTGTCTGGCGAGCGCACGCGCCCTGTAGCAAAAACCTCTCTCAAAAAAAAAAAAAAATCTCTCTCAAAAAAAAAAAAATTTCAAGATGGGGGCAGCAGATGGTGTAGTGGTTAAGGGTTAAGGTGCTGGACAGCCACAGAGCCAACCGTGGTTTGAGTACCAGACCCAACAGGTTGAAATTCACACCAGCCAATGTGCCCAAGATCCCAAGAGCAGAATGGAGACGGGATTGCGGCATGGCCATCTCCCTGGGGGTGATTTCTCGTTTTCTCTATCTCTTCTGCAAGCACATGTGCCCTATAGCAAAAATCTCTTAAAAAACAAACAAAACCTTCCAGATAGTAAGTTTGTGTTGTTCAAGACACTAAATTCCCAGTAATTTGTGACAGTATTATAAAACTAACACAGGTGTCGGGACCAGCAGTTGGCATGATGGCTGTGTCACTGGACTCGCATGTAGTTAACCACGGTTCGAGTCCTGGACCCGGTGGCTTAAACTCACACCAGGCACGTGTGCGTGCATGTCAGAGATCCCGAGAGAATGGAGGAGAAGGGATTGCGACGTGGCCATCGCCCCTGGGGGTGATTTCTCGCTTTCTGCCTCTTTCTCTTCTCTCTTTCTGGTGAGCACACGTGCCCTATAGCAAAAAAAAAAAACTCTCAAAAAAAAAAGAAAACTCGGGCGCGTGTGCGTGCGTGCCCAAGATCCCGAGAGGAGAATGGAGGAGAAGGGATTGCGGCGTGACCATATTGCGGCGTGACCATCCCCCTGGGGGGGGTGATTTCTCACTTTCTGTCTCTATGTCTGTCTGGCGAGCGCACATGCCCTATAGCAAAAATCTCTCAAAAAAAAAAAAAAAAGGAAACTAACACAGGTGCCAGGTGCCGTGTGTGGGAGGCTGGAAAAGGACCACCTGAGAGGGTTAGCAGGTGGGGCCAGCAAGCACCTTAGTAGTTAAGGTCCTAGACTCCCCATGGCCAACCACAGTTTGAGTCCCAGACCTGGCAGCTTCTTTTCTCACTTTCTCTCTCTGGTCAGTAGACACGCCCTGTAGCAAATTTAAATAATAATAATAATAAATAAAATTAAATTAATGTGAGACCAGCAGATGGCATAATAGTTGCGCTGGACTCCCATGTGGTCAGCCATGGTTCGAGTCCCAGACCCGGTGGCTTAAAACTCATGCTGTCTGGGGAACCAGCAGTTAGCGTAATGGCTATGTTGCTGGACTCCCACGTAGTCGACTGTGGTTCGCGTCCCGGACCCAGTGGCTTAAAACTCACACTGGGCGCGTGTGCGTGCGTGCCCAAGATACCAAAAGGAGAATGGAGAAGGGATTGTGGCATGACCATCCCCCCGGGGGGGTGATTTCTCGCTTTCTGTCTCTATGTCTCTCTGTCTGGCGAGCGCACGCGCCCTATAGCGAAAACCTCTCCAAAAAAACAAACAAAAAACTCATGCTGTCTGCATGCCCGAAATCCCAAGAGGAGAATGGAGAAGGAACTGTGGTGTGGCCATTCCCCTGGAGGGTGATTTCTCACTTTCTGTCTCTCTGGCAAGCACACATGCACTATAGCAAAAAATCTCTTAAAAAAAAAAAATTAGTAATTCTTTAAAAAAGAAAAAAAGGATTAGCAGAAACATCTAGAGCCTACGGAAAGCCAGGGGTCGTGCCTGCTTCCCACAGCCAGAGAGGGACGGACTGTAACTCACAGGGCACCAGGCAGCATGCTCAGGGGGGCTCTAGTCCAGTGACAGAACAGGGCTAGCCCAAGCTGAGTGCTATCACGTCTCACCTAACAAAGTAGAAATAAGACCAGAAAGGGTCAGATGGGTCCCGAGTAACTCGGCCACGTCTGGCACTGACTCCCGAGGGGCAGGGCGGCAAAGCACCGGCACCCGCGGGGAAGTGAGTGTCTGCCACAGAAACAGCCAGGCACGTGGGAAGACGACCCACCCACACAAGCAGGCGGACTGGAAGTGACACGGGAGGATCGGCTGCCCGGGACATTTAAACAGCCGTCCTAACCATGTTTCGTACACTCACACAGGAAAGACTGAGCATTTCACAGAGAGCTCAGCCAAACCCTGACTCACAGAGCTGAGATTCCCTAGGGTTCTACTGTGGGAGGCTGCCCACCAGCGACTATCACTGGTTTCTCAGAAAGCAAACAATTACACAATGCCAAAGGCCACAATTGGTTACCTTCAAAAAACCTGACCTTCGAAACCATACTCTGATTGGCCACTAGAATCCCTCAGATTTGCATATCTGGCACATCATGATTGGTCCAAAAGAAACCAATCATAACCCACCTTTTACAACCAATCACGGCCCACCAGCATGTATATAACCACGATGCCTGGCCCACAATCACCAGACGACCAGGAAGACGACACAGACGACCCGGAAGACCCTTAAGAGTTGTAACACCACATCGTCTCCGGACGACCCTGAAGAGCTGTGACACCGCATCGTCTCCGGACGACCCTGAAGAGTCTGAAGACTGCGTCGTCTCTGTGCTGTACCTTGCTGCCCACAATAAATAGATGACACTGAAGACACTGTGTCGTCTCCGTGCTGTAACACTACGCCGCTTGTCCAGGCTCTCATTCCTTCACTCAGGAAACCTGTTCAACTGTCCCCCCAGGTCGGGACATTCTACCAAACATTTCAGAAAAATGCCAGCTCAACGCAAGTTCTTTCAGGAGAACTGAAAAGAAGAGAGTGCTTCCCACCTGTGCCCACAAGGCTGGCCTCAGTCTCAGCACAGCCAGACAAAGCCAGCACAGGGAACCAGAGACAAAGACAGAGAAATTCTTTTTCTGTTGTTGAGGTTTTTGCTATAGAGCACGTGAATTCACCAGAAAGACATAGAGACAGAAAGTGAGAAATCACCCCCCAGGGGGGATGGCCATGCCGCAATCCCTTCTCCTCTATTCTCCTCTCGAGATCTTGGGCACGCATGCACACGTGCCCGGTGTGAGTTTAAGCCACTGGGTCTGGGACCTGAACCGCAGTCGACTACATGGGAGTCCAGCAATATAGCCATTATGCCAACTGCTGGTCCCAAGTACTAGTATTTTTAAAAAAGAATTATTTCATTTCATTCATTCATTTTAATTTGATCAGAGAGGACAGAAGAAGAGAAAAAAAAAAGCCACTAGGTCTGGGACTCCAACCCTGGCCAGCCACGTGGGATTCCAGCACCCTTAACCACCACACCACCTGCCGGCCCCAGTATAGTATTTTTAAATTGCTATAGGGTATATGCACTCACAAGAGAGAGAGAGATGTGGGAGTCCAGGGCCTTAAGCACCATGCCACCTGCTGGCACCCTGTGGCAAATTTTTAAAAATAAAGTAATATAAAAAAGAAAAACTAGGGCCAGCTAGGTGGTTAAGGCAGCTGGATCCTACATGGATGACAGCATGGTTCAAGTTCCAGCCCAGTGGCTTAAAAGCCATACTAGAGGGGCCAACAGATGACATAGGGGTTATGTCTCTGAACTCACACATGGTTGACCACAGTTCAAGCCCCAGACCCAGTAGCTTGAAACACACACCAGGCACATGTGCATGCATGCTCAAAATCCCAGGAAGAGAATGGCAGAGAAGGGATTGCAGCGTGGCCATCCCTCCTTGGGGAGTCATTTCTCACTTTCTCTCTGTGTCTCTCTACAAGTACACACACCCTATAGCAAAAAAAATCTTTAAAAAAAATAAGAAGGACCAGCAAGTGGTGTGGTAGTTAAGGTACTGGACACTCCCACATGGCTGACCACGGTTCAAGTCCTGGACCTGGTAGCTTGCTTTCTCATTTTCCCTCTCTCTCTCTGGTCAAATTAAAATAAATGAATGAATAAATAAAATTAAACAAAATATATCTTTAAAAAAATAAAAGAGAGAGAGAAGTTATGCAACATGGTGACTATAGTTAAAAAGATGTGGGATGTCTGTGAAACAGCACAGTACCTACCACTTTAGAAACGTTTAGAATTTGTATATTCACGAAAAAGGATTCCCATGACGTTGATAATCACATCCTGAGCCATTATTTCTGCCCACACTATGTCCAGGAGGCACGAGTAGGAATGCCAGTCTTCCAAGTTCAAAACACAACTACTGGGGGGGTCGGCAGGTGATGTGGTGGCTAATGTGCTGGACTCCCACATGGTGGGCCATGGGTCAAGTCCTGGAACTAGCAACTTGAAAATCATGACGAGCACATGTGTGTGCGTGTGTGTGTGTGTGTGTGTGTGTGTGTCCAAAATCTTGGGAGGAGAATGGAGGAAAAGGGACTATGGCGTGACCATCCCCCTGGGGGTGATTTCTCACTTTCCATTCACTGTCTCTCTTTCTCTTCTCGGCGAGCAAAAACCTTAAAAACAATCACCACCAAAAGATGTAATGTGGGTCAGCAGATTGCATAGTTGTTAAGGCACAGGGTTCCCACATGGCCAGCTGCAGCCTGAGTTCTAGACCTAGCAGCTTAAAAATCACATTGGGCACGTGTGTGCCCAAGATCCCAAGAGGAGAATGGAGGAGAAGGAATTGAGGTGTGGCCATCCCCCCTGGGAGGGGACTTCTCGCTTTCCATCTCTCTGTCTCTCTCTGTCTTTCTGGTGAGCACACGTGCCCTAGAGCAAAAAAAAAAAAAAAAAACTCTCCAAAAAATATTTTTTAAAAAAGAACACAAAATATATATTATACACACATACACAAGTTTTGTCCACTGAAAAATAACAATTTCAAAACAAGACAAGACAGTTATCCCTTACCACTTTCATAATGGGTCCATCAGCTGAGTACCACTGTGCAGAGGGCCTGTGTAGTCACCGAGCCGAGCAGTGGGGCCCTCGTGCTCTTGGGAGAGAGCCCCTGCAGACCAGCAGCCGAGCTCTGCTGCCCTCCCAGAGCGGAGCACCGTGAGGCTGCACCTCTCACGGCCAGGCCCACTCAGAGGCCCGGCTTCTCTGCACGTGCTCAACATGTGGCCTAGACAGAAGCATGTGAGGAATCTCAGCCCCGTCTGTCACCTACAACGGTGACAGGTAGCCTCTTTCTAGTCATGGACAGGACTGAAGACTCACAAGTGAGAGGCGTGTGCTGAGCTGGACACAGGGTCCGACTCAGCGAGGCCAGGGATGCTGCGGGCACTGGGGCCTGAGCAGCCTGAGGGGAGGCCCCCACGGGTCAGAGGGTCCAACTCCATGAACACACCCTCACACTGGCACGCACATGCACGTCCATGGATGTCTGAGAGCACACTGTGCCTGGTCAAGCTAAGCAGACCATCAGGAGCACACTGCAGGGAGACAGAGGCGGGCGCTCTCTCGCTGCGTGGTGCACGTCTGTACACAAATGAAAGGTGGCCTCCCTCTGGCCATGTTTAGGAAGGGCAGCTGGCTTGGTCTGGGCCCACACAGTCCCTGGCTTCAAGGCTGTCTCAGCCACAAAAAGGGTATGAGCATTAGAGCCGCCATGTGTTTTGACACCACAAAGGTGTGACAGCCAGCTGGAGGCTTGGGTATGGGCCAGGACTAGAGGGGGAGTCAAAGAATGTCCCCCACACCTGGGCCCAGGGACTATCCCTCTCTGTGCAAGAGCCAGAAAAGAAGGAACTTCCAGTCACCGACAAGAACCTGGGCTGGCGCCCAGGGAAGGGCAGCTGCATAGCCCTGCTTGGAGCCTGCTGGGAACATGCTTTCTCCACACAACCCATGCTGGGCTGTCACTGGGTTCACACACACTCACTCTCCCAGAGCTGGGAGGCTTCTCTGTTGTTGTTTATTTTTTAAAGAGAAATCTTTGCTATTTAGGTTGCATGCGCTCAGTGGAAAGAGAGACAGAAAGTTAGAAATCATCTCCAGGAGGAATGGCCACAACTGCAATCCCTTCTCCTCTCAGGATTTTCAGCACACACACTTGCATACGCTGGGTATGAGTTTCAAGCCTCCAAGTCCTTGACTCAAACAGTGGTTGGCGACCTGGGAGTCTAGCACCTTAACTAGTGAGCCACCTGTGGTCCAGGAAGGCCCCTCTAGAGCAGAGAAGAAAGCTTGCTTCTTTTCATATCTGGCAGCCAGTGTTCTCCAAGCACGGCCAGTAGCCTGCAAGAGCCACGGCAGGCTTCCCTGGCACCCCTACCCAAGGAGATCGGGCTGTGGCAGCTGGCCTAGGGGATCTAATGAGGGGTGTGGGGCTGCTGATCAGACTCAGCCGCAGCCCCGTCATCTCGCCTGGGCTTTCTGGACCCTGGGAGAGAAAGCTACGTACAGACCCTTCTCTGAGCCCATGGGACAGCTGGGACTGCAGCCAGCATGTTCCCCCCGGCACCACCTCTGATCCACAAGAGTCCCTTGCCAGGCAGCAACTCACCCTGGGGAGCGAGAAGTAGCATGACACGGCTCTGAACAAGCCAAGGCAGCCTCGCCATCGGTCCCCACTCTGACACACCGGAGGGCCAGAGATGCCTGCTCCTGGGAGCCATGGCAGCCAAGGCCTGGAGACAGAGATCCTGCTGGGAGCCCCACGTCCAGGCAGCCACAGCCCAGACAGAGCCCGCAACGGTGGCATCAACAGGCCCTGATGGGCTTAACCCCACACAGGGCGCAGCGACCGCAGCGCATCTCGGTCTGGATGCAGACAGAGCTGCAGGAGTGCTCACTGGCACTTACCTGTCCAGGTACACGCTCCAGGTGCGCTGTCCTGGACACACTAGGGTGCTGCCGCGCTGTATCTGTCACACATCCGGACGGGCATCGTCTCAGGACCCCAACCGTTCTAAAAGTCAACACTCACCCCCCTACCCCCCCACCCCCACCGCCCCAGCTGCATCCTGCGTGCATGGCCACAGGCCGGTCAGAAGTCAGCCCCAGAAGTCAGCACGACGGTGGCGCCACGCCCTCCCCAGACCCCATAGACAACCACAGGTGCCTTCCGTGCTCAGTCCTCCACCACAGCCCTCTCCAGACAGCCCTCGCTGCAGGCCTGTGCAGTCAAACCCACCTCCACCCCAGTGCCAGCTGGGGCCCACAGCTACCCCTTGGCTCCCAGGGGCCCCTCGACCCTCACATGCCCTGCTACTGCCCAGGCTTACATGGTGGCCGTCCCTGGAGCCGGCAAGACCGACCTCTGTGGAGCGAGCCTGCAGCTGGGCTGCTGCCGCAGGAAAACAGGCCCTGGCCTCCCAGGCCCCTAGTCCCCCTGGTCCCCTAGTCCACCACGGCACCCCCCGCTCCCGACTCCCGGGCCAGCCCCGCCGGGCCCCAGCTCTCACCTCGCTCGGCCGGCCCGCGCCGGCC
>NW_006199940.1:62119-67774 GCF_000334495.1 Tupaia belangeri chinensis | reverse complement strand
TCGCGCTTCCCCGCCCGACACACCGCCCCCAGACGGTCCTCACCCCGGACACGGGCCCAGTACACCCGAGGCGCGTCATGGCGCCCAAATGTGCACAGAGCTACAGGTGGACTCGCTAGCACTTACCTGTCAGATACACACGCCGGGTGTGCCGTCCTGGATATACTGGGGCGCTGCGGTCTCTGGATCTGTCACACCTATGCACATAGCGAACAAGCCACCAAACGCCCCAGAGACCGGGGTCGCGGCCCGGCCGGCCGTACACAGGTCCGCGTGCTGGTCCGAGGTCCACGCCGCGCGAAGCGAGATCAGGTCCCTGCACTCCACTCGGGGCTAGCCGACGATTAGGACAATTACAGCTCCCGCGAAGTGCTGTGAAGGGGCACGGGCAAAGAGGGGTGAGAGGGAGCGGGAAGTCGCGGGAATGCGGCTCTGGGTCCAAGAAGGGAGCCAGAGGTGATCCCGGAGGCCGGACGTGAGAAGGGCCGTTTTGGAAAGAGGAAGTGTCTGGGGCCAGCAGGTGATGTGGTGGATGAGGGCGCTGGATTCCTACATGGTGGGCCATGGTTTGAGTCCTGGACCTGGTGGCTTGCTTTTTTGCTTTACCTTTCTCTCTCTCTCTCGGGTGGTCAAATCAAGAGATAACAATGACAAATGGAATTAAATAAATAAACAATTATTTGGGAAAAAAAGAGGAAGTGTCAGCTGTGTCCTGGTCTGACCACAAGTGTGAGATGTGGGACAGGGGCCACAGACCGCTGAGGGCGGGGAGGCGTTAAAGTGTGAGTTCCTGTTGGTGCAGAAAGTTCATACTGGCTCTTTTTCTTGTTCAGAGGGTACGTGCGCTCAGAGACAGAGAGGTGCACCAGCCACAGCCCTTCTGGGCTCTGCACCCTGGATTTGGGCTAGTGCACACCCATGTCTAGTGTTCTCTCGGGCCACGGGAGCTGGGGTTTGTCTTGCTCAGCCATGTGAGCTCTTAACTGTGAGGCTAACAGGCTGAACCACAAAACAAATTTAAAACCCACACAGGTTTTTCATAACATGCATTTCCTGTGAACTTTTCTTTTAATAATTATTTGTAGCTCTGTTCATTCATTCATTCATTCATTTTAATTTGACCAGAGAGAGACAAAGCAAGAGAGAGAGAGAAGGAAAGTGAGAAAGCAAGTCCCCAGGTCTGGGACTCGAACTGCGGTAGGCCATGTGGGAGTCCAGTACCCTTAACTACCACACCACCTGCTGGCCCAATTTCCCATGAACTTTTTGAAGACCTGGTGTGTTGTAGGGATGGAACCTGAGAAGACACAGGACACAAGTGGGGGCCTGGCCCTAAACACCACCAGGAGGGCTGCCCGGGCCTGAGAGTGACCCAGGAAGGAGGCAGGAGGCCTCTGCCTGGACGGCCCCTCCAGCTGAGAGCCCTGCAGTGGCTCTGCTGGTACCCCCACCCCCGTGGACTTGGAACCATGGCAGCCATCTTTTTTAAAATTTTTAATATTTTATTTAACTTTATTTATTTACTTATTTTAATTTGACCAGAGAGGGACTGAGCAAGAGAAAGAGAGAGATAAAGAAAGCCAGCCACCAGTCTGGGACTAGAACTGTAGTCGGCCATGTGGGCATGCTGCGCCCTTAACCACCCATGCCACCCGCCTTTGCACCCCCCCTGGCTGCCAGGTGTGCACAACTTCATTTCTTATTATTATTATGTTAATGCCAGGCTCTGCTCTAAAGCACAAAGCTCTGTAAAGGGGGGGGGCGCTGGAGGTGATGTAAACAGCAGGTGATGTCAGGCCTGCCTGCTCAGCCCCATGCTAGCTTCCAGCCAGGTTCTGGAACTGCTGGGCCAGGCCAGTGCCCTGGGGGCAGGCATGGTCACCAAGCCTATGGCCCAGAGGACTGAGGGTGATCCAGCAAGATGTTCTGAATGGACCGGTTCCCCTGTGCTGGAAGAGCCCAGCCATCTGGCAGCTCCCACAGCGCAAGTGTCACGCATAGGGGAAGTTGCTGCCTACTCGCTGGCCTGCCCTCTGCATGGGAAGGCAGCCTGGCCAGAGGCAGGGACCTGAAGTGTGGGAACATCTGCTGGATGGCCAGGCCTAAAGCTGACTGTGAGCAGAGACCTGGCCCATGCCCCTCTGCAGGAGGCCCACACTCCACCCTTGTCGGGCTGGAAACTCAATTCCCCTGGCCCAGCCTCTGACCCCAATTGGCTCAGCCTCCACCCCCACTCCTGCCCAGACATGCACACAGCACACTCCCGGCTTCACCGCCCTCCGCACCCCACCCCGGCCTGGGGTGCGAGGACTTGCCGAGAACGCCTTCAGAGACTCCATGGCCCACATGGCTGAGACCCTTGTAGGCAAGTCACCTGGGGGCAGGCTGACCTGGGGGGCCTGTGTCACCAGGGCACCCCCAGCCCAACAGCCAAAACCTACAGGGGAGGTTGGGGTCACACTGCAGAGCTCATGGCTCCAGAAGCATCCTCTATGCCATGGTGACCAGGAGACCACCCTTCAGAGAGCAGTGCACTGCTACATCACGGGCCTTCTGGCCATGCCTGTCCCCAGGTGAGACCTGCCACCTTGTGTCCTGAGTCCCAACTCAAGCCTGCAAAGTCCCGTGTCATCCTGTGTTGAGGGGCACTGATCTGACTGACACTCTCCCCACCCACTAGGCCACAACCCCCCGTTCTTCACACTGCGGCACCAGCACCAGCAGGCACATGAGAGCTTGGGGGCCAGAGGCAGTTGGCAGCCTCAAGCTCTGACCCAGAGTGCCAGGACTCGGTCTGGGGGCCACTCCAACTACAGCCGTGTGCTCACCTGGGACTCCAGCCGGGTGGCCACGCACCCCTGGATACTGTCTGCCACACAGGTACTCTACATGCCATGTGATGCAGTGTCACATAGGGTGTGCCCACAGTCCCCCTGCACTCTCGGATGTAGGGGTAGGACCCAAGCTCCCGGCCTTCCACAAGGCAGAGGCAGACTCAGAGTCGCCAAGGCCATTCCTGCAGCTGCAGCGGCCCCTGCAGCACATGCCACAGGGGGGCACCGCTGGCCCGGCACTCGGCCCATGGCCTGTCCTTGACAAAGCACAGGTTCGTCTAGGCTGGGGTGCAGTGCTCCCCCGGTGGCTGCTGGGACTGCTCCACACTTGCTGCAGGAGCCCACCTGGGCACTGCCTGGTCAGGAGGGTGAGGCCACGGTGTCTATCCATGACGCCAAGGAGGCGGATGCCTCTGACCCTGCTGAGCAAGGATAGACCACTGTCTCACAGGGTTCTAGGGCAGAGAACACGCGGAGCCACACGTCACAATTGCCTGAAGCGCGGGGACTTTAATGGGCACTGAGAGGGCCATAGGTGGGGAGACACCTGGCACCCACAAAGCAGTTGGTCACGGTGGGAAGCAGAGGGTGGGGCAGGTCACCAGCTCACTGAAACCCCCAGGAAAACAAGCTGAGCTCCTTCAGAAAAGTCTGAGGGCCACCACACAGGACATTCCTGCAGAAGACGGCCGAGTGGGCTGATAAGAGGCTCAGGAGGGGGTAAAATGGGGAGACTGGCAGGACAGCCTGCTGCATGGACTGGGAGCTATGGCACTGGGGAGTGCACAGAGCCAGAGGAGAGACAGAAGAGGCTCTGGGGCGCACAGTGGCTCGATGGGGCAGCGAGTGGCTAGGCAGGGCCGGGTTGCAAGGGCATCTGGGCAGCACCGCAGAGGGAGGCAGGCAGCCCTGGGAGCAGGAGAGGAGGGTCTGGCTTTCTTGAAGAGCAGCCAAGGCTCAAGGAAGCTGACCAGGGGCACCAAGAGCACGAGTTCAACCTGGGACCAGGAAACAGGACTGGGGACAGGGCCCAGTCCTCAAAAGACGGAGTCTAGGCATGCTGGGCTGGCCTTTGAGGCCAGGCCCTCGGCAGGGTGAGCTGAGGGCTCCAGGGGGCAGGACCGACAGCAGGAAGCAGTCCCTTTACTTCTGTGCCCAGGCAGGTCCACACGGGCCAGACACACAGGCTCACAGCTGAGATGTTCCGCCCATGGCTGCACCTGGGAGGCTCCTCAGGGCCCCGCCCACTAGCACCACCTCATGTGGGGGGTAGCTGGGTCGCAGGGCTTGCTGGGAGAGGCCCTGGCTTGCCAACGTTTGTTGAGCATGTACCTAAAACCTTGGGCACCTCACGAACCTACGGGTAGCCCTGCTGTTCAGAGAAGGGGACCAGAGAGCCAGCTGTGCAGGAGGCCTGGCAGGAGGGCCTGAACTGCTGCCAGGCCACAGGGGCCTCAGGTGGGTGCAGCCCCTGCACCCTGAGGCTCCATGGCCATCGCCCTCTGCTGGCGTTCCAGCTGTTCACGCTGCAGCTGCTCCTGCTCCTGGCAGTCCAGCTGCTGCAGCTGCTGCTCCACGTCCTCTGGCACCTGCACCTCCAGCAGGTTCTCCATGCCACGCTCAGGCTCATCCCCAATCAGCACCTGCCAGCAGGGAGGCTGGTGAGCAGCTGGCTGGCCAGAGCCCTTCCCCAGCCTCTCCAACCCTCCACTCACCTGGATAAGCTTCTCACAAGCGGCGCGCACATCGGGTTCTGGCTCCCAGCTGTGCAGTTCACGAAGGATCAGGTAGGTTCCCTGGTCCCGCACCTGCTGCCGGCCTGGGGCAGTGGCTGTTAACTGGGGAGATGGATGTCGTTGCCCAGGTGCTGGGTTCCCCCGTGTGGGCTTGTGCAGGCATGTGTGTAGGAGGGCCCCTGCTCACCAGCATGATAGCTTCGATGAGCATCTTGCGGATGTCAGCATCTGGCTCCCGCTGCTTGTCCGGGGGCAGGTACTGTAGGTCAACAGGCAGTCCTAGGAGGGAGGTGGGAGCCGTTGGGGCCCTGGGCAAGCTGGCTGGGCCAGGCTCTGCCTGTGCAAGTCCCACTGTGTTCAGCAGCTCCCTGCTCAAAGGTTTCAGAAGGGGACTGGGGTCTAAACACCCGCTCTCTCTGTTCCTCCTACCCAGCCTGTCCTGAGGCGGAGCCCAAGCTACTCACGGTCCATCTCTTCTTCAGAGAAATCCTCAGGCCCAGCCAGGGGCAGCAGCAGGAAGGGGAGAATGTCCACCTCAGGCCCCAGCAACCACTTGTGGTGTTCTGGGGGCAAAGGGACAGGGGTAGGCTTGTCCAGTGGGGCCCAAGAGACCAGTTTTCACCCCTCTTCTGGCAACCCTCCAAACCCTCACCACCACTCACGGTGCTCAAAGCAGCAGTTCCGTAGCGTCCCCACCACCCCACCCCTGCGCACCGAGGAGTCTGGGTACTGGGTAAGTGGCAGCAGCCACTGGATCACGCACCTGTTGGGAAGGGCCACTCAGTGCTGTCGGGCTCTCTGCCCTCCCCGCCCCTCCCGCACAGGCGGCCTGGCTCACCTGTCTGGGTCCAGCAGGAAGGCACGCGCCATGGGCCTCTGGCTGAGGTTGGAGAGCAGCGGCCCCAGGTAGTGCAGGGGCGCGTGGGTGTTGTAGCCAGGGGTGCACAGTGCACTCACCAGATGCTCCAGGCCCGAAGCCCCCGGCTCGACCGCCTCCAGCATCGCTGTCACCGCGGCACACGGCGCTGGCTCGCGGCTGAGGTTGGCCAGCGCGGCGGCCGCCTCCTCGGCCCAAGGCCACTGAG
>NW_006199940.1:56416-62000 GCF_000334495.1 Tupaia belangeri chinensis | reverse complement strand
GTCCCGGAGCCGGTCAGCGCCAGCACGTGCCGCGCCGCCGCCGCCTGCAGGTCCACCCGCACGCCGGGCGCCAGGAAGGGCAGCAGCTGTGCCGGCCCTGCCTCCGCGCCTGCCTCCCACGCTCCGTCGGACGCGTCCGTGCCCGCCCCGATCTCTCCCATGCCCACCGGCCGGTGACGGCAAACGCGCCGCCAGCCGCTCGGATCCGCTCCGCCACACTCGGGCCCTGGCGGAGGGCCAGGGCCCACCCACCAGAGAAACGGAAGTCGCAGCAACCAATCCGAGGCGTGGAGGCGTGGTCAGGGAGGGGCGCGGGGTGTTGTGGGACTAGGGGCCGGAAGTCGCCAGAGCGGCGCGGAGCCCAGACTCCCGGGGCTGCCGGTTGTCCCCTTTGCGGCCCGCGCTCCCGGCTCCCCACGGCCCTGCCGGCCCGCCTCCACTCTCGCCAGGAAGCCTCCGCGCCAGGTGGAGTCGGCTCCTGCGCCGGCGCCGGCCCTGGACAGGCCTGGTGCCCGGCTTCGCAGAGGCCGGAGTGTCTTGGTCGGCACACAGCTCTTGGTCCAGGCGGCGTCTGGCCAGTGGAGACCGAGCGGGTTTCCTGGGGTGTGTAGACTTGCTCGTAGCGCCTCTCACTCCTTTCCTGGTCTGCACGTTCCTGGAGAGGGCTCTTTAGATAGGAACAGCAGTTGGCGTAATGGCTATGTCGCTGGACTCCCATGGAGTCTACCGCGTTCGCATCCCGGACTCTCCCGGACTCGGCTTAAACTCGCCAGGCGTGTGTGTGTGTGTGTGTGTGTGTGTGTGTGTGTGATCCCGAGAGGAGAAGGGACTTTCTGGCGAGCGTATAGCAAAAACCACTCCAAACCATCTGCCAGGGTGCACAAGTGTCCTGTTAAGGGACACAGGTGTCCAGCTGGACGCAGGCATTAGGAGGTCCACCCATAGGGAGGCCAGGAAAGGCCTACGAATCCCCAGGGACCCAGCAGGGCAGAATCACTCCACAGACAGACCTCAGGGCCGCGCTAGAAAACAAAAATGGAGACAACAGTGGCTGAGGTTAGGGAGGCAGCTGGGACCTGGCTCCCCCTCCCTGGACATCTGCCCTACCGCGAACCACTTCCCATCTAGGCGTGTAGATTTAAAATAATGCCGAATGGAGGTGCTGACCTGCAGATGGCGTGGGACTCCCATGTAGTTGACTGTGGTTCGAGTCCCAGACCCTGCAGCTAAAAACATCACAGCCATATGTACCCAAAGGGACTGAGGTGTGGCCACTCCCCCCACAAGTGATTTCTCACTTTGTTTTTCCATTGCTGGAAGCTCACATGCCCTATAGGAAAAAAAAAAATCTCTATAATGCTAAATGGGGGATCAGCAGGTGACACAGTGGTTAAGGTCCCGGACGTTCATGTGATTGACTGCAGTTCAAGTCCCAGACTAGTGACTTGAAACTCATGCTAGGTGCGTGTGCATGCATACCCAAACCCCTGAGAGAATGGAGGGGACAGGACTGCGGCGTGGCCACCCTGGGGGTGATTCCTCACTTCCTGTCTCTCCATACCCAACCCCCTGAGAGAATGGAGGGGACAGGACTGCGGCGTGGCCACCCTGGGGGTGATTCCTCACTTCCTGTCTCTCCAGCAGGCGCACATTCTTTCTGTGGTTGGAAAACACACCAGGTGCAGGTGCCTGCCCAGAATGCTGATGGGATGGAGAGGGATTGTGCCTGACCACACCCCGACACCACACTGGGGGGTGTTTTTCTCTCTGGCCAGCATACAGACCCAATGGCAATTCGAAATAATAAGTGGGGCCAGCAGGTGGCATGGTGGTTAAAGCACTGTACTCTAACACGGTCAACCACAATTCAAGTCCTGGACCAGGCAGCTTGAAAAACACCAGGTGCAAGTGCATATGAGCCCAAAATCCCAAGAGGAGATTGGAGACGGGACTGTGGTGTTGCCATCTCCCCTGGGGGTAATTTTGCACTGGTAAATGTATGTGCCTTGTGACAAAAATCTATTAAAAACAGAAAAGAAAGAAAAAGATATTTGGGGGTAGCAGGGGCATGCATGGTGGTTACAAAGACTGGGTCCCACATGCCTGACTAGTTCGAGTCCTGGAACCAGCAGCCCTAGAAGCACTCTGGGCACACATGCAGGGGTACCCGGAATCCTGAGGAGAGAGTGGAGAAGGGATTGCAGCATGGCCATCCCCGTGGTGGGTGATCTCTCATTCTCTCTCTCTCTCTCTCTCTGGCAGGTGCACACACACTATAGCAAACAAACAAAAATTCATGAAAAATGCTTGTTATGGAAATATGACATGGATTTCAATATTTTTCGCACCACAATAAACTCATACTTCAATTTTTCCATAAATTCTTGGAAGTTCCTGCAAACACCACATCCTGAAGGACACGAGGAGATACCCCACTTCGGGTCTCCTTTCCCATAACAGTGTGCTCACATGACAGCAGGAGTGGGGCACCCCAGCGGTGCACACAGCACCCTCGGCGTGTGTGTGTGTGTGTGTGTGTGTGTGTGTGTGTGTGATCCCGAGAGGAGAAGGGACTTTCTGGCGAGCGTATAGCAAAAACCACTCCAAACCATCTGCCAGGGTGCACAAGTGTCCTGTTAAGGGACACAGGTGTCCAGCTGGACGCAGGCATTAGGAGGTCCACCCATAGGGAGGCCAGGAAAGGCCTACGAATCCCCAGGGACCCAGCAGGGCAGAATCACTCCACAGACAGACCTCAGGGCCGCGCTAGAAAACAAAAATGGAGACAACAGTGGCTGAGGTTAGGGAGGCAGCTGGGACCTGGCTCCCCCTCCCTGGACATCTGCCCTACCGCGAACCACTTCCCATCTAGGCGTGTAGATTTAAAATAATGCCGAATGGAGGTGCTGACCTGCAGATGGCGTGGGACTCCCATGTAGTTGACTGTGGTTCGAGTCCCAGACCCTGCAGCTAAAAACATCACAGCCATATGTACCCAAAGGGACTGAGGTGTGGCCACTCCCCCCACAAGTGATTTCTCACTTTGTTTTTCCATTGCTGGAAGCTCACATGCCCTATAGGAAAAAAAAAAATCTCTATAATGCTAAATGGGGGATCAGCAGGTGACACAGTGGTTAAGGTCCCGGACGTTCATGTGATTGACTGCAGTTCAAGTCCCAGACTAGTGACTTGAAACTCATGCTAGGTGCGTGTGCATGCATACCCAAACCCCTGAGAGAATGGAGGGGACAGGACTGCGGCGTGGCCACCCTGGGGGTGATTCCTCACTTCCTGTCTCTCCAGCAGGCGCACATTCTTGCTGTGGTTGGAAAACACACCAGGTGCAGGTGCCTGCCCAGAATGCTGATGGGATGGAGAGGGATTGTGCCTGACCACACCCCGACACCACACTGGGGGGTGTTTTTCTCTCTGGCCAGCATACAGACCCAATGGCAATTCGAAATAATAAGTGGGGCCAGCAGGTGGCATGGTGGTTAAAGCACTGTACTCTAACACGGTCAACCACAATTCAAGTCCTGGACCAGGCAGCTTGAAAAACACCAGGTGCAAGTGCATATGAGCCCAAAATCCCAAGAGGAGATTGGAGACGGGACTGTGGTGTTGCCATCTCCCCTGGGGGTAATTTTGCACTGGTAAATGTATGTGCCTTGTGACAAAAATCTATTAAAAACAGAAAAGAAAGAAAAAGATATTTGGGGGTAGCAGGGGCATGCATGGTGGTTACAAAGACTGGGTCCCACATGCCTGACTAGTTCGAGTCCTGGAACCAGCAGCCCTAGAAGCACTCTGGGCACACATGCAGGGGTACCCGGAATCCTGAGGAGAGAGTGGAGAAGGGATTGCAGCATGGCCATCCCCGTGGTGGGTGATCTCTCATTCTCTCTCTCTCTCTCTCTCTGGCAGGTGCACACACACTATAGCAAACAAACAAAAATTCATGAAAAATGCTTGTTATGGAAATATGACATGGATTTCAATATTTTTCGCACCACAATAAACTCATACTTCAATTTTTCCATAAATTCTTGGAAGTTCCTGCAAACACCACATCCTGAAGGACACGAGGAGATACCCCACTTCGGGTCTCCTTTCCCATAACAGTGTGCTCACATGACAGCAGGAGTGGGGCACCCCAGCGGTGCACACAGCACCCTCCCAGCCCTCCAGGTCAAGACTTCACATGGCCGTGCACACACCCGGCGTGTTTGTAAGTCAGCCCTGGAATCCGAAGCCGTGGCCAGCCGTGCTACTCCCAGCTGTGTGGACGGCACCACCCATGCTGGGCTTCATTGTGCTTCGTTTGTCTTTTTTGGTTTTTAAAATAAATGCACACAGAAGAGCGGGAAGGGCACTCAGTGCTGCGTGGCACCAATATCCCCTCCTGGCCCTCCCTCGTTGGGATGCTGGGCACACACACACGCACCCCGTGTGTCTCAGGTCAGCCAGGCCAGGAACCCAAACCCACAGACAGCCATTGGCTTCCAGCATGGTGGCCAGTACACCAGCAGCTCTGCCGCCACGCTGGGCCCTTTTTCATGTTTCTTAAGGTAGAAACTGAAGTCATTGGTTTGAGACTTTTCATTTCTGTTATAAGACTTTTTCCTCTGGGGCTGGCAGGTGGCATGGTGGTTAAAGGCCCTGGATTCCCACATGGCCAACCACAGTTTGAGTCCCAGAGATGGCAGCTTGCTTTCCTTCTCTCTCTCTCTCTGCCCACCCTGGTCAATTGAAATAAACAAATGAATAAATTAATAAAATTTTTAGAAGATTGTTTTCTCCATTAACTCCTTGACTTGTGTATTATTTCTGTCTGCCTCTGGGTTTTCTGCCAAGGGAGGGGCAAGCAAGTGAGAGGAAGCACCCTGGTAGGACATGGCACACCTAGTCCTGACTCCACACCCTTCTCCTCTTAGGATTTTTGTATGCCTTTTCAAGCCGCTGGGACCAGGATTCAAACCATGCAGTTGGCCACGTAGAACCCGGCTTCTTGAGCACTGGGCCACAGTTACGTGGTTGGCAGGGCTCAGTGTCCCAACCACTCAGGAAGCTAAGACAGGAGGGCCAGCCTGGCAGTGAGACCCTGTCTTGGGGAAGAAATAAAAGACACCCTAAGACTGACAGTGACATCGGATGCTGTTTAGTACTGTTTGGTTCCGGCCGAAGCAGATAGGGAAGGAGCTGACGGGCAGGCATTGTGAAAGGGAGGGCGGTGGGACTGCTCACCCGGCCGACAGCACAGCTCCTCCGGCAGCAGAACAGTGACTGCCCTCTCAAAAGTCGGGACTGAACATGGGGACCTGATCACGCAAATGCATGGGACCAGCAGTTAGTGTAATGGCTATGTCGCTGGACTCCCACGTAGTCGACCGAGGTTCACATCTCGGACCTGGCGGCTTAAACTCATGCTGGGCGCATGTGCATGCGTGCCCAAGATCCTGAGAGGAGATTGGAAGAGAAGGGATTGCGGCTTGGCCATCCCCCCTGGGGGGTGATTTCTTGCTTTCTGTCTCTCTGTCTCTCTCTGTCTGGCGAGTGCACGCGCCTATAGCAAAAAACTCTCAAA
>NW_006199940.1:52669-55635 GCF_000334495.1 Tupaia belangeri chinensis | reverse complement strand
AAAAAAAAAAAAAAAAAAAAGACAAATGCAGGAACCTGCCTGGGGAAAGCCAGAGGGAGCAGTTGCCTTCTGCAGGCCTGAAGAGCCAAGAGCGGAGGCCCAGTTGTGGAGCGCAGCCTAGGCTCCAGTTGGGCTCCCCTGCAGAGTAAGCTTGGAGTCTTGGTTGTGGACAGGTCCCAGCATTACAGCCCTGTGGCAGAGCTGGGGCCTGCAGAGGCCCAGCAGCCACCAGGCTCCTCTCAGCAGTGGAGGTGCTGGAGCACCAACATGCTCCTCTGCTCTGAGGGGAGGCCCCGTAAGCCCTAATCACGGGACCCGAACGATATGCACGGAGCACGTGAGCCTGGCCACTTCTTGTCTGAACTCCCCCAGCGATGTGAGCTTCCCGCTGTGGCACCATGCAGTGCCCACAGCGTCCTGACTTCTGGCAGGGTCACTGTGTCGCCCCTTGGGCTGCCTGTCGCCATGTAGCACCTTGCCGTTCCTGCGCTGACGAGGTGCCCTCTGGGCACCTGCCAGGCCTGCACGCCGAGCACGTGTTTCCCAGCCCTCAGGGCCCAGCATGGGCCACACCGTGCGCAAGCTTCCCAGTGCATGAGAGCTGGCGCCCAGCGCCTTCCAGGCCGAGTGCAACGGCACCCGTCTGCCACTGCCCGGCCCGTCCTCTGGTGTGCGACGCTCACATTTAAACAGCCTAGCCAGGCTGCTGAGTGCTGACGGAACAGCACAGTGCCGTGTCAGTCTCCTCTGCCTTAGATCTTCACCCTAGGGTGCATGTACTCGCCCATGAGAGAGGGAGAGCGAGGCAGCACTCCTCACGGGGCACGGCCGGGACACAGGCCCTCCTGCTTCTCCCTCCTCCTGGGACTCTGGGCACTCACGCACACTCGCTGGCTGGGGCTTCTCACACTGCTGGGCTCAGGCACATGGCCAGGCAGGGTGCAGCCTCACCACACCACCAGCTGGCCTTGTCACAGTAAAAAACCCCAAAAAAAAAAAAAAAAAAAAAAAAAAAAAAAGACAAATGCAGGAACCTGCCTGGGGAAAGCCAGAGGGAGCAGTTGCCTTCTGCAGGCCTGAAGAGCCAAGAGCGGAGGCCCAGTTGTGGAGCGCAGCCTAGGCTCCAGTTGGGCTCCCCTGCAGAGTAAGCTTGGAGTCTTGGTTGTGGACAGGTCCCAGCATTACAGCCCTGTGGCAGAGCTGGGGCCTGCAGAGGCCCAGCAGCCACCAGGCTCCTCTCAGCAGTGGAGGTGCTGGAGCACCAACATGCTCCTCTGCTCTGAGGGGAGGCCCCGTAAGCCCTAATCACGGGACCCGAACGATATGCACGGAGCACGTGAGCCTGGCCACTTCTTGTCTGAACTCCCCCAGCGATGTGAGCTTCCCGCTGTGGCACCATGCAGTGCCCACAGCGTCCTGACTTCTGGCAGGGTCACTGTGTCGCCCCTTGGGCTGCCTGTCGCCATGTAGCACCTTGCCGTTCCTGCGCTGACGAGGTGCCCTCTGGGCACCTGCCAGGCCTGCACGCCGAGCACGTGTTTCCCAGCCCTCAGGGCCCAGCATGGGCCACACCGTGCGCAAGCTTCCCAGTGCATGAGAGCTGGCGCCCAGCGCCTTCCAGGCCGAGTGCAACGGCACCCGTCTGCCACTGCCCGGCCCGTCCTCTGGTGTGCGACGCTCACATTTAAACAGCCTAGCCAGGCTGCTGAGTGCTGACGGAACAGCACAGTGCCGTGTCAGTCTCCTCTGCCTTAGATCTTCACCCTAGGGTGCATGTACTCGCCCATGAGAGAGGGAGAGCGAGGCAGCACTCCTCACGGGGCACGGCCGGGACACAGGCCCTCCTGCTTCTCCCTCCTCCTGGGACTCTGGGCACTCACGCACACTCGCTGGCTGGGGCTTCTCACACTGCTGGGCTCAGGCACATGGCCAGGCAGGGTGCAGCCTCACCACACCACCAGCTGGCCTTGTCACAGTGGTCTTAACTTCCCCTGATGTACGAGTGACATGGAGAAAAGTTCACACACACACGGACACGCACACACACACAAACACACACAGATACATACACATATACGTGCACACAATGCATACACATACACGTGTGTGTATGCATGTGCATGTGTGCACGTACATGTACAGCTACATGCATGTGCACATATGCACCAGCACACATATATATACAACACGCATATATACATATGCACACATATATGCACATACATATACATATGCATACACTGTACATATGCACATACACGCAGACACATATATACACAATGCACACATACACATACACACATATACATATACACACCTACATACACATGTGTACACATACACATAGACACATACACACAATACACATATACACACATATATGCACAACACATATACACACATATGCACAACACATATACACACATATATGCACAACACATACACACATATATGCACAACACATATACACATATATGCACAACACGTATACACATGCACTTACACATGCACACATATGTGTATGCACACGATGCACACGTGCACACACACATGTGCGTGTATATATATGACTGAGCACCTGAACACGCTGCCTGTGTGCACATCTCTGGTCCTGGCTGGCTCGGGCATCGTGAGGTGGTGATCATGTCAAGTGCACCTGTCTCTCTCATGAAAGAAACTTAAAAACAGACCCGGGGAACTTCCCCAAAGTTAATGTGCGTGCAGACCCCCTACGTGGTCCCGCAGTGGCTGGCCAGCTCAGAAGGAGCGGAGCCCACAGAGACCCCACCCCTGGCTGACAGCATCCGCCCCCCGGGCTGCTAGGGGCAGGGCCCAGAGGGTGCTCTGAAGCTGGCCCAGGGGACCCTCAGAGCCTCCCCTTCCAGACAAAGGCAGGCAGAGCAAGGCCTGGCAGGCTCCTCCCCCTGGCTGGCCACTGGCTGGCCAGGGAACTGTCTCTGAGGTCG
>NW_006199940.1:51435-52176 GCF_000334495.1 Tupaia belangeri chinensis | reverse complement strand
CTGGCCACTGGCTTCCCAGGGAACTGTCTCTGAGGTCGGCCCCCCACATTCCTTATCGATCCACAAAAGACGGCTAAGCACACGGTCAGGCAGCACCCACACTGCAGGCCCCTCTCCAGCAGACCCTGGCCATGCCGTCCCACCCCAGGCACCCACACTCCAGGCCCCTTTCACAGACAGGCCCGCACACGCTGTCCGGCCCCAGACTCCACCATGCTCCTAGCTCTGGGCCCCACAGGTCAGCAAGCCACACCTCCAGGCTCATCAGGCCCTCCAGAGTTGCATGGTAGTTAAAGTGATGGGATCCCATATGGCCGGCACGGTTCAAGTCCCAGACCGAGCAGCTTGAGAAATACACCAGGTGCGTGTGCACGTATGGACGAAGTCTTGAGGAAGATGAAGGAAAGGGGATTACAGTGTAACTGCCCCCTCTGGTGGGGATGCTTTCTCATTCGTCTCATTCTCTAGCAAGCACACACGCCCTCGGGCAAAATTGTAAAAAAGAAAGAGGAGGTGGCACTTAATTCGTTGAGAGAAGAAGTCTCTGCACTTTATTCCAGATGTGGGCCTTGGCCAGGGCTTAGGACAGGCCCCAGATTGCCATGGCAACTGGCCACACTGGCAGTCAGCCAGGTCAGCGGTAGCTGTCAGGATCTGTGTCCCCGGGCACAAAGTAGCGCTGCAGTGCGGGCTGCAAGAGCAGTGGGGCCCGCGGGCGGACGGGTGCAGGCCAGCCCGGAC
>NW_006199940.1:50904-51381 GCF_000334495.1 Tupaia belangeri chinensis | reverse complement strand
GCCCCCGCCACTGAGCCGAGGCAGCAGGCGCCCTGGGGAGATGGGCAGTGAGGCCGCCGCCCACTAGGGCTGAGTCTGGCTTGGGTAGAGAGTTGGGTCTAGTCTCCTTGGCCCCCACTCACCCCTCAGTCTGAGCGCAGATCTCCGGACTGCCACCTCCTGAAGTCGGAGGATGGGGTAGTGCCTGGGGAGGGGGGTGCGCTCAGCGGCAGCCCTGCCCAGCAGCCCGCCCCACCGTGCAGTGCCTGTGGCCACGCACCGGCCGTCCGGGGGCTGCCGCGTCACAGTGTTGGGTACTGGAGCGCGCGGGCTTGGCGGGCGTCCGGGCTCACGCGCCAGCTCGACCTTCTCTTGGAGCAAGTCGTGCTGCGCCCGCCGCTGCTCACAGAAGTAGTTGAGCGCTTCTACAGCACCCAGATCCACCATCTGCGACTGTGCCCACTGCGTCTCCACCCGCGGCAGCAGCGCGGCCGCGAG
>NW_006199940.1:49919-50813 GCF_000334495.1 Tupaia belangeri chinensis | reverse complement strand
AGTGGCTGGGAGAGGGCACGCCGCATCCCCCAGGGGCATCCCTGCAGGGGCTGGACCTGCAATGCCCCAGTGGCCGAGTCCAACTCTGGCTCCCTGGTTGGGACCAGCGACGGTGTCTCTAAGATGTGCGAGGACACCTCAGAGACACTCGAAGGCGATGCAGAGATACCAGAGGGCATCCAGGAGAGGCCCAAGGGTGTTGTCGAGAGCTGTGCCAGCACCCCCGGGGAAGCCTGGGCCAGCACGTCCTTGGAAGGAGAGACCCTGGGCGGCACTGAGAGCTTGGCTACAGGCAGCTGCAGGGTGTCCACCTGGGAGGGAGCACCGTGTCCTGAGCCCTGCCGCGGCCCTGCCCTGACACGGACACTGTACTGCTTCTAAGCCAGGGACGCCCTGCAGGCTCACACAGGGAGGCCATGGAGATGTGCAGGGCTGGGAGTGCACTGGGGGCACAGAGCCCCCCAAGGCAGGGCATGGGCCTCACCTGGCCCTCCCCACAGGACCCCTGGGAAGCCTGGAGACAGGAGAGGCGGCCCGAGGTGGCCCCCAGCCCCAGCCCAGACCTGGAACTGCTGGATCATGTCGTCCAGCTTCTGGCGGCACTGTCTACGCAGTACCGCCTTGGAGACCTGGTCCTGGCCCTGCACCCACGCCATCATCTCCTCCACCAGGAAGCCCTCTGGGTCTTGAAGGCCCAGCCCGTCCAGCAGCTTCCTGACCGCTGGCCTGGGACACATGCACAGACTGATCCCCAGGCCTTCAGGCTGTCAGGGGCAGCAGGAGCAGGACTCACCGGCAAGTGGCAGGCGAGCAGAGGAAGTAGGCCATCAGCTCCAGCACCACAACGAGGGACTCCAGGGAGCAGGCCAGGAGCAGCTGCAGCGCCAGGATCAC
>NW_006199940.1:39714-49541 GCF_000334495.1 Tupaia belangeri chinensis | reverse complement strand
GGGTGCTGGAGGCACACCTGCAGGCTTGGGGGTTGGTCCAGGTTGAGCAAATGCAGGAGGATGCCTTGCAGCTGGCCGCGGAGGTCGCTGCTCACCTCCGGCAGCAGCCTGAGCAGTGCGTGGAGGATGTGCACCCGGTCCGCCCAGGTGGCCTCCTCCAGCAGGCCCAGGAGCAGCGAGGCCAGGCCTTCCACGGTGCCCATCTCTGGGTACGCCTGTGACGACCCATGCTGAGGTCCCACCCCACCCGCGCTGGCTTACTCCTTCCCCAGAGCACCCGGCACCCAGACCCTGCCCTGGACCTTTAGGGTGAAGAGAGGGAACAGCTTTTTAAACCAGTTCTGGCCAACGAAAACCTGCAGGAACCTGGGCAGACGCCCGTAGCGCTCTTCCCAGAGCAAGCCTGAATAGGACTCGAGGTGGAGGTCCGTCTCTGTCCTGGCGCTGTCAGGGAGCTGCAGGGTCAGGTTCGCGGAGCTCTAGGGAAACCCGCAGTTGCAGGCCCTGCCTCTGTGGGCTGTGGCCAGCCGAGTCCAGGCCCCCAATGGCTACCAGGGGCGTACCAGTGCCTCAGGCTCCAGCTGTGGCTCCAGGGGGGCTGACACCCAGTCCAGGTCCAGGTCCAGGTCCAGCTCCTCCTCCTCCTCCTCATCGCCCCAGGGCTGTGCCCCCAGCCACTGCGTCAACCTCGTCCGCCACCGGGAGTGGTGCCGGCGGGTGCGCTGGTGCCACAGGTCATCCCTGTCCTCCACTGGCTGTGGAGAGGTGGCATCTGGCCGGCTGCGAGTCGAGGGCAGCTGGGCCTCAGCCCTCCCCACTCCCGGCCTCCAGCCTTGCACCTTGCCTTGAGTCTTTGGTTGCTGGAAGTGAGCGGGGCCAGGGAGCCGAGGCGGCCCACCTCCTCTGGCAGCCACAGGCGCTGTAGCACTGCAGAGTTGGGCACGTAGCCAGGGAAACTGACTGGGAGCAGGTGGTGCTGAAGGTGGGCACAGGTGTGCTGAGCGGACGCCCAGTTTGGACCTGCCCGGGTCATCGGCGACCCCCAGAGCCCCTCAGCCACTCGCCTAGCTCTGCCCGCCAGGCCTCCGAGCAACTCGTGGGACCAACTGCTGCTGCTCTCTGCTCAATGCTACGGAGCAGCACGGGGGTCAAAAGCATCCAGGAGGGAAACTGGGGAACCCCCAAGCACAGAGCCCAGTAGGAAGGAAGGAGTTTGGTGAGAGGGCAAGGGAAGGCGTGAACAGATGGGGCAACCCATGTGGAAAAGGTCAGTGACCTGCCTGAGGAGGTGACAGCTTCTGGCACTTGCTGGGAAAAGGGGCTGAGGCCTGCCTGACACCTGGTGTGGGCGACCATGAGAAGGTGGTGGGCCTCAAGGGCCTGACTCCCTGAAGGCGGCACCCTGCCTTCAGGGAAGGGCGCGGGGACGGAGTGTGCAGGCACAGCCAGCGAGCAGACCTGACTCTCCTGCCACCTGCTCCGGGAGCTCCTGGTCCCCCGCTCGGACCATAGCTCAGGCCCACAGACACAGTTGTGCCAGGACTGGGCCAGCGGGGGCACTGGGAGGGGGCTGGAGCCAGGCAGCCCAGGCCGTGGGGGCCTCACCTGGTAGAGTTGCGTGGTGGCAGGAAAGAAGCCCCCAAGTCTCGAGAGGGGCTCCTGAGGCCGCCTTTTGAGCAGCAGTGGGACCTGGGGAGGGCACGGGGCTCAGAGTGGGGTTAGCCCTGTGCCCTCGGTGCCCTCGGGGTGGCGCCCAGCTGTCCGGCTCTCACCCTGTGCCGCTGCTGGGAGGGCGGCGTGTCCCGCACATCCTGAGGCGCTGCTGCCTGACCTTGGAGCCGAGGCCGCGCCGCCTGCAGCTGCAGATCCAGGCTGAGACCCAGGCAGGAGCTCAGGGATGAGCAGGCGAGGAGCTGGAGCAGGGGAGGTGTCACACAGTGGGCAGGGCCACGTGGCCTGGGCAGGGGTGGGCTGGGGCTCACCTGAGATACGGTGCTGTGTGCCCTGCGGTATGTGGGTGAGACAAGCCGGGCAGCAGGGGCCACGTGCTGGCCTAGGGCCCCCAGGTCTTGCAGGGGCAGGGCCTTTGGCACTGCCTGGGCTTCAACGCTGAGCCTAGTCTGCCCAGGACAGGGGCCAGATGTTAGCAGGGAAGCTGGGTCGTGGGCCTCTCTGTCCCCTGCCAGGGCCACGGTACTGCATTGCTGGGACTCCCATCCAGACTGCATGCCCTGGGGAGGTGGCAGGAGCAGTGCGTGGGGTTAGAAACTAGGGCAAACAGGGGCCTGGGCCTAGCCAGGGCTGGGGGAGGGCCGCACCCACCAGCATGCCAGGGCCATAGATCACACGGAGATAATTGTCAAAGGCTTCCTGGCGCTGCTGCCAGGAGGCAGGGGGGCGAGCCGCAGGGACCACCAGCCCTGATCCCAGCTGCTGGAGGTCCTGGTTCCGGGCCACTAGCGCATCCCAGTCCTGGGTGGGCAGTGAGGGCTCAGCCTGGTCTTCCTTGAGCCCAGCCATCTGTTGCCCAGGAGATTACAGGGACCCAGGGCCTGGACTGGGGGCTCACCCTACCTCCTTTACCACTGGTTGCTGAGACAGTGCTGTCTGGCGACGGATGAGAGACAGAGCCACACTGCAGACAGGGACAAGTGTAGGTGGGAAGCCAGGTGGTTCTACAGGGGGATGGAGCCGAGGCTGGGACAGGGTGAGGAAGCAAGGGCTGGGGCACCTGGGCTTGTGGCAACCCGAGGATCCTGAGTGCTGGAGGGCGGGTGGGACTTGTAGGGTGGTGGGCTGTGGTGGACCTGAGGCTTGTTGTCCTGTGCAGGTGGGTGAGTCTCTGCAGCTGAGCAGAGGTCAGGGTCTCCTGGCTGGCCAGTGGCAGCGGGGGGTTGGCCAGTGGCAGCGGAGGGTCATCCACGGTGTCAGGAGCTTTCTGGCACAGGTTCTGAACAGAGGGGAGCCTGCGTGACCGGCCTAGGGACTGAGTCTACAGCAGCCCCACCCTGCCCACCCTGCCCTCACTGCACACCTTCACCAGGTAGGATGTAGGCAGATAGAGCCGGTGGGGCACCAGGCAGAGGTGGGAGCCCAGGGCAAGCACCAGGTCCCCACTGTCGCTGCAGAAGGCCAGGGCCTGAGGAGCCCCATTCAGCTGCAGGAGCCTGAAGGGTGCCCAGGGCCAGGGTCCAGCCCTTGTTTCACGGAGTGGGAAACTAAGGCAGCAGCAGGGGCAGGGCCCTCTCCTGCTCTTCCAGCCGCTGGGCTCTGGTACCGAGAAGTAGGAGATCTCTGCCCCACCCCGCCCTGGCCCAGCCCAGCCCCGCCCAGCCCAGCCCCACCCACCGCAGCAGGCGGTTCTCCGCGGTCCAGATGCGGATGGTGCCGTCCAGGCTGGAGCTGGCGTAGAGCTTGAGCACTGGGCAGCAGCACAGGCCTGGGCAAGGCTCGGGGTCAGGGGCCAGAGAAGGGGCGCAGCCTGCGTTCCACCTCTGCTCTGCCCCTCACCAGTGATGTGATCCAGGGGGTCATCCTGGGGCCGGTGGTCACAGCGCCGGCTGTCGCCCAGGCCGAACTGCACCAGTCCATAGGTGGCAGTGTTTGGGTCCTCAAAGCCCACAGTGATGCGCCGATCGAGGGCACAGAGCCTCACAGCCAGGTGGCAGCAGGAGAAGGTGCGCAGCAGGCTCAGGCTCTCCTCCGAGTAGGGGAAGGCCCTCCACATCTTCACTGTCAGGTCCCCGCCTGCAGGTAGGGCGACCCGCTGTGGGCCTGCAGGAGAGGGGCTGCCCGGACAGCTCAGGAGGTAGTGGGGGAGATGAGATACTGACCTGAAGATACTACACTGTTCCAGGTGGATGCAAGGGCAGTGACAGGGCCAGGGCTGTGTGCCTCCGTGTGGAAGACCACCTTCGATGAGTGCCAGTCAAGCACAGACAGCGAGCCGTCTGTGTGCCCCAGCACAGGCAGGTACCTACGGGTGGCATCAGAGGCTATTGGCGCGGCCCCTACAGCCAAGCCCACCTCTCCCCCTTGCCCAGCGGGCTCCTGCGCACACCTGTTCTTGTTCTTCCATGCCCAGGGCACAGTGCTACGGCGCAGCTCACCCCTGTGCTGGCGCACGATCTCCCAGGTGGCGAATGCACTCTCGGGATCTATGAGGTGGCTATAGAGATGCAGGCAGCAGGGCTGTGGTGCCGGGGATGGCGGCGGGCGCACGCGGTACTGCACGTCCATGGGGCAGCGCGCTGCATTGGCACGCACCAGGTGCCCCGCACGTGTCAGCACCCACAAGGCCTCACGGGGCAGGCAGTAGGCCACGGCAGCTGCGCAGTCATCGGGCTCCAGAAGCAGTGCGCTCACCGTGCGCCCAGTAGCCGTGGACACTAGGTAGACCGAGCCGTCGGCGCAAGCGCATACAATGCGCGAGGGCAGGGATGGGTGCGCGGGCACGGGCAGCGTGGGCGCCACCTGCAGGTGAAGCACTGGCGCCGACAGCTGCGCCAGCGGCGTGTAGAGCTGGTGCACACGCCACAGCAGAACACTGCTCCTGCACAGGGCTAGCACGGGCCAGTTGGGGCCCACGGGCGCCAGCAGACTGCTCACACGCCCAGACAACACGTCCTGGCCCCAGTAGCACAGTGACACCTCGCCCACCTGCGCTGCTCCTCGCAGGTCCCACGTGCGCAGCGTCCCGTCCTGCGAGGCAGACAACACCAGGGGCGTGTTCGGGAGTACGGCCATAGCTGTCACAGGGCCTGCAGGAGGGGTGTGGATCATTATGGGGGTTCACCAGGACGCAGTAAAGGGGAGCTGTCAGCCCCAGGCCTGGCCAGCCATGAGAAACCTGGTCAGGGACAGGAGAGATTCTGGACTTCCCAGAATCCTCTAAAGCAGGGCTGTGATGGGGCCGGCGCACCTGTGTGGCCCACGAACACCATCCGGATCTGCCAATCTGCCTCCCACACCTTCACTGTGCTGTCCCGGGAAGCAGTCACCATGGCCTCTGCCTCCTGGCAGAACGCCAGGTCCGAGATGGTGCTGGGGACAGGTGGGGGGTGCAGCACAGCAGATTTAGAAGGGCCTCCTACAGTGCCAGTGAGAGCCGCCTCGCGCCCCATTGCAGCGCTCCTCACGTTTTGTGCAGATCCCGTCGCACGTCTACGAGAGCCCAGGCTTGCAGATCAAAGGTCAGCACGGCTGAGCCATAGGCAGCAAAGCAACGTGGGACTTGGTGGGGAGGGGCAGGCGCCAGAGCTAGGCGCATGATGGCGCCTGGTGGACTCGGCGGCGGCTGCAGAGTTGACCCAAGCGGCACCAGGCGGCGACCACGTGAGCGAAACTTCCAGAGCGCCACACCTCCTCCGACCTCGGCCACGAGCAGCAGCCCAGGGTTGGGCACCGGAAGGCAGCAAGTAGGCTCGCGGTCCGACCCCCTGCCCACCCCTGGCTCGCTGAGCCACAACAGGCTGAGGTCGGGCCCTAGGATGGCCAGCCCTGCGGGGCCCCAGCCTACAAAGCGGCCCGTGGCGCCCAGCGGGCCCAGCACGGCCACCAGTCCAGTAAGCCGGACCGGGGCCAGACGCTTCTCCTGAGCCCAGCCGTCCTCTCGGTGCACGTGCAGGCGGCCCGCACGGTCCAGCACCACAAAGCGTCGGCATACTGGGTCCTGCGCCACTGAGCATAGCCCGGCTGCCACCTCCAGGCGGCGCAGTGGTTCCAGCCCGTGCGTCAAGCGCGCAACGCGGAGCTCGTCTCTCTTCTCCTGCGGGTCGGGATTGGCAGACCCACGGTTAAGGGGAGGAGACGCTCCAGCATAGGAAAGCTCAAGAGGATCCTAAGAGTCAGCTCTGGGAACCCCGAAGGAAAGGGCCAGACTGAGGCCGATGCGGGGGCAGCCGCACCTTTTCCACGATGTCGTGGAGGCCTGCGCGGAGGAGCAACCACAGCTGGCGGGCGCGGGCGTGCGGAGTCATGCTTTGCCACTGCTGGCTGCTGGTGAAAACCTCAGAGTCCGGCAGCGGCTCCGTGAAGGACAGCTCTGCGGGGGACCATGAGCGCTGGCACCTCCGGCTTTGAACCCCCAACACTGGAGCCCTGGGCAGCCCTGCTGGGCTGGGGCTCCCCAGGGGAGTTGAACTCTTAGGGATTTTAAAGCCCAAAGGACACTTGGATCCTAGTGGGGCACTTGGGGTGTGAGGCCAGGTCCGCTCACCATTTTTTTCCATGAGCAGCCCGGGGTCTGGGGCGTCGAAGCTGTCAGGGTCACACACGTCGAGGTCGACTGGGTCGTCGCCTTCAGCTAAGAGATACATTTCTGATTCCATTAACGCAGCTGCGCGTCCAAACGCCTAACAGTTCTTGAGACCTAACACCGTTACTAAGATACCAGAGGCTACAGGCCCCGCCCCGCAACGGCCCCGCCCCCACTCCGCACCAAGTCCACACCAAGTCCACACCAAGTCAACAAACTTTTATTGGAAACAAATGAGCTGCAGCAAAGGGACACTCATTGCGCATCCTGACTGGTACAGGTAGGGGCCAGGGCAGCCCCAGGCCAGGGCCATCACTGCTGGGGTCTGTTCATAGGGTCTCTGGCCATCGCCCTTTGGGCAGGAGTGTGCTGGCCCAGGACGGAATATAAAAATAAACTCTGCGGCCCAGCGGCCCTGCTGCAGCAGCTCTGGGGTGGGCGGTGACTCCTCCTAGCAAGTTAGGCCATCCAGACCGTCACAGCACGGATAGCAGGAGGCCGTGGGTGAGTGGACATCCACAGGCTAGAGCCAAAGAGCTAGGTGGGTGTGGCC
The DNA here is from genome assembly GCF_000334495.1 of Tupaia belangeri chinensis. Taxonomy (NCBI): domain Eukaryota; kingdom Metazoa; phylum Chordata; class Mammalia; order Scandentia; family Tupaiidae; genus Tupaia; species Tupaia belangeri. The sequence continues at coordinate 42,732 of NW_006199940.1, read as the reverse complement.
TTTGACAGCGCCAGGGTCTGGCCAGCAGCTGGGGTGGCGCTGGGGCCCTCAGGTGGGCGGGTCCAGGCACTGGATGAAGCTGGATGAGGGTGGGCTCCACTCCTCCCGTCACATACAGATCACCGGGACCCTAGGCAAAGAGTGGCACACAGCAGGCCTTTCGGGACCACCATCCAGGGGTCCAGGAGGAGAGGCCCACCCTGTCCCACCCACCACAGGGACCCAGGCCACGGCCACCATCACACACCTGTCCTCCTCCAGAGTGCTGGCCTCCTCAGGGCCTTCACTGCCTCCACTGCCACTCTCTTCCTCCACCTCCTCCTCCAGCTCCATGTCTAGCTCGCGGCCTCCCTCGGAGGGTGTGTAAGTGGAGCCACTGGAGGGTTTGGGAGCCAGTCAGGCCCCTGGTCTCAGGCCCACCACAGGCCCCAGGGAGGACTGAGTCAGTGAGCAGGTATGGCTGGGAATTGGGGTGGGCCCAAGCAGGCGCTGTGGGGAGGGAGCTGGGGCCCACCTGATGGAGCGGCAGCTCCAGAAGACAATACGCTTGAGTCGCTTATTGTAGAAGAAGTAGTTGAAAGACCAGAGACTGCCATCTTCCCCAAAGGGGTCCGAGTCCAGGTCTGGGTTATAGCTGGGGAGTGAAGGGTGAGAAGCAGCATGAGGTCCCAAGTGCCACACACACCCAGATGCTGTCCTGCAGGGACTCTGGCCTACCTGTAGATGTCGCACTCGGCCAGGCAGATCTCCTCGTCCACTGCATTCCACAGCTGTGGCTTCAAGGCCCTGAAGTCTTCCCGCACAGCTGAGAAGAGACTGCAGTTGACTGCATTCACCACCTAGGGCAGGCCACGGACAGGGGTGACAAGTGCTGACGAGGGGGGCACGGACTGGCAAAGCCCAGGGCCTCAGGAGCAGGGACTGCCTGTGGTGGCCAGGGCTGCAGGTCCCTTCCTCCCACCTAGCGCTCACCCAGCTGAGGCTGGGCTCGCGGCTGAACTCGTGGCTGCGAGCTCTGCTGAAGTCGTAGTCTGGCCGGAAGGATTCGTTGAGTGTGGCGATCAGGTAGAAAAGGGTCTTGCGGCTGCACTTGTCGCTGAGGGGGCCCTCGTCCTCACCAGCATGGCTCTTGCTCAGTCTGCACAGAGAGGAGGATCAGCCCAGCCCCTACCCCCAGCGCCCAGGGCAGGCCCTCCTTGGCTCACCTGCTGGGGCTGAGGCCTGAGGTCTGGGGTGGGGACAGTGCTTCCAGCACGTGGGGCCGGCCCTCCTGGCAGAACTGCTTGAACATGTGTTTGTCGTCTCCTGCCATCTTACAAGAGTAGCTCTCGATCCTAGGGCACAGTCAGCACCATGGGGCACACCACCCCAGGGCGGCCTCGGAGCCAGGGCAGGGCATCCTCGGATGTCACCGCGGGACAGACTTGGGGCCAGGGCAGGGCACCCTCGGATGTCACCCCAGGACAGACTTGGGGCCAGGGCAGGGCACCATGAGATGCAGCCGCAGGACCTTGGGCCTCACCTGCCAATAATGTGCGCATCTCCAGTCTCCACAGTTAGCTGTGAGTTGATGGCCTCGAAGCTGGAGTTCTCCAACAGCTTCATGTCCTTAGGGAAGGAGCTCTGTGCAGCCTGCAGATATGGGAGGCCAGGCCACAGGTCACACCCAGCTTCACACAACTCTTCCCCTGGCCTGCTCCCAAGCCTCCAGCACGAGCCAGAGGTGTGCAGACCCTGACCCTGAGGATGGCAAGTCCAGCTCCACCTTGGCCACGCACCCAGAATGGCAGGCTGGGGGACGAGGGGGGAGGTGCACTGGGGTACTGTGCACTTCCTAAGCTTCCCGTCTCCAAAAAGAAGAGCCCACTGAACATGGGCTCACTGTGAGCTCGCAAAGTGACATGACTCCTGCGGCCCTCCCCAGGCTTAGAACCGCATCCCAGTTAGGAACCAGGACACTGTGCCCTGGGGCTGTGGTCTTCAGGCTGGTGTTCTCAGGGATACGTGTGCCTGCTTTCTTCGGGAGCCAAGCAGCGGAAGAAGGCCTCAGCGTCCAGCTAGGCACTGTTGCGCCTGCCGCCCAGCCGGGCTAGAGACATTCGCCCAGCTCCAGGGGAACTGCAAGTCCCAGGAGGCAGTGCGCGTGGCTATGAGCACTCTCCTAGCCACCGAGGAACTACAATTCCCAGGAGGCAGTGCGGTGGCAGGGCCAGCACGAGGCCTGCTGGGGACTGTAGTCCCAGCGGTCCAAGACGGCCCGGGGTGCGGGACAGGGGGCACAGAACGGACACCCACCTGCTTGGACTAGACTGGGCCGGGCCCGGCCGGCCCGACTAGCGTCAGTGCTGGTGTGAAGGTGGGACGGGCTTCGCGCCGCGCGGGCTCCTCAGGACCGAAGGGCGGCGCCGCGGCCTCCGCTCGGACCGCGCTGTATCCGGGGGAAGAAGCTCCGCCGCGACGTCCCGTTATTCCCGGCCCTGCTGGCCCACCCCGGCTGCCGCCGCGACATAGCCTCGCCCCCTGCACAGCGTCCGCTCTCGCGACCGACCTGCCGCCGACCGCCACGGACCGCCTTGGCGAGCGAGCGAGCGTGCGAACCAGCGACCTCCGCCTCCCCTGGCCGGACAATAACAAGCGTCCTCGGAGTCGGCCCCACGCCTCTGAGTGGCGCACTCCAGGCACGGAGATCCAGGGCTCGAGTAGCCATTGGGAGCGTCGCCCGTCACTCATCCTTGCTTTACACTCCTATTGGTTAATACGTCTGCCTGTCATACTCTTGGCGTACAGGACCGCCCACCCCCTGGCTCTCATTGGTCGGGATCTAGCTTGCTCCGCCCCTGCTCTCCAGTTCCCGGGGGCTCTGGCGTACTCGCAGAGCTGGGATGTGGGCGTGGCGAGGGGGTGGGCGTGGGGCTCGGAGTCGCGACCAGTTGCTGCGGGCGCCGGGTAGTTCCCCCACCGGGCTCCCGAGCTTCTACGGCAGAGAGGCCGCTCCCCCCTTCCCGTTGTGTCCCGTGT
>NW_006199940.1:38750-39211 GCF_000334495.1 Tupaia belangeri chinensis | reverse complement strand
GCGGCGGGCGCCGGGTAGTCCCCCCACCGGGCTCCCGAGCTTCTACGGCAGAGAGGCCGCTCCCCCTTTCCAGTTGTGTCCAGTGTTTCGGTCTCTAATACTTTGTCCTCAAGACCCAGCTCAAACGTAACAGCCTCGGACTTCGTATCTGCTGCCAGTCTCGTGCAGCCCGTGTCGGAGATCCCGGGCCGTGCCTGCTCTTCGCAGGCATCAGGCTGGGCCGGTGCACGGCCCCCGGATCTTGACATTGGCGGCGCCCGGAACCCCAAGCTCGCGGCCTCTATTTCCGGCCGGTGGAAGCTCTCGGCGGCCCGATACCACGGAAGCTGGCTCGGGGGACCCGGAGTTGGACGGACCGGAGATGGCGCCGCCAGCTGGCGGGGCGGCGACTTCGGACGCGGGCCAGGCCTTGGTGCTCTTGGCTGTGGACGCCCATGTGAGGCCGGTGGGGACCGGACCGG
>NW_006199940.1:35399-37460 GCF_000334495.1 Tupaia belangeri chinensis | reverse complement strand
ACGCGGGCCAGGCCTTGGTGCTCTTGGCTGTGGACGCCAATGTGAGGCCGCTGGGCACCGGACCGGACGCCGAGGCGAGGCTGCGGAGGCTGCAGCCGAGCGCCGACCCTGAGCGGCCCGGGCACTTCCGGCTGGGATTGCAAGGCGCGGGGCCCGGGGCGGTGAGTGGGGCGTTACGGACGCGGGGCCTGGGGGACCGGGCGGGCGGGGCCAGTGGATTGGAAGGCGCGGGGCCCGGGGCGGTGAGTGGGGCGTTACGGACGCGCGGCCTGTGGACCCGGCCGGCAGGGCCAAGCCCCTCTGCGTGCCAACCTTGTGCCCTTGAGCAGTTACTTTCTGTGTTTCTGTTTTTTCGACCGTAAAATGGGGGGAATGCTGACCCCTATTTCACAGGCCTATTGGGAGGATTGACGAGGTAATAGGCATAAAGGGCTTAGGGCCGTGGAAGTGGCCAATAAATGCAACCTCGTGTTCCTTGGTTACCGTGCGTGGACGGAGGCGCTGAGCCTGAACTATCTCCCTCTTCAGGTCAGTCTAGAGTGGCCCTTGGAGTCGGTCAGCTACACGGTCCGGGGCCCCAGCCAACACCAGCTGCGCCTTCCACCAGGGGGGCCTGGAGCCCTCAGCCTGCACTTGCTCAGCCTTCAGGAAGCTCAGCGGTGGGCAGCCCTGGTTCGAGGTGCCACCGTGGAGGGGCAGAATGGTCAGTGCCCTGGAGTGAAGGCACATGTCCTCGGTGGGTGGGGGTGGTGATGGGGCAGCTGGCCTACCTTTCCCCCTGCCAGGGTCTGGGAAGGCTCTCAGGAAGAGGTGGAGAAAAGGAGTAGAGATAGGTGTGGAGAGGCAGAGCGAGGCAGGGCGTCAAGAACAGGGTGAGAAGACAGATGCTCTCATGAGAAAATGGTTTGTGGGGACCAGCAGTTAGCGTAATGGCTATGTCGCTGGACTCCCATGTAGTCGACTGCGGTTCCCGTCCTGGACCCAGTGACTTAAACTCACACTAGGCGCGTTTGCGTGCCCCAAGATCCCGAGAGAAGAATGGAGAAGGGATTGCGGCATGGCCACGCCCCCTGGGGGGTGATTTCTTGCTTTCTGTCTTTCTGTCTATCTGGCGAGCGCATGCGCTCAAAAAAAAAAAAAGAAAGAAAGAAAAGAAAAGAAAACTGTGTGTGCGTAGATGGGAGAGCAGCAGCTCAGATCTGTGCCTGTTCAGCCTGGTTGAGACGTCTGTAATCACATGAGGTGGTGCAGGTGGGGCTGGGGAGAAGGATGTTTCCAGAGATGCTTAGGAGATGGAGTTTCATGTTTTATGGTGTTTCCATGGAAGAGTTGGCAGTCAGGACAGAGGGATGGAGGGACCAGGGAGTGCGAGACTCCCAGGCAAGGGCTTGGTTGGAAGGGCATGGATATGGCTGGGTTCTTACACTTTGGGCTGGAGCTGGGGCTCTGGAGAGCTGAAGACTGGGAGTAGGAGAGGCACCGAAGACATCCAGGCAAGGAGTGAGGGCCTGGTGCGGATGGTGCAGGGGGAGAGGGAGGAGCGTCTGCAGATGAGAGGGAGAAAGAACTGCTGTGGTAGGAAGCCCTGGGGACCCAGCCTGAGGTGCAGGCCAGGGAGGTGTCACTGCGTGATGCTGGGGACACGTGAAGGCTCCAGCTCTGCACATCCAGGCTGCCTCGGCACAGGGTGCGCGTGTGCAGCTGTCCCCAGCCGGCTGTGGGGCTGGGGTTCATATCAGGTGGAGACCCTGTAAGCATGCTGCCCCTCATGCCTGCTTGCTTTCGCGCACTCCCTCTGCTGAAGGAAGGAAGTAAATAAACTTGAGAGAGGCTCAGGCATTGCAGCAGTGAAAAGGAAGAAAGGCTCCTCTTGGTCGTTCGTGAGGCACCTGCTGGGCACCTGCTCTGTGAGGCTGTCTGGCGGAACCAGACCTTGAGTCCCACGCTCCGGGAGCTGGCACTGCTGGGAGGACAGTGGACATGTAAAGTGGCTGCTGGCCAGTGGAAGGAATTGGGAGTGCTGGGGTTGAGAGGGTGGGAGGGAAAGACAGGCTGAGAAGG
>NW_006199940.1:33876-35320 GCF_000334495.1 Tupaia belangeri chinensis | reverse complement strand
GGGGAGGGGCACTCCAGTGACCCTGGTCCACCGTGCTGTGCAGGCGCACTGAGTGTGGACTGTCAGCCTCGGGCCGGGCTTTCCGGGGAGGCCAAGTGGCACGTGGCTGTTAAAGACACCGGGCCGCAGCCGTTTGCCCGCGCAGGGCCTGGCACAGGCCGAGGTCTTCAGCGCCCCACATCTTCTCTCCTAGGCAGTGGCAGCCCTCTCCCGGGGCTGGGTACAGAGGCACATCCTGTTTCCCTGCCCATAGAAGTCCCCATACCCAAAGCCCCTCAACCTGAGGCTGACCCTCTCCGAAGCCCTGGAGACTCGATGCAGAAAGCCTCAGGGGAGGGGGCCGCCCCTGCCCACTGCCCAGCTGGCTGGGGGTGGGGGTGGGGGACGGCCGCGCCCCCTGCTCCTCCCTCTCCTTGCAGAGGAGCTGGCAAGCCGCCTGGCCGGGGCCATTGCAGGTGGGGATGAGGAGAGCGCAGCCCAGGCCGCAGCCACCCTGGCCCAGCACCACACGGCGCTCAGTGTCCAGCTCCCAGAAGCCTGCTTCCCACCAGGTCCCATCAAGTGAGGCCTGGCTTCTCCCTGCCCCCCACCCCTGCCCGGACCCCGCCCCTCCTCTTCCTGATCAGTTTCTGGCCTAGGCTGCAGGTCACCGTGGGTGATGCCACATCCACCATCTCTGCTGTGTCCTCCGCCCACTTCGTGCTGCGTGTGCATCCCCACTGCACCATAGCTGCCCTCCAGGAGCGGGTGAGCACGGGGCCTGGGGAGTCTTGCTGGGGCAGGAACCCTGGGTGACAGTGGCCCCGATGCTCTGCTCAGGTGTTTTCGGAGTTGGGTTTCCCACCGGCTGTGCAGCGCTGGGTCATCGGGGGCCATCTGTGTGTGCCTGAGCGCAGCCTTGCCTCCTACGGGGTCCGGCAGGACAGAGACCCTGTCTTCCTGTACCTGCTCTCAGCCCAAGAGGCCCCAGGTCAGGCTTCGACTGGGAGGGAGGAGGTGGGGTACAGCCTGGAAAACCCTGAGTCCCACCTTCTGCCACAGGACAGAGTCCCCAGAAGATGGATGGAGAGCCAGCACGCTCATTTCCTCTGCCACTGGGGCTGCCCCAAGCCTCGCAACCAGCTAGTTCCAGCCTCCCCAGCCTCCTTCAGGTGGGCAAGGGGTGGACTGGGCCAGGGAGTCAGGCTTGGGTGCCTCGGGCATGAGGTCAAGCAGTTGTCTCCCTGTCTCCCCAGCCTGGCTGGCCGTGTCCCTCTTGCACCTTTGTCAACACCGCAAGCCGCCCCGGCTGTGAGATTTGTAGCACCCAGAGGCCCTGTGCATGAGACCCCCCTTCCAGCTGCCTCCTCCTAACAACCGGCAAAGGTGCTAGAGCAGAGGCAGAGAGGGCAGGGGCGGCAGAACAAGCAGGGATGATCTCTCCTCCCACAGGTGCCGAGCGGGT
>NW_006199940.1:30935-33203 GCF_000334495.1 Tupaia belangeri chinensis | reverse complement strand
GATCTCTCCTCCCACAGGTCACGAGAGTGTGGCCCTTCCCTGGCAGGCCCAGATGCTTGGTCCCTCTCAACTTCTCGGGGGACTCTGCTAACTGCTGTCTTGGGCCAGTCAATAAAGATGCTTCCACAAGCCAGCAGACTGGTTCACTGGTCCCCTCCTCTCTGCAGACCAGCCCCAGTTCAGCCAGGTTCTGGCCTGGGCAGTGGCTGCAGTAGACCACAAGTCCCAGGCTGCTGACTGTTGGGCTGCTCTGCCTCTGCAAGCCTTCTCCCCAGGCCCTCAGCCAGATTCCTTCCTCCCCTAGCTCTTGCCACCCTTGGTCACCAGTGCCCTTGCTGTTCCAACTAGGGTCACCCCAGCGGTGGGAGCAAGTGCTTCCTCTCGTAGGGACAAGGAGCTCGCATGAGTTAAGAACCCAGAGGCCATGCCTCCGTGCGCGTCTGTCGACAGCACACTAGCCCTCACATGCTGTGCCCTACAGGCTGCTCACACATGCCCAGCCCTTCTCCTTACAGGAAGTCTGCCACGGCACACCCCAAGTCTGGACTGCTCGTTCTAGCAGGTTCCAGGGCCATGTCCAGCCTGATGAGGCCCTGTCCTGCTGTGTGCTTCTGCTTCTGGCCCCCAGCACATGGCTCCAGCTGCCAGACCACACAGGGCAGTGGACATATGAGGAACATGAGGGTGGCCTCCCTCTGAGTCCCCTGCAAACCTGTGATCCTCACATGACAGCCCAAGTGGGCACATCGAGAAACTTTTAATTTATCCATGACAGGGAGGAGAAAGGGGAAGGGTCTGGAGCTAGAGCCCGGTCCCCTGCCCCCTCCCCTCTTGTCCCAGATGAAGAGGGGCTTGGCTGAGTGGGCCAGCAGAGGCCTCAACAGGCCCAGGGTGGCCCCTTGAATCCAGGGCCTCTAGGATGGCAAGCAGATGGTGGCCAGTGTCACTTGGGTGGCCGATATGCCAGCTTCCGACTCTTCAGGACTGACCACTTATGCCGCTTCATGGCATAGATGAGGGGGAGCAGCAAGCCCATCATCAGCAGCATCTGGGGGAAGCACAGGCTCAGAGAGGGGAGGTGGGGACCCCAATGACTCCCGCCCCTCTGGCACCCCCCAGCCCCTGCCTGGCCACCTCACCTTGAGCCCCATGCGTTTACGGTGGTCATGCTCTGGCTCAGACGCCCAGCGCAGGAAGGTACACACGTCCTTGGCTACCTGGGACATGGTGGCTGGAGTGCCTGGACCAAAGACAAGGGGGCTCCCCCTCAGGGCTCATGCCCGACCTGTGGTGACACCACACTCACAAAGCAGAGACTGGCAGTGCCCAAAGAGACAAGACCCCCCCCACACGCAGGGTGGTGAAGACTGCCCCAGCCCTCAGACATGCCCCCAGGAAGGTTCATGCCCCTCTTAGCCCAAGAGCAAGACACCGCCTCTCACCATCGTCAAACTCCAGGACATCGGTGTAGATGGGAGGGGCCATGCCAATGGACTGGCCAGGGAAGTAGGGGTTGAAGTAGAGGCCTTCGCGTAGCGACACCCCAGTGGGTGGTTCACAGTAGCCCGTGAGCAGGGAGAAGACGTAGTCCTCACCCCCGTGCCTGGGCAGACAGATGTGCTGAGTCCCTGGGGGCAGTCCCTGTGCCAGCACCCCCTGGGGCAGCTCCTACCTAGCTCGCACGATGTAGCTGAGGTCCGGGGGCAAGGCTCCATTGTTGGCAGCTCGGGCAGCCTCAGGGTTGGGGTACGGTTTGGGGAAATAGTCAGACAGCTTTCCTGGCCGCATGAACATCTCCCCATCTTCATTGGGGCCATCCTGAACTTCCACCTGCCACCAAGAGTCCCATCACAACCCTGCCATCCCCCCAAGAGCTGCACAGGCGCCCCAGCCCTGGGCTCTCCCCACTCCCAGGCCCCACACCTCCTCGGCCAGCGCCTTGGCTTCCTCCTCCGTGTAGCACACGCCCACTAGGTGGCGGTAGGCCACATAGTCCATGCTGTGGCAAGAGGAGCACACCTGCTTATACACCTGGAAGCCCCTCCGGATGCTGAAGAGAGGGAGAGAGTTAGGGAAGCGAAGGACTCCAGCCACCCAGCCCGCTCAGAAACACCGGCCAGCCAGCCGCCCACCTGGTGTGGTCCAAGGAAGAGAGGAGGCCACGGTGCGTCCACGGGTAGCTGGGAGGGTGCAGCTCCAGGTCGCTGGCGCTCACGGCGGAGTGCAGGGCCACAGCCAGCCCTGCGCCCCCAGCCGCCCGCACGCCCA
>NW_006199940.1:29975-30320 GCF_000334495.1 Tupaia belangeri chinensis | reverse complement strand
GGCCCCCCCCCCCCCCGGCCCCCCCAGCCGCCAGCACGCCCAGCGCGGACAGCATCACCTTCCGGCCGCGGGAAGGGCCGGACTTGGACGACAGGGCCACCGCCTGCAAGAGGCCCGCTCAGCACCTGCCAGGACACCACCCCGCCGGCCTGGCACCCGAGACTTGGCGCCCACCTCTCACACCCAGAGGCCGCGAACCGGTGAAGGGCGGGCATGCGCGGCGACCCCGGGTACCGACCCTGGGTCAGGCGGAGGACCAAGGGTGCTGGCGCAGGCCAAGGTCACAGCAGCTGGCCGAGGTCAGGTTGGGGTCGCTTCAGGACGCGGGCCCATCCCCGGCGGCCG
>NW_006199940.1:29396-29643 GCF_000334495.1 Tupaia belangeri chinensis | reverse complement strand
TGCCCCTCTTCAGCGCGCCCGCCGTTCCCGTCGGCCCCTGCGGCGCCACGCGAGCTCAAACCTCGCGAGGGCAGGGCCGGGACCAGGGGCGGGGCCTGGGCCTGTCCGTCAGGGTCCCGGGCACAGCCTGGCCGCTCTGGGCGTCCCGGAAACCGCCGGCTGGGCGTCGCGCTCTTGCCCTGACAACGTGCCTTCGGCGTTTCTGTGGCGCCCGCGTCTTCCCGGGGCTGGGCGCTCCCTGCTTGAG
>NW_006199940.1:20215-29273 GCF_000334495.1 Tupaia belangeri chinensis | reverse complement strand
TCTGCCTGGCGCACGCTGCTCCGGGCTGAGCGCCCCGTCCTCGGCCTCCGCGTGCCAGGGTTCCCCAGGGACGAACCACGCTCAGGAAGCAGCAGGACGCGAGCGGGACAGCCGGAGCCCCTCCGCAAGGCGTCCTCGCCAGCATGCACAGGGGCCTCTGAGGGTCTCGCCGCCCTCCCTGCTCCCTGTGCAGCAGGGGAAGGCCTAGCAAGAATGGTCAGAATCAACTTTTTTCTTTTCTTTTTTAAAAAATATTTATTTATTATGTAAATATGACCTTAGATGGACAGAGTGAGAGAGAGAGGGAAAGTGAGAAAGCAAGCCGCCAGGTCCGGGACTCAAACCGCGGTTGACCACGTGGGAGTCCAGCGCCCTTAACCACCACGGCACCTGCCGGCTCCATAAAATCAACTTTTTCAAAACTCTGGAACTTAATCAAAGGCTTTCAGCATCCCAGGGAGTGTTTACCAAGAAAGCAAGTGAGTCTGCCAGAACAGCGGGTTTTCATGGTGCTCTAATGCTCCCTGTCCAGCCCAGTGTGGTCCTGGAAATAACAGCCCGCCCCGTGCTTCCCGTTCTTCCCATTCTTCCCGTTGCTCCCCGCAAGACCCACTTGCAGAACTGACTCAGCCTGGGAGGCCTTTTCCCTGAGGCCTCTTCCTGTTTGTGGAAGGCAATTACAGCCAAGTGCTGGAACTTTGCTACTCAGCAGGAGATGGAAGGCTTAAACTTACGCCTGGGGCTGGGAACCAGCAGTTAGCGTAATGACTATCCCACGTAGTCAACTGTGGTTTGAGTCCTGGACCCAGGCCGGGTGCGTGTGCGTCCCCAAGATCCGGAGAGGAGAATGGAGGAGAAGGGATTGCAGCGTGGCCATCCCCCACTGGGGGTGATTTCTCGCTTTCTGTCTCTCTCTCTCTCTCTCTGGTGAGCGCATGCACCCTGTAGCAAAAATGGCTCCAAAGGAAAAAAAGACCGGACTCCCCCATGGTCTCTGGGCTTCAAGTCCCAAGTCCCAGATGGGTGGCTTGAAAATCACCCCGGGGCACCTGTGCATGTGTGCCCAAGATCCCAAGATCCTGGAAAGAAAAGGGAGAGGGGGCTGTGGCATGGCCATCCCCTGAGGGAGTGATTTCTCACTTTCCTCTCACTGTGTCTCCCCCCACCCCACCCTACCCAGTGCACACACCCTAAGGCAAAAATACTCTAAATAAGAGACTACTTAAGCTTCAAAGAGCAAAGGAGTGAACCCAAAGTTTCAAGAATATTCCTTACGCGTGAGGCAGGTGGGGCCGTTCACGGTACTGGGAAGACCTGTAGGAGCCCTAAGCTCCCACGTAGCCGACCGTGGTTCAAGTCCCAGACCTCCTAGCAGCTTGCCTTCTCTCTCTCTTTCTCTGGTCAAATTAAAGTAAATAAAATTAAATAAAATAATTCTAAAAAAAAAAAAAAAGCTCAGCGTGTGTCTGTGTGCCCAAAATACTGAGAGTAAAAGGGATTATGGCATGGCCATCCCCCCTGGGCAGGTGATTTCTCACTTTTCCTTTCTCTGTTTCCAGGGATCACACAAGCCCTAAAGCAAACACCTGAAAACCAGTAGTTTCTGGCCTAGTGATTGAGGGAGATGAATCCTACGTGCCCAACTGTGGTTCAAATCCTGACCCTGGCAGAACATACTTGGGGTGTGTGTGTGTGTGTGTGTGTGTGCGTGCCCCAAACCCCAACAGGATGAGAAATGGAGAAGGGGCTGCAGTGTGGGGTGTGCCTCACTGGGGTGCTTTCTCCCTCTCCCTCTTTTTCTCTGTGTCTCTGGCAAGCACATGTGCCTGCTGGCAACTACAAAATAGAGGAACCAGCACACGGCATAATAGTTACGTCACTGAACTCCCACAGGGTGACTGCAGTTTGAGTCCTGGACCAGGTGGCTTCAAAGGCACACCAGGCGAGAGGATAATGGAGACGGGATCGTGGTATGGCCATCTTCCCTGGGTGGTGATTCCTCACTTTCTATCTCTCTCTCTGGTGAGTGCATGCACCTGATCACAAAATCTTTTAAGGGAACCAGCAGTTAGTGTAATGGCTATGTCGCTGGACTCCCACGTAGTCGACCGCGGTTCGCATCCCGGACCCGGTGGCTTAGAACTCACGCCGGGTGCGTGTGCGTGCGTGCCCAAGATCCCGCGAGGGGAATGGAGGAGAAGGGATTGCAGCGTGACCATCCCCCCGGGGGGTGATTGCTCGCTTTCTGTCTCTCTGTCTCTCTCTGTCTGGCTAGTGCACGCGCCCTATAGCGAAAAAAAACTCTCAAAAAAAAAAATCGCTCTCAAAAAAAAAAAAAAGGCGAGACAATAGGCCAGCCAGCGGTGCGGTGGTCACAGCTGGGCCTCAACATGACCTACTGGGCGGTTCTGATCCTAGGCCCAGAGGCTTGGGACACATGCTCGGCACAGAATCCCAACAGGACGAAGGGGTGGAGAAGGGTGTGACCATCTCATGGGGTACTTCTCTTTGGTCCTTGGCAAGTGTATGTGCCCCGAACATACACACGAACACTGGCAAAAAGACAACTCAGAATGGGAGAAAATATTTGCAAATCATGTCTTGAAAAGTTCTACTCTGGTGCCAACGGGGGGTGTGGAAGTCGAGGCTCTGGATTCCACATGGCCAGTTGTATGGTTCAAATTCCAGATTTGACAGCTTAGAAATGACTCTCAGCACATATGTGTGCATAGCCAGAATCCCAGGAGGATGGGGGAGAAGGGGTTGCACTGTGGCCATCCTTGGGGTGATGCTCACTCTCTCTCACTCACTGCCCCTGTCTCTCTCTCTCTCTTGCCCACTCCCCCTATCTTTCACTCTCTCTCACTAACTCCCCGTCTTTCTCTTGCTCACTCCCCCATCTCTCTCTCCTGCTCACTTCCCATCTCTCACTCCCTCTCGCTCACTTCCCCTCTGTCTCTCTCACTCACTCTCTCTCTGGCTAGAACATATACCCTAAAGTAAAAAAATGAAAACAAAAACCTCCTAGTATCCAGGCCAGTAGGTGGGAAGAAGACTAGTCTCGAACCTGGTGGCTTGAAAATCACACCAGACGTGTGTGTGTGTGTGTGTGTGTGTGTGTGCGTGCCCAAAATCCTGAGAGGAGACTGGAGGAGGGATTGTGGTGTGGCCATCCCACCTGAGGGTGGTTTCTTACTTTCCTTCTCTCTGTTTCTCAGGTAAGCACACTCACCCTATGGCAAACTATATATATATAAAAAGAAAGTTCCACCAGCCTGGTGTTGAAGGCAGCCAGGTCTCAGGACTGTGTCAAATCTGGATGCAGTGCCCTGAAGACACTGGGTGAGTGTGAGTGCTCTGCATCCCGGGAAGTGAGAGACGGATGAGAGACTGTGGCATGGCCACGCCCCACAGGGTGTGTCCCCCGCCCCCTCACACAGGCCTTCCAGTTCTCCAAGGCTGCTAGCTCCCGCCCGGGCCCTCAGCCCAGGTGGTGCCCACAGGTGGGCACAGAGGACAGGGAAAGGGAAGAGGGCGGGAGGCAGCAGCACTCTGGCTCATGTGGTGTGGCCCTTCCCCAGCCCTCCAGCTCCCAGGACCCTGGGTGCCATCGTGGGTGCCCAGTGCATTTCCAGTCTTGCAGGACATAGGCCACCTCCTCCAAGAGCCTCCCCTTCCTCCTAAGGACACCCCCTGGCCTCCTAATTTCTCTATTGAGGGTCCTAGACTGGCAGCTTAAGAATCACTCCAGGCGCAGGTGCATGTGTGCCGAGTCCCGGGAGGAAAGTGAAGGAGCAGGAACTGTGGTGTGGCAATCCTCCCAGGGGAGGGGATGCGATCTCACTCTCCCTCTCACTGTCTCTCTGGTGAGCACACACATCCTATGGCAGAAACCTTTAAAAGACAGACAATGTCTTCATGCACAGTGGGTCACGTGTGCTTATGCTAGGCTGAGAGGAGTGGGGAGGAGTGCTTGCCATGCTTCTGGCCCCTGTGGATCCCTCCTCCAGACCCTGGGCACTCTCGTGTGTCTGTGTTTTGGGTTGACCAGGTTGGGGATTCGAATCAGTGCTGCCAAGTGGCAGCTGACTTCCCTTGAGCAGGGCCTGGAGACCCCTCTGCCTCAGAAGCCCATCATGCCTGTGCATTCCCTTGAGCCCTTCTGCAGCAGGAGACCCTGGGCTGGGCAGAAGCCTTGTCATCCCACCGTCTGCTGAGCCTCCTGCTCAGAAATGCGCTCAGAGAAGGGCCCTACCAAGACCCATGACCCTGCTCCCTCCTGACCTGAGCGGCCTGCCCATGGGAGTCCTGAGTACGTCCTTCCCATGGCTCTCCAATTCTTCCCTCTCTTCTTAAAACATGAGTATCGTCAGGTCCTCATGGGGCCCTGGGTTATAAATGAAGGGATGCTTACTATGTTTTAGTTTTATTTTTTTTTGGAGAGGGATTTTTGTTAGAGGGCACATGTGCTCGCTGGACAGAGAGAGGGTGAGAAATCACCTGCCTGGGGGTATGGCCACGCTGCAATCCTTCCTTCTCCATTCTCCCCTTGTGATTTCTGGGTGCACACGCACACGCGTCAGTAGTTTCAAACTGCTGGGTCTGGGATACAAACTGGCTGGCCATGTGGGAGCCCAGTGCCTTAACCACTATGTCACCTGCTGGCCCCAAAGGGATACTTACTATTAAGTACTGACCATACTCATGTGCTGCTGCCCCACTAATTCAGAATACTTTTGCCCAATCAGATTTTAAAAAATTATTTTATTTATTTTATTTTATTTATTAATTCATTTATTATTATTATTTTTAGTTTGACCAGAGAGAGACAGAGGGTGAGACTGAGAGAGAAAGGAAGTGAGAAAGCAAGCCACCAGATTCAGGACTTGAACCCTGGTCGGCAATATGGGAGTGTCCAGCGCCTTAACCACCACGCCACTTGCTGGTCTCTCCAATCAGATTTTCTCATAAAGGCTGCAACCATGTAATAACACGGCAGGAGCAGTGTGCGCTTCCAACTCGTTCCAAACAGCTTTGACCTATGGTCCCACATCGTTAACCCCCGGACAGCATTAAGCTGACACATATTTTCAAGTCTTCATTAAATCCAGTTGTTGGGGGGCTGGCAGGTGGCGTGGTTATTAAGCACGCTGGACTCCCGCATGACTGACCGCAGTTTGAGTCCTGGATCTGGCGGCTTGCTCTCTCTCTCTCTGTTCCTCTGTGGCCAAATTTAAATGAATGAATGAATAAATAAATAAAGTTAAATAGGGACCAGCAGTTAGCGTAATGGCTATGTTGCTGGACTCCCACGTAGTGGACCACAGTTTGAGTCCCGGACCCGGTGGCTTAAACTCACGCCGGGCGCGTGTGCGTGTGTGCCCAAGATCCTGAGAGGAGAATGGAGGAGAAGGGATTGTGGTGTGGCCATCCCCCCTGGGGGGTGATTTCTCGCTTTCTATCTCTCTGTCTCTGTCTGTCTGGCGAGCGCACGCGCCCTATAGCAAAAACCTCTAAAAAAAAAAAAAACTGAAATAAAGTTAAATAAAAGAATTCTTTCGGGAACCAGCAGTTAGCGTAATGGCTATGTCGCTGAATTCCCACATAGTCGACCGCGGTTCGTGTCCTGGACCTGGTGGCTTAAAACTCACGCCGGGCGCATGTGCGTGCGTGCCCAAGATCCCGAGAGGAGAATGGAGGAGAAGGGATTGCGGCGTGACCATCCCCCCTGGGGGGTGATTTCTCACTTTCTGTCTCTATGTCTCTGTCTGTCTGGCGAGCGCACGCGCCCTACAGTGAAAATCTCTCCAAAAAAAAAAAAAAAAAGAATTCTTTAAAAGAATCTAGTTGTTGGGACCAGCAAATGGTGTAATGGTTACATTACCGGACTCCCACGTAGCCTACCGTGTTTTGAGTTCTGGGCCCAGAAGCTTAAAACTCAAACCAGGCATGTGTGCGCCCAAAATCCCAAGAGGAGAATGGAGAAGGGATTGCATGTGATCATCCCCCCTCAGGGGTGGGGGTGACTTCTCACTTTCTGTCTCTCTGGAGCGTGCAGGCACCCTGTTAGCAGAAGTCTCTAAAACAATCACCCAGTTGCTACCTGTGCAAGAGGAGCGCTAAGGACAAACAACATCCCATTGTAGCCCTCAGCCCATCACTGAGAGGGGAGCCAAGAACTGCGTCCCTGAGCTCCCAGAGGAGCAGCGCTCGCCCTCGACATGCGGCCCTCCCCCAGGAAGGTGTGGTAGAGCAGGGCCCCCTGCCCCCACCCCACCACAGCTAAAGCGTTTTCTTTGGGAGAGGTTTCTGCTATAGGGCGCATGCACTCGCCAGACAGACAGAGAGACAGAAAGCGAGAAATCACCCCCAGGAGATGGCCATGCTGCAATCCCTTCCCCTCCATTCTCCTCTCAGGATCTTGGGCACGCACACACACGCCTGGCATGAGTTTAAGCCACCGTGTCCGGGCCTCAAACTGCAGTCGACTACATGGAAGCCATTACACTAACTGCCCGTCCCTTTAAAAAAAAAAAAAAATTGCCACAGGGTGTGGGTGCTTGCCAGAGAGAAATAAAGAGAATGAGTAAAGACCTCTCCCCCCCCCAGTGGGGTGTGCTCATGCTGCAGTCCTTTCTCATCCATTTCTCCCTCCCATCAGGATGTGGGGTACACGTGTAAACCAGCGCTCAGTACTTTTCAAGCCACTGGGGCTGGGATTTGAACCACAGCCAGCTACAGGGGCCAGCTCGGTGTACAACACATAGCCACTGCACTGCAGGGGGGCTCCTCATGTAGGTCTAAACCCATGGTAGCTGAGTCCGTCACAGGTAGACCTTACAAGCAGGGAGTCCCCCGATGCCAACAAAGGGGACACCCGGCACAGCCACCAGTTACTGGAACTGCAGTCAGACCCTGCAGCTAGACCCCCGGTGTCGAGAGAGGTGAAGGGGCCGGTAGGTGGAGTGGTGGTTAAGGGTGCTGGACTCCCACATGGCCGACTGTGGTTTGAGTCCCAGACCTGGTGGCTTGCTTTCTCACTTTCTCTGTACATCTCTGATCAAATTAAAATAAATAAAGTTAAATAATTCTGGGACCGGCAGTTGGCGTAATGGTTATGTTGCTGGCCTCCCATGTAGTTGACTACGGTTTGAGTCCTGGACCCAGTGGCTTAAACTCATGCCAGGCGCATGTGTGTGCATGCTCAAGATCCTTAGAGGAAAATGGAGAATGGATTGTGGCATGGCCATCTGCCCTAGGGGGTGATTTCTCACTTTCCATCTCTCTGTCTTTCTGGTGAATGCACACGCCCTATAGCAAAAACTTCTCAAAAAAAAAAAAAGAGAGAAGTTAAATAATTCTTTACTAAACAATGAGAGAGAGGTTATCTCCTGAGATACTTGGTCACGATCCTAAGTCCTCTGGGCAATAAGCCAAAGGGCAGAATTGGCCCACACTGGACAGGCCTAAGGGGTGATCAGATTCATTCCGAGGGCAGATGCAAGCCCATGAATCCTAACAGAAGCAGCAGCTGTTACAGACCTCCATGCTGGACATTCCTTGCCAACTCCTGGTAAAGTAACGCCTAAGCCCGCGCCCCTGCAGTTGCCCTGACACCTGCCCGCCCGCCTGCCCTCCAGCCGTGTGCAGGGGTTTTTCTTTGGTTAAAAGGCGGCACTTCCCGGGGAACACTCCTTTTTGTATTTTACACGTAGCTGTGGTTTTCCATCATGTCTCAGGGCAGGTCTCTAACCTTAAGAGACCTGGGCCCAAAGGACCTGGAACTTCACACAGAGCTCAGGCCCCAGGAACTGAAGCAGCTGTAGGCGTGCACGCTGTTGTCCCGTTCTCGGGTCAAGAAGCTCCCAGGATCAGGCTTTGCCAGGTGCAGGCTCTGGATGCTCACTAAGACCACATGAACATGGGCTTCTGCTGCCACACTCCTGTCGCTGTTAGCCAGCCACCTCATCCGTAAGCCTGTGGGCTCCGGGCCGCTCCTTCACCAGCGCCATCGGGAAGCTGAGATAACAGGCCTTCTGAACCAGAGGTGTGTCCGGTGGCATCACTCCAAGGGGCGCCATTGGCTGAGGCAGGGTGCAGCCAGAGGCCCTGACTGCAACAGCCCTCGAGCCTCACTGCTGCTGGCGGGAAGGCATTCTGGATGTTCGAGTGTCATCTTGAGGGGGACAGGACTGGGCCACATGGAAGATTCCTCCCACGGGCGCATAGGGCCTTCGACTACCAGGGCCTTCTACCTGTTTGAGGGCATCAACATCTCTCTGCCAGTTGACTTCGTGCTGGGCCGACTCTGCAACACGCCCCCACTTGGGCTGTCACTTGTTCTGGGCCAAAGCATCTGCTGCCTCACTAGAGGGTAACCTGTGGCCAGGTGTGGGGAGGCTGGTCACTGGTTGGCCCAGGAGCAGCAGCCCAAGGGCCACCAGATGGCTCAGGATGGCCTCTTCTCCACATGGTTGCCCCTCAGGCCCACAATGCACCTCACATTCCAACCACAGTTCCCTCAGTGCAGAGAGGAGGACCATGGCTTAGTGCACCCTCTGTGGGAGGTCTTTCCTTGGAACCCACCCTGGCAGCTTCTGCTCATGCCCTGTTGGCCAGAGGCCATACCTAGCACACAGCAGTGCAGTCTTTCCTGGGGAGGCCTCTGCTCATGGCATGCCTGGGCCCTCTGACAGGAGGCCCGAGTGGAGAGTGGGAGCCAAGTAGCACACACCTAGGGCCCCATGCTCTCCCCTTACATTTCGATAGTATCTTCATAGCTGACATCCTTTCAAAACAGTGTATTGCAGGGACCAGCAGTTAGCATAATGGCTATGTTGCTGGACTCCCATGTAGTCAACCGCGGTTCAAGTCCCGGACCTGGTGACTTGAATTCATGCCGGGCGCGTGTGCATGCATGCCCAAGATCCCGAGAAGAGAACGGAGAAGGGATTGTAGCATGGCCATCCCCCCCGGGGTGTGTGTGTGTGATTTCCTGCTTTCTGTCTCTCTGTCTGTCTGGCAAGCACACACACCCTATAGCAAAAAACTCTCCAAA
>NW_006199940.1:15803-18002 GCF_000334495.1 Tupaia belangeri chinensis | reverse complement strand
ATTTCCTGCTTTCTGTCTCTCTGTGTCTGTCTGGCAAGCACACACACCCTATAGCAAAAAACTCTCCAAAAAAAAAAAAAAAAAAGAAAAATAAAAAAAAACGGGTTTTTGCAGGGGCCACCGAAAAAAAAAAAAAAAAGAAAAATGAAAAGAAACAGTGTATTGCAGGGGCCAGCTAAGGCACTGGACTTCCACATGGCAAGCCAAGGTTCGAGTCCTAGACCTGGTGGTAGTCTGAAAATTATGCTGGGCCTATGTGTGTGAATGACCAAAATCCAAAAAGGAGAATGGAAAAGAAGGGGCTGATCTCTTCTTCTTTTTTTTTTTTTTAGCTATAGGGCACGTGTGCTCGCCAGAAAGACAGAGAGAGACAGAAAGCGAGAAATCACCCCCCAGGGGGGATGGCCACACCACAATCCCTTCTCCTCCATTCTCCTCTCGGGATCTTGGGCACGCACGCACATGCACCTGGCATGAGTTTAAGCTACCAGGTCCGAGACTCGAACCACGGTCGACTACATGGGAGTCCAGTGACAAAGCCATTAAGCTAACTGCTGGTCCCATGATCTCTTACTTCTCACTCTCCCTCTCTCAGGGGGTGTATACACCCTATGGCAAAAACACAACAGAACAGAACAGAACACGGGGCCAGAAGGTGATGTGGTGGTTAAAGGTGTTGGGATCCCACATGGCCAACTGTGGCTCAAGTCCCAAACCTAGTGGCTTGCTTTCTCACTTTCCCTCTCTCTGATCGAACTGGAAAATAATAAATGATTCTTTAAAAAAAAATGAAACAAAGCAAAACAAAAACGACTTATAGTCCTAGACCTGGCTACTTGGAAATACACCAGGCACGTGTGCACGCAGTCCCACAGTTCTGAAAGGAGGGGACTGTGGCTTGACCGTCTGGGGGTGGCTTGCTTTCTCACATCCTCTCTCTGAGCACATGTGCCCGCTTAGCCACCACGCCACCTACTGGCCCCAGAGCACATGTGCCCTCTAACAAATTAAAAAGTATTAGGGCCAGCAGATAGCAAAACAGCTACACCACTGGACTCCCATGTAGTCAACTGCAGTTCGAGTCCTGGACCTAATGGCTTAATCTCACACTAGCCAAGTATGTGTGCATACCCAAGATCCCAAGAGGAGAATGGAGGGGAAGGGACTGTACAGTGGCCGTCCTCCTAGGGGGCGATTTCTCACTTTGTCTCTCTCTCTCTAGTGAGTGCACATTCCCTATAGCAAAAATCTCTCTTTTTTATAAAGAATTATTTTATTTAACTTTACTATTATTATCATTATTTTCCAGTTTGATCAGAGAGACAGAGGAAGTGAGAAAGCAAGCCACCAGGTCCGAGACTTGAACGGTGGTCAGCCATGTGGGTGGGAGTCCAGCACCTTTAACCACCATGCCCTATAGCAAAAATCTCTTGGGAAAAAAAACTACTGGGATCACATGGGGCCAGTGGAATAGTGACTGAGGCGCAGGACCCCCGCGCAGCTGGCTGTTTTGTGTTGAATAGGGTGGCATAAAACTCATGCTGGGCATGTGTGCATGCATGCCCCAAATCCCAGAACAGAAAAGGGACTGTGATGTGGCCATTTCCCCCAGGGGTGATTTCTTGCTGTCTCTCCAGTGAGCACATGTACTCAATCACAAAAAATCTCTCAAAACCCGCCACAAAACTATCACACAAGTGACATTAGTGTAAATCAGGAGTCATGCCTCCAGGACCAGCTGATGGCGTAATGGTTACGTTGCTGGGTTCCCACGCAGTCGGCTGTGGTTTGAGTCCCAGATCCAGTGGCTTGAAACTCACGCTGGGCACATGTGCATGCATGCCTAAAATCTCAAAAGGAGACTGGAGAAGGGATTGTGGTGAGGCCATCCCTCCTGGAGGGGGGGTGTTCCTTGCATTCTGTGTCTCTACAGCAAGTGCACCTGCCCTATCGCAAAAATCTCTAACAGAAAAAGGAGGCCAGCAGGTGGCTTGGTGGCTAAGGACTCCCATACAGCTGACCACAGTTCGAGTCCCAGACCTGGTGACTTACTTTCTCACTTCTCCTCTCTCATTCTGTTCCTCTCTGGCCAAATTGAAAATAGTTATTTATTTTTTAAAAGTCAGGCTTGGGAACTAGCAGTTAGCGTAATGGCTATGTCGCTGGACTCCCACATAGTTGACCGCGGTTCGTGTCCCG
>NW_006199940.1:9891-12878 GCF_000334495.1 Tupaia belangeri chinensis | reverse complement strand
GAGGAGAATGGAGAAGGGATTGCGGCATGGCCGTCCCCACTGGGGGGTGATTTCTCGCTTTCTGCCTCTCTGTCTGGCGAGCACACGCACGTGACCTATAGTGAAAACCTCTCAAAAAAAAAAAAAGTCAGGCTTCCCCAAAGAACAGGTTTTTGTTACCCTCAAGGTCCCCTTTATTTTTTTCACTAGAAATGCTTTCTTACTGCCTGAGGGCATTGTGCGCTTGAGAGAGAAAACGAACAACCGCGGTGGAGTATGGTCATGCCCAGCCTCTGCTCCGGCATTTCTCTGTCCCACTAGGGCTCTGAGCACACATGCACGCCGGGATTTTGATGCCTCCAGGACCAAGATTCACACTGCGATTGGTCAGGTGGGATCAGAACTTAACTACTGTGTACAGAGCCAGGTCCCCAAGATTCTGTTCTTCCCTCTCATTAAAAAATTGCTAGAAGGCACAAGCATTCAGCAGAGACGGAAGAGAGTAAAAACGGCCTGCTCGGGGGACAGGCGTGCTCAGTGGCCATGCCACACCCTTCCCCTCCACTCCCCTCAGGGTCCTGGGCACGCACACACGTGCACATGTGCCTCTGTCTCTTGGGCTGCCAGGGTTGGGACCTGGGCTGCAGTGGTGGCTAAGGGCGCTGGGATGCTGCTGCCCTAACCGCCAGGCCACTGGCTGCCCTGACCCCTTTGCCCCTTGTATGAAATGGGGGATCCTGCAGAGGCGCTCAGAACACAAGTGGGCTGGCCTTCCCCTTTCTCTCAAGCATGTGCCAGGACCAAGGTCTCTCTTGAGCTTGGACTGGGTCTAGTGAAAGCCGGCTGAAAGGCCACCCCTGCCAGGACACTTCAAGGGGCAGCTGTCAGAGACCTGGCCAAGCAGGCTTTGGGTCCTGGAAGGCAGGAGGTCCACAGGCTAGTTCCCCTGTGGGGAGGTGCTCCAAGGGGCACAGATCAGGGCAGGGGGAGGCCTCAGAGAAAGTGCCATCAGAGAGAACCGCCATAAGTCTCGGCTTGAGGAATGAGCAGACCAGAGGCCCCTGTGCTGCCTGCCCTGCCCCTCGTGGGCACTTCACCTGAGCAGGTCCCAATCCAGGCAAGTAGGGCCAGCACTCCTCCCAGCTGTCCCGAGCCCACACCAAGGGTCTGGCCTTGGCTAGCCCCATGGCCCTCTGCCTTCAGCTCCAGTAATAAGAGATGGCCTGGAGACCCCGAGTGCTCAGCTCCCATATTGGCTCCCAAACCTTGGCCTGTGGCCTCTTGGCCAGTACCACAGCTGGCCCTGGGCAGCAACACACAGAGCCTGCGCCCAAAAGGGGCTCTGTGGGGCTGAGATGTGCACTCAGGCCAGGGTGGGCTCGCAGAGAGGCCATCTGGTCAGTGGCCAGGGCAGTCCTCCAGGGATGCTTGCTCCACACCCTGGGGCCCCATATGAACCACGGGCCAGGAGCCCAGAAACAGCTGAGACAGACACTTGTTTATTTCCCAGAAGGGGCAGGACAGGGTTCCTGAGGTTCCTGCCAGCCTAGCCTGCAGCCCCAGCCTCACTTCCAGAAGAGCACATTCCAGAAGAGCAGCCAGCAGGGGTAGAGGCCGAGGGCCAGCAGCGGGAAGAGCAGGGCGCCGTAGGTGTAGTGCTCCAGCACGCCCTGGGCCAGTGCCGCCAGGAAGAGCTGCCAGCCCTCGGCCAGCGACAGTGGTGCCTCCTGCAGCTCCCGCCACAGAAATAGGCTGCCCAGGAGCGTGACCGCAGGGCTCGTCAGCACCAGGAAGGCAGCATAGAGCGGCCTGGGTGGAGGACAGTGTGAGAGCAGGTCCCAAGTGGGGGCAAGAGCCCCGAACGAGGGCGGGCTCTGCGGTGAGGGGCACATACCGGGGTCCACGGGGCTCAGTGAGCGCGGCGGCAGGGACCATGGTTGCGGCCAGTAGGAAGCCCAGTGAGAAGTTAGTGAGGGCAATGCAGCCCAGCTGTAGTGCCAGGTAGATCAGGGCTACCAGCTTTAGCGCCATCCAACCCCTGTCTGGGGCCTGCACACTCACCACCCTGAAAGGCAAGGGGCTGAGAAACAGCCAGGGGCGACCCACATGTCTGGGCAACCCAGTCCCACCTGCCCAGCCAGCTCAGCCTCTCACCGGTGAGTGCTGTGTGGAAGGGCTAGGCCGGCCACATAGATGGCCAGCAGTGTCAGCACCACGGCCTCAGCCTCGGCCACTGGGAAGTGCTGGGTGGCCACGTGCTGGCCCATCACAGGAAGGACGTAGAGAGCCAGGCCCACGGCCTGTGAGATCAGCAGGGGAGCCACGAGCGAGGCCAGCCCCACACCCTGCAGGGCACGGAGGACATGGACACAGGCCTAGGGCCAGAGCAGCCCAAGGACCCTGCCGCCACGCCAGCTGAGGCTGAGTGGCAGCAGCAGGCATCACTCAAGACCCCAGACACCCACCCAGGTGCAGGAGGGAGTGCCATCACCTGTGCTGGGGGCAGGAGGGAGCCAGGTCCAGAACCCACTGTGGCCTCCTCAGGGCTGACTCCAGCCTCATGCAGCTTCATCCACAGCTCCAGAGCGTGGCCCAGTTAAGGATTGTGATAAGAGCTGGGATGAGTCTTGCCAAGCGAGGGACCCAGGGCTCACCCCCAACCCCCCGCCCCTGGAGCAAGATGGAAGACGAGCCCTGGCCCAGAGTGGAGGGGACCTCAGGTGGGGCACAAGTGAACAGAGAGGGACGTAGGATATCTTGAGACCGAGGACAAGGAGCAAGAAGCCAGCAGCGGGCATGTAGAGGCCGATGGAGACGAAGTGGGAGAGGGCGGGCAGCAGGTAGAGGAAGAAGGACTGGTGCAGGCGCTCCAGGAGGTGGTTCAGCTTGCGGAACATGCCCTCCAGTGCCCTGCGGCGGGGGCGATGCCACGCCAGTCACCCGCCCCAACATCCACCGCCCGCCCCAGAGGACGCTGCCCCGTGCACGGAGAGGGCCACAGGCTACTT
>NW_006199940.1:8145-9743 GCF_000334495.1 Tupaia belangeri chinensis | reverse complement strand
CCAGGGGTTGGTCCAGCTGGCGGAACATGCCCTCCAGTGCCCTGCGGCGGGGGCGATGCCACGCCAGTCACCCGCCCCAACATCCACCGCCCGCCCCAGAGGACGCTGCCCCGTGCACGGAGAGGACCAGAGGCTACTTACTTGCCCACGGCCACCAGGTCATACTTGTACTGGCGGAAGCTATTAATGCCACGGAGAGTGAGGGCTTCCACCCGGTAGCGCAGGAAGAGGCCATGGGGGCCGTGGGGGCGGCCGGAGGCCTGCCGCAGCACCATGAGCAGCAGTGTCTGCAGACCCTGCAGTGGCCCATCCAGCGACGTCCAGTCCTGAGGCTGCAGCTGTGGAGGCATGAGGGCCGGGTGAGACCACCTCTCAGCCCCGCACAGGCCCCGGGCCCCAGGTGGCAGCCTACCTTGCCCTGCAGCGTGCACAGCAGCCCCCCTTTCTGACAAAAGGTCTGGAAAAGGTTGAGCAGGTCGAGGTTGGGCAGCTGCCCATTCAGCCCCTCTACTACCACGTCAAGGCTGGTGACCACGTCACTGCTTAGCTCCAGGGCCACAGCAGCCTGGATGGCCCCAGCCCGGCCCTGCAGGGAGGACGACTGCATGCCTGTAATTACAAGGGAGCACCAATGGGGATCCGGGAGCACAGGGACGCTAAGAGGGACCAGCTCAGGGTGACCACACCTACCAGTGACATTGACATCGTGGTAGGCTTCAAGCCAAGCCTCAGTGCCCAGGAGGTCGTGCTCTGTCACCAGGAAGATGATATCTTTGGCCCAGTAGATCTGACCTGGAAGCCAGGGGAGGGTCAGCAGAGCCTGGGCAGTGCTGACCCCCACTGGCAGTGGCCCTCAGTACTTACCCCGGAAATGGGCAGCGAGCGCCAGCAGCAGCCCCACCGCCTGGCTGTTGGTGGAGTCGGAGCCACAGGACACGGTGAGGACCAGGGCCTCGGTGCTGGCAGCACGGGGGGCTCGCAGGATGCCGTACACGTTGGTTCCCGACACCATCTGCGGGCGGGATGCGGGGAGCCGACCTCAAGGGAACCCCAGGGCCAAAGGCCCGAAACCCAGGGCCATGCCTCCCACGGGGCTTCCTGGCCCGGCCACCTTCCCCTCATGACTCCCGGCCTGAGACCCCCCTCCGGGCAACTTTCGGACCCCGGGCGCCCCGTCCCCCAGTACATAGCGCTCGTGGGTCTCGTCCGGGAAGGGCAGCTTCCGGGAGAAACTCTGCGTGTAGACCTCCAGCCCCACGGAGCGCATCGTCCGCTCCAGCCAGGCCACCGGCAGAGCCCTGCGGCGGAAGGGGCGTCTGAGCAGGCTCGCTCGCCGCCGCGCCCCGCGCCCCCGGCCCGGCGCTCACCCCGACTTCCTGCGCTGGGCTGCGAAGTCGCGCGCGAAGGCCCGGGCGCGGTCCCCGCCCGCAAACTGCTCCTCCACCATGGTGGAGCCCATGGCGTTCTCCGACATGTAGGTGCGCTGGGTCAGCGGCGGGAACGCCAGCGCCAGGAACCAGGCGACGCCCGCCGCGTAGCTCAGTACGCTGCGAGAGAGGACGCGGGGCTGCAGCTGCGCAGGCCCGGGGCGCGGGGGG
>NW_006199940.1:4445-7510 GCF_000334495.1 Tupaia belangeri chinensis | reverse complement strand
GAGGCCGCGCGCCACTCCTGTCAGACCCGGGGCTCCGGACGGCGCACTTCCGGTCCCAACGGCCCTCGCGTCGCCGCGCATGCGCAGAGCGAAGTTCGTGCCCTCCGCCCATATCGCCTCCGCGCAAGTCCAGTGTGCGAGCACGGCCGGCGGTCCCGGCAGGAATGGCGGGAGCGAGGTCTGGGGTTGGGAACCGACCTCCGCGAGGTTTGGACCCTCGGAGCCGTAGTGGTAGTGCACGGCGCTGGAGAGAGGCCGGTGGCCCCACAGCCGGAGGACAGCAGTGAAAATGCCCGACCGCAGGCCGGGCTGGCTCGCGGGGTTCTGGTCGAGCGCGGACCGGGAGATCGTGGGTGAGCGTAGGGCGAGTGCGCAGTAAGGTGCCTCCGGTGAGCTGACTCGGGGTGCGGAGTCTTGCCTGCTCTCTGTATGTCGGTCACCGAAAAGGGCAGTGGGCACAAAAGGGGTCACATTGTCCGCGGCCATGGTTTTGACAGCAGGCACGTGGCAGGAAGTAGACGCGAATGGTACTCCTGGCTCAAACAGGCGGGGGCGGGGGGGGAGCAGGAGTGCGGGTACTGCTGCGATCAAAGCTTGGGAGGGAATGAGGGTGGGAGGCGGGTGTAGGAGGGTTGCTCAAGTGCTGTTGTGGGGCAGGGGGAGGTCAAGACAGAGGGAGCACACTCCAGGTGGCAACAGGGTCTGCGGGGCTTCAGGAGCCCACAGCAAGAAAGGCTGAGGTGCTCCTGGAAGGAAGGTGGAGGCCCGGGCTAAGCTATGGTCCAGATGTGGGCACTGGAACCAACTGCGCTCCTGTTGGCCCATGCTCAGGCTCAGGGCACACCTGACTCTAATGGCTTGGCTGACTTTGGCAGGCCCTGCGTCACTGCCCAAGCCTTCGTGGCACATGCTGTTCTCCAGGGACACTCCCCACCACACTCCATCGTCCTCCTCAGGTGCTGGGACTAGTTTGGCATGAACACGGGTTTTCTTTGAGTGGGGAAGGCTGTGGATTAAAAACAGACGCAAGAACAAACACACCAAGACACATAGGTATAGAAAATCGAGGATCAGGTGGGCAGTTTTTTTGATGAAGCTGTGATTAGAGTTAGCTTTAGGTTTATTTTTCTAAAGGACAGAAAATGGGGGAAGGGGAAAATGGGATGCAAAAGTAATGGGGAAGGAAGTGGAATACAAAGAGAAGGGAGGAGAAACCGGAATGCAAAGCCAGTTTTTGGATGTAAATCGTCCGAAGATGTGAAAATGACTGGCACCATATAATTTGATTTTTTTGGGGGGGGGACAATCTGATAAACACACGTGACTTCCTCTAGCCCAGTAGAGCAGTATTGGGGTGTCGGGCATTAACAAAAAGAACCATTGACAGCAGGCAGATACTGTTTTCTAAGTAGATGCTTCTCAATACCCCTGCTAGAGTAGCTTATGGAAGCACATTTCTGCATGTGTCTTCAGGCCACATGTTCTAATCACATGTTTCAGATGGGTTGCTCCACATATCCCCCCCTTTTTTAAGCGTGTTTCTACATGTGTTTATAGGCCACATGTTTTAATCACGTTTTCAAATGAACTGCTCTCCAGAGTCAGGCTTCAGTCCTGAGACTACAAAGAATTCTGTGGCTTGTGTGTAGGGGAGATTGCCAGTCACCCCAGGGGCCAGCACCCAGCCAGGCTCTGCCGAGTTCCTGTAATTCTGGAAGGCTGGGAGATTCCAGTACTGAGGGGTGTGTGAGCAGAGGAGCAGGGCTCATTCTGGTGCAGCGGCCGTGTGCTCAGTCCCCCAGCAGGACGGAGGCCTCGCGCACGTGCTGCCGCACCACCAGGTCTAGCAGGGCATGCACATCTCGGGCAGCCTGTGCGGCGGCCTCCAGCACTTGCTCCAGGTGGTCCTCATGCAGACGGGCATCCATCTCCAGCAGGGCGATCTGGCCAGAGGCAGGCAACAGGGCCAGAGCCAGCTGCGGACCGCCAGCTGCTTCCTCCACGTGGCTGAGGTCTGCCAGGGGTGTGCCATCCACAAAGCCAGCTGAGCATGCACACACAAAGTCCCGCAGAGGAATCCCAGCATCCAGCACTGCCAGTGTGGCTGCGTTCACGCAGGCCGCATAGGTTCCGCCATCTGCTTGCAGCACCTGTGTGACCGCAAGTGCATCAGTTCATCAGACTGCTGTCCTCACCCTCAAGCAGTCCCCACTCTCCTCACAGGCCAGCCCCTTCCTGCCCAGGGCTGCCGCCCACTCCACTGCACTCGCCTGCACATAGATATCGATCTGGGAGCGCGGGTGCAGCTGAGTGAGGATGGCCGCTTCAAACGTCTGACGGAGCTGCAGACCCATCTCACAGGACTTACGGTCCCCATGTGGCCGGCGCTTGCGCTCTCCTGTGCTGAAAGTCGCTGAGCTATACTGACAGTTCACCAGTGCCCGGTCAGGCAGGGCTCTCGCCCTGGAGCCCCGAATCTGGAAGAGGAAGGACACATGAGCCTGGCAGTGGTCACTCCTCTCAGCACACCCCAGTCCTTGTGCCCTGACCCCGTTGCAGGCCTCCATCTAAAACACCCAAGAGGGCCACCTGCCCGTCTGTGAGCTGCCTTCAGCTCTGGTGCTCATCTGGGCACCTCCTGTTCAGCCTCACCCCATTCCCACCCAACCTATTCACCTGGTGGCCAGAACGGTGACGAACATTGTCCTACCCGCGCTTTACCGTCCAAGGGCTTCCCAATATGTGTGAAATAAAACCCCACATCCCTCCCTGGTCTACAGAGCTGAGCCCTCATCTCTCTGAACCGCCCCCCTCTTCATTTGGAATGATCTCCCCTCCCCACCAGCAGTCAGTCGCTCTGCTCTGCAGAAGTGCCACGCTCGTTCGCGCCCCTGGCCTGGAAAGCTGGGCTCCCGCCATCGCACTAAGCCAAAGCGTTGCAGTGCCTTTGCTGGAGACGGCAATAATTAGCCTGTGCTCAGAGATCTTATGTTCCAGTGCGAGACGAACGATGAGGGAGAGTCAGTGAAACTGACGGCCGAGATGGTGCGTGCGCCCGCCCCAGC
>NW_006199940.1:0-4067 GCF_000334495.1 Tupaia belangeri chinensis | reverse complement strand
CGGCGTCTCCTCGGCGTGTCGGTTTTACCGTCGCCGGTGCTAAAAGGACATGAGCGTGTCGCACCTGCTGTCGTGTTCCTTGCAGAGCAGGTTTTCGTTTGTTAAGAATTATTTTGGGGGCGGGAACCAGCAGTTGGCGTAATGGCTATGTCGCTGGACTCCTACGCAGTCGACCGCGGTTCGCGTCCGGGACCCGGTGGCTTAAAACTCACGCTGGGCGCGTGTACATAAGTGCCCAAGATCCCGAGAGGAGAATGGAGGAGAAGGGATTGCGGCGTGACCATCCCCCCCGGGGGGGTGATTTCTCGCTTTCTGTCTCACTGTCTCTCTCTTGTCTGTCTGGCGAGCGCATGTGCCCCATAGTGAAAACCTCTCAAAAAAAAGAAAAAAAAATTATTTTGGGGGCCAGCGGGTGGCGCTGGACACTCCCATATGGTCGACCACGATTTTAGTCCCGGATCTTTTGGCTTGCTTTCTGACCTTTTTTTCTCTCTCGCTCTCTAGTCAAGTTAAATGAAATGAATAAATAAAATTAAGTAATTCTTTATTTTTATTTTTTATTTTGGAGAGGTTTTCGCTATAGGGGGCGTGCGCTCGCCAGCCAGCCAGAGACAGAGACAGAAAGCGAGAAATCACCCCCCAGGGGGGATGGTCACGCCACAATCCCTTCTCCTCCATTCTCCTCTCGGGATCTTGGGCACTTATGTACACACGCTCAGCGTGAGTTTTAAGCCACCGGGTCCAGGACATGAACCGCGGTCGACTACATGGGAGTCCAGCGACATAGCCATTACGCTAACTGCTGGTTCCCATTAAGTAATTATTTTTAGGAGCTGTCAAGTAGCATGGTGGTTAAGGGCGCTGGACTCCCACATGGCTGACCACAGTTCGAGTCCCAGACCTGGTGGCTTGCTTTCTCACTTTCTCCCTCTCTCTCTGTCCCTCTCTGGTCAAATTTAAATAAATAAAGTTAGATAAAATAGTTTCATAAAAATGTAATTACTTTTAAAAAGAATGATTTTATTTAACTTTATCTTATTTTAAAGATAATTATTTCTTTATTTTACTTATCATTATTGTTTTTAATTTGACGGTAGCAAACAGAGAAAGCCAGGTCCCGGACTCCAACTGTGGTCAGCTGTGTGGGAGTCCAGCACCTTTAACCACCACGCCACCTGCTGGTCCCTGTTTATTTAATTTGACCAGAAAGAGAGAGAGAGCAAGCCGCCAGGGCCAGGACTCGAACTGCAGTTGGCCATGTGGGAGTCCAGTGCCCTAACCTCCATGCCACCTGCCGCCAGGCAGAGCATTTGTAATGGTCCTTCACTAGAACCTTTGGGCCGCACTCCCCCCACCTGCCTTAACCCATCAATGTGTTTTCCTTCCCCTCCGCACCCCTTGGACCAGGTCAAGTCACTTCCTGGCAGGCAGGCTTTTGGGACACTTGGGGGTTTTGTCTTTTTTACAATTTGCTACAGGGCACATGGGCTTGCAGGTGAAGGAGCGGGAGAGGTGGGACTTGAGAAAGCAGGTCCCCTTGAGAATGGCCACACTGCAGTGTCTTCTCCATGCCTCTCTCTTTTGGGGGGTTTTGGGCATGCAGGCACAGGCACCTTGTGCTTCTCAAGACACAGGGTGGCCTGCACTATGGTGTCCTCCATGTGGGGTCCAGCCACCTTAACTGCCTCGCCATGAGTTGGCCCCCTAGCTTTTCTTTGAGATCATTCAGTACATATTTTTCACTCAAAATATGCCTTGCAAAGTCCCGTGACTTTTGTGGACTGTGGTTCCAGGGTGCATCCTATCACTATGGCCCCACAGGAGGGGCGTGTCCAGAGGCTCAAGCGTGATGGGCGGCCTGAGCTGCATGGTGCAAGATAGCACTGTTCTTTGAGTCTGGTCTGTAAGGTTAGTGATGCACTCTGACGCGCAGACTGAAGCCGCACAGAGTAAAGTAGGAAGAGATGTTTTTAGTAAAAAAGTGAAGTTTTATTTTATTTACTTATTTATTATTTTTTTGGAGAGGTTTTTGCTATAGGGCGTGTGCGCTTGCCAAAAAGACAGAGAGAGACAGAGAGACAGAAAGTGAGAAATCACCCCCCAGGGGGGATGGCCACGCCGCAATCCCTTCTCCATTCTCCTCTCGGGATCTTGGGCATGCACGCACATGCACCCAGCGTGAGTTTAAGCCACCGGGTCTGGGACTCAAACCGTGGTTGGCTACATGGGAGTCCTGGCGGAAGCCATACAGTCAACACAGGCAGAACATGGGGAGCTGCCTCTCATGTCTAAGCAAGGCTTGGCTGAGTAGACCTGTAGGCAAGGCCGCAGTTATGAGCTCCAGTTTTTAACTGTGTTTTGTTGACTGGTTTGTGCTCAATTTCTCTGCCATGAGCTTTACTGACGGTACCCCATAAGGGCAAAATAACACCCCCAGTCTTACTGTAACTTTTACAATAGTCCTGAAGGAATGCGGATCCCTAACTTGGCGCTGAATGGGAATTATTTCCTGAGACTCACCCCACCTGCCTGGATAATGTCAATAAAGAGTGCTGCATTCACCTCTCCTACTGGGGTTACGTAGATAACATTAGGGAGGTTTGGGTTAATGGAAAGCTACTAAATTGGCGAAACGACCTCAGTAGCTGGGGGAGGCGTAGGGACTCATCTGTGAGGCACTGATACCCCAAACAAAGATCATGAGCCACTTTTTTTTTTTTTTTGAGAGGTTTTTGCTATAGGGCGCGTGAGCTCGCCAGACAGACAGAGAGAGACATAGAGACAGAAAGCGAGAAATCGCCCCCCAGGGGGGATGGCCACACTACACTCCCTTCTCCATTCTTCTCTCAGGGTCTTGGGCACGCACACACACGTGCCTGGTGTGAGTTTTAAGCCACTGGGTCCGGGATGCGAACTGCGGTAGACTGTGGGAGTCCAGCGACATAGCCATTACACTAACTGCTGGTCCCATGAGCCACTTTTGATCTCAGGACAAGGAAAGATTGCCATTCCCCAAGCCATAGCCATTGTATAGAACAGCACGTAGAGGGTCCCAAGTCCACAGTAACCTTTAGATCAGTCGTTAAGCTGCTCACAAGACCACATTCCTTCTCCATATGGGCAACAGGCTCACCCTCTTAGTTGTAATCTAGATATTCCACTTTAGTATATATTAACCGTGTCTTTACTTAACTAGACAAGATTTCTATCTAGGTCTTTGTAACCGGCAATGCTGCCGCCCTGGCCCGGGACTAAAGTTATCAAACTTCCTACAAGCCCCCTCTTCAAAAGACCCTTTCTGGTAATCAAGATCTAAGAAGAAAATGCACTAGACAAATGGACTCCTTCGTCCTTGTGGGGAGCCACATGCACCAAAATGGCTGACATGACCTTCATACAAGGACCTTCAAGTATCCTTGTTCCGGGAGTAGACAATTAGTAGCCTGAGAATTGGTCCAAAGTATGGGGAGGAAAATGGGGATGAATCCATTCCAAGCAGACCATAAGGGACCATCACGAATGATGCCAGACTTGGTGTAAAAGCAGCAGTGTTCCTGTAAAGCAAGACAGAGACCCCCCTTTCTGCCAGGAGGAGCGGCGCCAGGATCAAAACCAGCAGCGGTAGTGTCGAAGAAGCATAAGAGGATCAGGTATTTAAGAAGGATCTTCACTTTGTTGATCTGTGGAAGGAGAGAGAGAGATCTCAGGGCTTTCATCGTTCCTGGATGGCTTGTTAGAATCAGTATGCTTGATTAATCTTTCTGGTAATCGAAGAGCAGCATTCATTTTTTGAGAATAGATGCAGACAGACCCTCTGCCCCAAAATGAGGACAGGGTCCAGACCATTCCATGTATTGTCCAGAGGATCTCTCCACAAACCTGAGGCAAATTTTGTTTTGGTAGTAGAATGCCAGAAGCGCTCAGCAGCTGAGTCTCCATCTTTATCAAGAGACAGGAAATTTAGGACAAAACGAGCATGGGCCAGAAGGTTTTTTTGTTTTGTTTTTTTTTCTGCTTGTTGTCTCAGTTTATTTATTTTTATTTTTTTAAATTTATTCATTCTCTAC
>NW_006199939.1:0-556 GCF_000334495.1 Tupaia belangeri chinensis | reverse complement strand
GAGGAGAAAGGATTGTAGCATGGCTATTCCCCCAGAAGGTGACTTCTTACTTTTTATCTTTCTGCCTCTCTCTATCTCTGTGGTAAGTACATGTACCCTATAACAAAAATGCTTCTACATCCTCTGAGCTTGGTCATATTAAAAACCCCATGAAAGATGAAGAGTCTGAGACAGAAAGGTTATGTAACTAGCTGCTCGAGTGTGCAGTTATTATATTAGCATATTTATAATCTCACCATTCCCTATAGAAAAAAATCTACTCAGTAACTGGCCACAATGTGGTATGTGGTGAGATTATAATTATTGCATTTCAGAGAGAATTGTTTAAATTGTGATGTAGTCACTGTAAAGATGTGCAGTGATTGAATGTAAACTTTAAAAGTGTAAGAAAAATATGCTGAATTAACTTTGAAAGAATACATAGATTGTAATAGTTAAAATATATTTTTAAAACAATAAAAATGCTAGTTTAAGAAGGAAATAAAAGGCATTTAGGCAAATATAAAAATGTAATGTAGTATGAATAAATGTGTGTGTTGTGGTCAGGCTACCAACA
>NW_006199938.1:0-2054 GCF_000334495.1 Tupaia belangeri chinensis | reverse complement strand
CTGTCTGGTGAGCGCACGCCCCCTATGGTGAAAACCTCTCAAAAAAAAAAAAAATACAACTCCCTGAGTGAGACGACATTTCAGTACCCTCCAGAGTCGGAGTCTGAATAATTACTCCAAACTGTAGAATAGCCCACACAGCTACGTCACTGTCAAACCGTAACAGTCACAAAAACGCTTAATAGTGATCATTCAAAACAGGGCAACATGAGGCTTTCTCAGCACACTGCACGATTAGGAGTGCTGAAGCCTTCTCAGCTTTCTCTCCCATCCCTCCCTGTTCTGTAGAGCAATTCCTTAGGCTTCTCCCTGACTAACAGCACCTTCTGCTCGGAGTTCTTATTAATGAAGCCATCTTACATTTGCTAAATATATGACCAAATAAGTCTCTGAGAATGACTAGACTCCTTAGCGGCCAGCTTGGACAACTGGTGCAGCTACACCAGATCCTCCTCAGCTCTCAGGATTCGTGAGCACGTGTGTCTTCCCACTGGAATTCCCTCAGCCGCATACACCGCAGGGCGCACGGCAGTGATGGAACACACAGTGACGAGCGTCCTCCACCAAGGAGAGAGTGACCACTGTCCTGTCTCCCCGTCGTGCTGGGCCATGCTGCCCACTATGACACAGCCTTCCTGTTTAGGGTCCCACGTAGCTTGGAACCCGGTCGGCCATCGTCCAGTGACAGTGTTATGCCTGATGGTGGTGAGGAGGAGCGTCTGGAGGGTGTGCAGCTGCGACTGTGTTCACTTACTACTTCCAGGAGGTTTTTGTGGATTCTTTTGGATTTTCTATGTTATAGCATGATGTCATCTGCAAATAGAGATAATGTCATTTTTCTTTTTCTATTTGGATGCCTTTTATTTGACTCTCTTGTCTGATTGCATTGGCTAGACCTTCAAGTACTATCTTTTTTTTAAAATTATTATGTTATTTATTATTATAACTATTATAATTTGACCAGAGAGAGACAGAGACAGAGAGAAAGAAGGAAAGTGAGAAAGCAAGCTGCCAGTTCTAGGAATTGAACCATGGTCAGCCATATGGGAGTCCAGTGCCTTAATCACCATGCCACACACCGACCCTCTAGAGCTGCCTTAAAAAGGAATGGAGCTCTTCTCCTTAGCAGCCTGAGGTGATCTTTGAAAATGGTTCACTATTCACTTGACCCAGAGAACCCCACAAAGTCATGCAAGTCAAGAGGTTCAAATCTTCGTGCTCACTTTAAGAACACTCGTGAAACTGCCCAGGCCATCAAGGGTATGCATATCTGAAAAGCCACCAAGTATCTGAAGGATGTCACTTTACAGAAGCAGTGTGTACCACTCCGTCGTTACGATGGTGGAGTTGGTAGATGTGCCCAGGCTAAACAGTGGGGCTGGACACAAGGTCGGTGGCCCAAAAAGAGTGCTGAATTTTTGCTGCACATGCTTAAAAATGCAAAGAGTAATGCTGAACTTAAGGGGTTAGATGTAGATTCTCTGGTCATTGAGCACATTCAGGTGAACAAGGCACCAAAGATGCGCCGTCGTACTTACAGAGCTTATGGACGGATTTAACCATACATGAGCTCCCCCTGCCACATCGAAACGATCCTCACTGAGGAGGAGCATATTGTTCCTAAACCGGAAGAGGAAGTTCCACAGAAGAAAAAGATATTCTAGGAATTGAACCATGGTCAGCCATATGGGAGTCCAGTGTCTTAATCACCATGCCACACACCGACCCTTTAGAGCTGTCTTAAAAAGGAATGGGGAAAGTGGGCAGCTCTGTCTTGTTTCCAGTGTTTAGTGGAAAAGCTTTAGTTTTTCCCCATTCAGTATGATGTCAGCTATGGGTTTGTCATGGATGGCTTTGATTGGGTTGAAGAATGTCCCTTTTATGCAAATTTGCTGAGAGTCTTAATCATGAAGGGATGCTGTATTTTATTGAATGCTTTTTCTGCACCAGCTGATAGGATCATATAGTTTTGTTTTTCTTTTGTTTCTCTGATGTGTTACATTTACTGCTTCACATGTGGTGCACAGTTCTCACATTCCTGGAATAAAACGTAC
>NW_006199937.1:842-1198 GCF_000334495.1 Tupaia belangeri chinensis | reverse complement strand
CAGCTAGTAAAGGAGGAAGAAATAATAGAATTTTGAAATCGCCATTTTGCAATCTCTCATGAAATAACCGAATCGTGCAAAATTCATCTGTGGGTGAAACCGTCAGCTGGAAAGTTGATGTGGGGAACTTCCGGGGAGAGCCAGGCTACGGCCATTCCAACCCACCGTTGGCGCTCGGCGTACTCAGAGGGATGAGTGGACGGCCCGTGCCTCTTACTGGCACATGGCACCTACCACCGACTCAGAACCCGACTCAGTCAGAACTCCGCAAGTTTGATCAGTGGAACTGCAAGAGCTGGAGAAAGATGTTACATGACGTGGAGGACTCGAACTGGCGAACCCGGGCAGCAGTGTGT
>NW_006199937.1:434-820 GCF_000334495.1 Tupaia belangeri chinensis | reverse complement strand
TTAAATGACAACCTGTCTTTCTTTTGCTGCCAGATAGCATGTGCACGCACTAGAGAGAGAGGAAGCACCCCTCGGTGGGGCATGGTCACGATCCCTTCCCGTCCACTTCTCCACCCTGTCAGGGTTGGGGCATGTGTGCACAGACACCTGGCATGTTTTTCTAGCCACCAGAGCTGGTGTTCAAACCACAGCCAGCCATGTGGGAGATGGCACCCGGTTCACAGCGCTGAGCCGCTGCACCACGGGGTCGGCCTCATGGATGACATTTTGTTTTTGAGAGGGTTTTTGCTATAGGGCGCATGTGCTCACCAGAAAGACAGAGAGAGACAGAGAGACAGCGAGAAGTCACCCCCCAGGAGGGATGGCCACACCGCAATCCCTTCTCC
>NW_006199937.1:0-234 GCF_000334495.1 Tupaia belangeri chinensis | reverse complement strand
TTTTTGTAAAAACGAAGAAAGACAGGCCCACTGGTGGCATGGTGGATGTGGCTGGATCCCACATAGCTGACTGCGCAGTTTGAGTCCCAAACCCAGTAGCTTGAAAAACATGTCAGGTACATGTTCATGTGTGCCCAAAATACTGAAAAGAGGGAGAGTTGGAGGAGAAGAGATTGAGGTGTGACTGTTCCCTATGGGGGATACTTTCTCACCTTCTCTCACTCTCTCTCTCTC
>NW_006199936.1:0-801 GCF_000334495.1 Tupaia belangeri chinensis | reverse complement strand
ATTTTCACTCTGCTATATTTATAACACCAGAAATTGTTCTTCTTACATGTCTGAAATTTTGTTTCCATAAATCACTGCAAATGATTCTTTCCCCCTATTTGTGCTGCCTCTAGCTGTCACTCTTCAGATCTCCACTGGAGCTAATTTTTAATTTCTTTCTCATTTTTTTTTAATTTGTTTGAGGGCACAAACAAAATTGCTGGAGATAAACAGCAATAGGTAGAAAGAGTCAGAGAAAGAGAGAGAGGAAGTGAGAATGCACTCTCCCAAACCCCCATAGGTGCTAGTCACATTGCAATTTCTTCTCTCTCATTTCTTCTTTTGAGATTTTGGGTACACTTGCAAGTATGCTCAGGATATTTTTCAAATTGTCAGGTCCATGACTGAACCGTGTAGTTGGTCATGTGCAATCAAGTTTCCTTAACCACTGCTGACTAGCCCAATAAGTTCATTTTTGAATTTCTATTTATGAGTAGGAACATTTAATATTTCTCTTTCTATGCCTGCCTTATTTCACATATTATATATCCTGCAGTCTCATCCATTTTACCTAAAATGCAAGTGCAATCAATACATTTCATTATTTTTATTTGTTGAATAGTATTATGCTGTGATATAGATCTACAATATATCATTTACACCTATATTATCTGTCAGCTTTTCACTTTATTTTTTATTATTTTTAAATGTATTGATTGCAATTTATGATTTACATATAATCATTATACACCTTTGTAGGTTTCCATATGGTTTTTATTTTTATTTTATTAATTTATTTTATTATTATTATTTATACACTCA
>NW_006199935.1:0-992 GCF_000334495.1 Tupaia belangeri chinensis | reverse complement strand
GTTAGCTCATGTCACTGCACAGGTCCCCTTACCAGGGCCATCACTTTGGTACTCGCCCACAGGGAGGAAGACACTGTGATAAACTGGAGTGCCTGTGTGAATGCGTGTGAGTTTCTGTGACCCCACAAACTGTGGGGTCTGAGTGGGTCCACACTTGCATTTCTGTCACAAGGAGGGGAATTTCTCCACATGTCCAAGAGACTCCTGTGTCCTCGAGCCCTCAGCTGATTAGTTTCTGTCCCAATCTGTGCTCAAGGCCTGTCCATTCTGTCTTGGGGAAGGAAATTGGCTCTAATTAGATTTCCCCCTTGTTCTGGTTATGAGAAACTTCAAGAAAGCATTCTCTGGAGAATATGATGTCAAAATAACCCCAGGAAACTCAGTCTTATAATTCTAACATGTTAAAAGGATGGGGTCTTACAAGTAAAGTTTTCTGAGAATATAATCATTAACTAGGTAAAAATTTCCATTTTCCATGGAGAAACCGACTGGTTTCCTAACTGATAGTCTAATCTTTTAACTGGGCATGGAAATCTGATTGGTTTTTTTGATTGACAATCTAATCATTTAAGCTGATTAGTTCTCTAATCCAGAAAGTTGGTAGGCTCACAGTTACTATCAAGGGTTTAAAAGTAGTCTACCTAAAACAAGATTTTAAAAGCAATTTCTCTTTGGAACAACTTTTTATGTACCACCTAAGAAGCATCTTTTAATTTTTTTATAATTGCTTTTTAACTTTACTTATTTGAATTTGACCAGAGCAGGACAGAGAGTGAGTGAGAGAGAGAGAGAGAAAGCGAGAAAGCAAGCTGCCAGGTCTGGTACTTGAACCATGGTTGGACATGTATGAATCCAGCACCCGTAACTACCATGCCACCTGCCAGCCCCCCTAAGAAGCATCTTGCCACACCGTGACAGTAGCAATAAAAGGGGTGAAATGAAAGATAACTACCTTTAAACCTTTTTTCCATCCCCAAATGGAGCTTTATATT
>NW_006199934.1:0-502 GCF_000334495.1 Tupaia belangeri chinensis | reverse complement strand
ACTAAGAATTCATTAGCTAATCAACCTTAATAGTTTAGATATGGAAAATTTACTAAAAGATGATTGGAAAAGAAAAAGTTATAAGAAGCAGTCAAAGAAAATAAAATAAACATATCAGAGAGAGAATCAGCAATGCCAAATGTTAGTCCTCTAAAGTAAATTCAGGAAATGAGACCAGCAGATGCCATAATGGTTACATCACTGGACTTTCACGTAGTTGACCCCGGACCCAGTGACTTAAACTTCACACTGGATGCGTGTGCATGTGTGCCCAAGATCCTAAGAGGAGAATGGAGGAGGAGGGACTGTGGCATGGTCATCCCCCCTGGGGGGTGAGTTCTCACTTTCTGTCTGTCTCTGTCTTTCCAGTGAGTATATGTACCCTATGGCAAAAATGTCTCTCAAAAAAAAAATAAAGAAATTTGTCAATTTTTACAACAAATGTATATTATTGGAATAATAACATACGCGCACAAACACACACACATGAATACAAATTTTA
>NW_006199933.1:0-1136 GCF_000334495.1 Tupaia belangeri chinensis | reverse complement strand
AAAATATTTCTAAAATGTTTATACCCCTGCCATATAGTTTGAGAATTGGCACTATATAATCAGTTAATGAAGACCCAGGGTCATCATCACGGAAATCATTTAATAAGTAGTGCTCTACTGCAGCCATATCCTTAGGGCTCTTTGAAGTACGAACTATTTATCCCTAAGCTAACTGGCCCCAGACTGTTCTGCCACTGTTGCTTATGCCTTCCTTTTCAGCTGTCACTTCTGCTGTCATTGATTTGGGTTCACTCTTTGTCCCTTTTTAACCCAGGGTGAATGGAATGTCTAGAAGTCAGACAGCAGAGTTGGTTCAATATGCAACTGGAGTATTTGTGTGCAAAATAAAGGCTGTGTCCGAGAGAGTGGCTTCAGATTTCTACAGTAAATTTCACTGACTTTGAATGTTTCTTATTTTTTTTCTTTCTTTCTAGACCAGGGCTTTCTTTGCTTATTGGGCTGTACTCAAATTCGAAGTGATGTGTAAATGAGCTATTGCTATACTCCCGGGGTTGTCCTTTGAATGGGTTTAGCATATCAGGAAGCAATAAAAAGAAAAGCTATATAGCTTCTCCATATGCTTGATAAAAAGGAAACAATATTCCCATCTTTCAGCATTCAACCTTTATCTATTTTTATTTGTTTTCCCCAGCTCTCAAACCTTTTACATGTCAAACTTTCTTTTAAAAATGTTTTAAACATTTCAGTGAAAATATTTCTAAAATGTTTATACCCCTGCCTCATTAAACAGAAGGATAACAACCATAATCAGTTCATGAAGACCCAGGGTCATCATCACGGAAATCATTTAATAAGTAGTGCTCTACTGCAGCCATATCCTTAGGGCTCTTTGAAGTACGAACTATTTATCCCTAAGCTAACTGGCCCCAGACTGTTCTGCCACTGTTGCTGCTGCCTTCCTTTTCAGCTGTCACTTCTGCTGTCATTGATTTGGGTTCACTCTTTGTCCCTTTTTAACCCAGGGTGAATGGAATGTCTAGAAGTCAGACAGCAGAGTTGGTTCAATATGCAACTGGAGTATTTGTGTGCAAAATAAAGGCTGTGTCCGAGAGAGTGGCTTCAGATTTCTACAGTAAATTTCACTGACTTTGAATGTTTCTTATTTTTTTTCTTTC
>NW_006199932.1:0-527 GCF_000334495.1 Tupaia belangeri chinensis | reverse complement strand
CATGCACAGTAGAGAAACCATTGTATTTCCTCTCACACTGTAATGAAATGTGTTTTCCCTACTGTACTCCTGATTAATATTTTAGTGTCTGTTCTTAGGATTTTTATTTTGTCCTGGCTATATCATTTTTTCCCGTATGAGTTAAATAAATATTTTTAAATGTGTTCCTAGTTTTAAAACTGTCATGTCATTTGCTTCTTTGAAAATGAGTATTTATTCCTTTAGGTCACATCAATATGCACAACTGATACTTCTAGCAGGATTAGGTAAATATCCTTGACAGAGATGTGAACCACAAGCAATGCTGAAATCTGAGTGCATCTGTCTATCTTGCATTCCTAGGGCAATTCAAAGCACTGATGCAAATTATTGTGACATTTTCCTTACCTGGTTCTGTCACTCATCTTCTGACCCTTTTCCACTAGCCTTTGGACTATTCAAATTTTGGTGATTTGAAGAGTGTGCAGTGCACAATGTGCACCACGTGATTTCATTCCTTTGTTTTGTTTTTCTTTACTCTTGGGGTG
>NW_006199931.1:0-798 GCF_000334495.1 Tupaia belangeri chinensis | reverse complement strand
TCTGTGGATGGAACACAGAATTTCTTTTGATAGAACTGTGAATATTATAAAATATGTTAGCATTGAGTCTTTTTTGTAGAATTTCTATAATGGTAAAACTTTAGATCATTACATGGAATGGAGGTTAAGGTAGCTGGATCCCACATGGCCAATGGCATGGTTTGCTTCCTCAGCCCAGTAGCTTGAGAACCACAGGAGGCACATGTACATAGCCTAAATCCTGAAAGAAGGAAGAAATGCGGGAGGGCAAATTGTGTCATGAACATTCCCCAATGGGGTGATTTTTTACTTTCCATCTGCACTCCTCAGCAAACACATGAGCCCTCTTGTAAATTTTAAACAATTTTGTCCTAGGTTTTTATGGTATGATTCTCTTTATCAGTAAATATTAGTGTTTTCTTTCTTTCTTTGTTTGTTTCTGTCCTTTTTTCCAAACTTGAATTCTCTTAAACCTAACCAGTTGAGCCTAGGTCCACTTTCATTGATTAGAATAGCTTCAGTTACCACTTGAATTTCTGCTCCTTCCTAAATACTTGACTACTGAAACATCAAAGATGATGTGCCCAAGATTCCACTTTTTACTGCTCATTTTTTTCCAAATTTTAATTTTTAGCACCCATATCTATATGCCTGCTTAAACAGAAAGAGTTCAGTTAACTTTCTCTTTTGTTTCAGTGGCAAATGAATTACAATATTTTTCTGCATTTTTGGGGGGGAGCAATTTTCTATTTTGTATTATTTCTCTATTGTCTGATATGTCTCAACTTGGTTATAACCCTTTTAGATATCTTAAGGTTA
>NW_006199930.1:903-1199 GCF_000334495.1 Tupaia belangeri chinensis | reverse complement strand
TGGTTTGAGTCCCAGACCGGGCAGCTTAAAAAAGCACACCAGGCGAGTATGCACATGCCTAAAATCCTGAGAGAATGGGCTGTGTGAGCTGCTCTGTCCTCTCCTGGCTCCCAGCGCCCTCTCCCAGGCGTCCACAGAGTGAGGAGACAGACCCAGCCTTTGTCTCATCCTTGGCCTCGGCCTTCCTCACCATCTCCCTTTTATCCAGGTCACAGTCAGAGTCGTGGGCTCCTTAGCTTTCTCTTACACACACACACACACACACACACACACACACACACACGGATACAGAGAAA
>NW_006199930.1:0-847 GCF_000334495.1 Tupaia belangeri chinensis | reverse complement strand
TGTGGTGCTGGGTCCTGAATGCCAAAGACCTACACAGCCCACCGGAGCC
Source organism: Tupaia belangeri chinensis (assembly GCF_000334495.1). Classification (NCBI taxonomy): domain Eukaryota; kingdom Metazoa; phylum Chordata; class Mammalia; order Scandentia; family Tupaiidae; genus Tupaia; species Tupaia belangeri. The sequence goes on along the minus strand of NW_006199930.1, from coordinate 798 downwards.
GGGTGGGCTCAGAATCGCTTCCCCACCTGTCAGGAACCCTCAGCCCCTTTCTCTGATGGGCACCTTGTGATTATGAGGGCTACTCCATAGCACGGGGAGGCCTGTGTGTACGTCCTGCCGCCAGCTGGAAGACATTCAGGCCATTTCAGTGTGGGGCTGACATTCACCGTGATGCTGTGCACAGTGATGTGTGCGCCTTCTGTGCACGTGTGTGTGTGTGTGTGTGTGTCCATCTTGGGGGGATTCCAGGGATTAAAAGCATTGGAGTGTATGATCATGTTTACTGTGTTAAGATGTTAAAACTTTTTAAAAAGTTTTTACTATAGAGCAGATTTCGCTCTCCAGAAAGAGAGAGAGAAAGGGATAGAGAGAGAAAGTGAGAAAGGACCCCCTTCGTGGGATTACCACTACAATCACTTCTCCTCGTTTCGCTCAGGATTTTGGGCGCACACACTCTCATGCCTAGCGATTTAGCCATGTAGGATTCCAGCTCCTTGACCACCACATGACCTGCTGGTCCTGCCTGGTGTATTTTTAAGCCTCTGAGTCTGGGAACTAAACCACTTAGTCGGGTTATGGGGGATCCTGCTCACTTAACCACCTGGCCATAGGCTGGTGCCAGTGTGTGGCTATATTTTATTTATTTAGTAACTTTGAGGAGGCTGACAGTTGTCATAGTGGTTGGGACACTGGACTCCCACATGGATAAACACAGTTCGAATCCTGGACTTGACAGCTAGCTTGCTCACTTTTCCTCTCTCTCTCTTGCTAATTTAATAACAATAATAATTATTATGA
>NW_006199929.1:0-1102 GCF_000334495.1 Tupaia belangeri chinensis | reverse complement strand
AAAATGACAAGAGGAAATGTTAATGGTATCTATAAAAATGTAAATGGTATATTAATGAATAATCTACTTGTTTTTACAGTATACAAAAATATAAGGACTTTGTTCACAAATAATAAAGGATTTCAGGACATATAGAGGGATTGTTTACACACACACACACACACACACACACACACACACGAAAGAGTCATGTGCTCCATAAAGACATAAGACATTTCCGTAAATGATAAACAGCATATATGATAGTGGTATCATAAAATAATATGTTAGACCATATAAACTCCATGTGCAATGTGCAATAACATCTAGGGTTGTGTAAGTGCAGTCTATTATTTTCACACAATGACAAAATTCTAAATATTGCATTTCTCGGGACCAACAGATGGCATACTGATTACATCACTGGACTTCCATTTGGCTGCCCCCATTTTGGGTCTCAGACCAGGCAGCTTGAGACTCACACCAGGTGCATTTTTATGTGTGTCCAAAATCCTGAGAGCAAAATGGAAAAGAAGGGATTATGACATGGCCAATCCCCCAGGGGATGATTCCTCACTTTCTGTCTCTCTGTCTCTCCGGTGAGCTCATGTACCCTATGGCAAAGAACTCTCTAAAACAAAAACACAACAGTTATAAATATATTCTCAGAAAATATTTCTCTTATTAAACAATGTTCAATTGTAGATACATATCACCTTATTGATATTATTAATTAGACTACTGCTTGAACAAACATATGATAACAAATCAGTTAATAAAAATCAGAAGTTTTTCTATAGTTTAGAATGCACATAAGAAAAATTGAGTAGTACAAAGTCTGAATGTAAAAGGAAATTTTATTTTATTTTATATTTTCACTGTCAATTTGTTTTCTTTAGAATTTGCATAGGTCATGTATGTTCACAGGAGAGAGATAGAGACAAAGAGAGAATAAGTGGAAAATTAAACCTCAGGGAGATAACCATGACGCAATCCCTTCTCCTTCATTCTACTCTATAAAATTGGACATTCACACATACGTACACATGCCAGACATGATTTGCAAGCCACTGGATCCAAAACTAAGATGATAGCCATGTCAGAGTCCAGCACCTTCACAATG
>NW_006199928.1:0-525 GCF_000334495.1 Tupaia belangeri chinensis | reverse complement strand
CATGTGAAAGTCCAGCACCCTTAACCACCATTCTACCTGGTGGCCCCGAATAAAATGATTTTTTAAAAAAAAACTTAGATATTACTAAGTGTTTTCATGAATTATAACAATTTTTTAAAAAATATGCATTAATGTGAACTACTTCAAAACAAAGGGTACTCTTTTGCATTTGGAAGCGAATACTGTTTCCTTGGTTCCAAGTATCAATTGTATTTTTAAGAATTATTTTATTTAACTTTATCCATTTATTTATTTTACAAGAGAGAAAGAGAGTGAGAGAGAGAGATAAAGAGAGAGAAGGAAAGTGAGAAAGTAAGCCACGAGGTCAGGGACTTGAACCACAGTCAGTCATCTAGGATTCCAGAACCCTTAACCACTATCCAACCGGCTGGCTCCACAATTTATTATTATAATAGAATTTATTTAGAAATGTTCAATAAACTGTATTTTAAAAATATTAAATAAGAAAGCACTTTGTACTTAATTTTTTAAGAATATGTGAGCTTATTTGAGAGAGAAAGCCTC
>NW_006199927.1:0-843 GCF_000334495.1 Tupaia belangeri chinensis | reverse complement strand
TGGGTTTTATGTTTTAATTGCTCACTTACTGAGTTACTATGTAGCAAACTTGGAGACTGCCCACAAAATTCTTCCATAGAGTTTCTACCACTTAATTTTTACATGATGAATACATTTGACTCCAGTTTTTAAAAATCTATCATGCTGTGCATGTGGTGGCCCAAGTTCTTTATAAGATGCTTCTGCAAAAACTAGAAATACTATCTGCAGGAGATGCAGCCTATTCTTCCCTGGCAGGTAAACATCCTTCACAAGCACCTGATGGTATTTGGAGGCATTTTCTTTTTCATTTAAAAAAATATTTCTCCCACAGTTCATGTGGTCTCACTAGAGAGAGAGACACTGAGAGAGAAAGAAAAATCACTCACCAGGGGGTATGACCAAAGCACAATCCCTTCTGCTCCATTCTCCTCCTATGATTTGGGCACCAGCCATACACTTTGGTCTGGTGTATGAAACATTACAGATCTGAGATTCAAGCCATGGTCAATCATGTGGGAATCCTCCTTAACCATCACATCATATCTAGTCCCAAAAGTGTTTTTTTTTTTATGTTTTTTTATATTTAGCTTTATCCCTTAGGGCAAGTGTGCTTCCCAGAAAGGAGAGAGACAAAAGAAAAGTGAAATCACCTTCTAGGGACATGGTCATGCTGCATGCAGCTCCTTCTCCTCTAGTCTCTCCAGATTTTAGGCATGCTCACACACATGCCTTGTATGATTTTCAAGCCACCAATCCAGAACTCAAATTGTGGTAGATCATGTGGGAACTCAGTCACCCTAATCACCAAGTCATCTGCTTAAATATATATGTTTTTGTGGTACTAAAATAATTATATTTAGA
>NW_006199926.1:0-255 GCF_000334495.1 Tupaia belangeri chinensis | reverse complement strand
GCTATGTCACTGGACTCCCATGTGTTTGACCGCATTTCAAGTCCTGAACCCAGTGGCTTTAACTCATGCTGGGCATGTGTGCGTGCGTGCCCAAGATCCCAAGAATGGAGGAGAAGGGATTGCAGCTTGGCCATTGCCCCCCGGGGGAGGGAGGGTGATATCTCGCTTTCTGTCTCTCTGTCTCTCTGTCTTTCTGGTGAGCACATGCGCCCTGTAGCAAAAACCTCTCCCCCCAAAAAAAAGTTTTTTAAAAAA
>NW_006199925.1:0-1132 GCF_000334495.1 Tupaia belangeri chinensis | reverse complement strand
TTTTTTTTTTCTTTTAGAAAGAGTGATTTCAATTCTCCACACAATTTTGGTAACAAATTAATGACTATTCTTATATTATTCTCTCTGCTGAGGTCTCTCCAAATTGAGGAACGCAAGAATCCTGGGCTTGAAATTTAGGTTTATTAATTAATCTCTTTCTATGTTTTATTCAAATGAATACTGATTTTGCTTTCAGATATGTTCATTTTATTTCTTATAAAGTTTTACAACTGTATTATATCTTTAACATATTTTCACCACAGTAAGGGAAGGTCAAATGAATAATGTTCAGTGTAGACTCATTTAAGGAAAAATGGTGGATGCCTTCGCTCTCTAACAACCTTTCAAATAAAAGCACCCATACTTAGCGAATACTGCCAGGATATCAGCATACATATCTGTTTATGAGTCTTTTCTACTATTTCCTCTTCTCTTTTCAGTATGACATAAACTGCTGTCCGAAAATTTGCACTGGGTGAAGCTGTCCAGCTTTAGCAAACATTTCATGACAGGGTTTTCGTGTGTAAGTTTGTCCTGGTAATGGCAGTGCACATCTGCAGTGTGGTATCAATTAGAAATCATAAGGAACCAAGTTTAGACAGAAGGTCATACATTCATATGCCCAAATCTTGTGAAGCTAGCTAATGATTCCACTAGATGCTCACATTAAAGACCCCCAAGATGGTCTTTTTAGCAATTGAGTGTCAGAGGCTAACATGTAAAATGTCTCCAATCTATGGAACTGGGGGTTACCTTGTTATGAAGATATCACATGCTCAATTTGAAAGGCATCTTTTTCCCCAAAGTCCAGAAGATTTGAATTCTTGGATTAAATGAGAGAACGAGTGGTTTGAGATTCCTGTCTTGACTGATATGCTGGAAAAAGCAATGTTGTAAACTATAAAGATATATAGTGACTAAATATCAATTTTAAAAAACTGTAAAGTAGATTCTCCAATTAGGGGGCAAGAGGATAGGAGGAATACATTAGATCCTGATACCCTGGAATGTTATGGAAGATCACTGGCAAATTGGCCAATAAAATAAGATCAACTTTTGGAAAATCATAGTGCCAAGACAAATAAGAAAATCTCTCCACTGCAATCAAAACCAAATCTTCAAAGTTTCCTTA
>NW_006199924.1:0-1418 GCF_000334495.1 Tupaia belangeri chinensis | reverse complement strand
TAACGTGACTAGTAGTCATGTTCATTAGAAGCCTTCAAACATGTGAGAAGAACATCAAAATGAAAATGTCTGAAACCAAACTTGTTTCCATATCATTATTCTTTCTTTTATAGTGTCTACTTTAATTAAATGCATGCCATATTTATTGTGGTTGCTCCAGCCAGAAGCTTTAAAGTCATGGAAGATACACTTCTAATTCTCACCACCTTCAAGATTTCAAAATTTAAGTCCTGTGGGGTGTGTCTAACTTCTCAAAACTAGCCTTTATTTTACATCTTTGAAGCCAGTTATCATTTCTCAGTGGTAGTTTCTAAATTTGCCCTTTACCTGTTCTCTGTAAATGTTCTTTACCCCCACACTCCTTTACCTTGCTGCAATCAGAGTAATATTCCTCAATGCCAATTTAACAATGACTCTATCCTGCTTAAAATATTTTAATGCATCCTTCCTGACCATGAGATGAAAATTAAACACCTTGTATTCACTCACCAAGATCCTTTAGTATCTTCAGCCTTTGTCTCTGTTACTCCTCCCACATAGGCTGTGTCCCAGCCACACTGAAAGAGTTGATGCTTCCTGAATATCTCCTTCTTATACACAATGTTGCTTCTTCATATTTCCCTAAAAACTGCATGGATTAAAGTGCAAGTCATGATAGTCGGATTGGTTATTGTCAAATGGGACCTTCAGTGTATACTAAGGTTAGCAAAAGAGAGGACGTAGTAGAGAAGGTGGTGTGATTTGTGCTATTGGAATAAAGATTTCAAGTGCTTACTTACTCCTTATAGAGGCAGAGTTTTTCCCAAGTGAGATGAAGTTCTCTAGGATAGTAAAGCTGTAAAGTTTATGTGTGTGTGTGTGTGTGTGTGTGTGTGTGTGTGTGCTTTAAGGGATGAGGATCAGAGAATATGGAATTCTTGAGAGAAAGGTGAGATAACTGCATTTCTGTTGTCTACAGGATCAAGTTGTAAAATCTGAATAGTGTGACAGTTTTGAGGCAATGACTCCTTTGGGGCTGATGAATCCTTATAGGAGAACTTAATACCAGAACATCTTATGTTACACTTTGGGGGTGCTAAGTCAGGGCTTCTCCAATTAGCATAAAATTTCTATCTGAAATTTAAGAGTATATCTGGAATCCAGAAAAGAAAGTATTTTTCCCAATAAGTAAAGGATTTGATTAATCATACTAACACCTTGCATGTTTGAACATTTAGTCAATATTAGGCATGGTTATAAGCATTTTCTATCCACTCATTTGTTCTTTACAAAATTATGATATATGTACTATTCTTAACTCTTTTTTTACAGCACAGAAAGATTGAAATAATTGCCAAAAGTCACAGTGCTATGTGTTAGAACCATGACCGGAATCTGGCACTCTGGCCCCAGAGCATGTTCTCTTAGGCATATTAGAC
>NW_006199923.1:0-861 GCF_000334495.1 Tupaia belangeri chinensis | reverse complement strand
CCATGGTTTGAGTCCTGGACACAGCATCTTGCTGATTGTGTGTGCATATGTGCTCACAACAGTGAAAGGAGAATGCAGGAGGAGGGATACAAAGCCCCAGAAGGATGATTTCTTGCTTTCTGTCTGTCTCTTTGTTGCTCTGGTGACTGCATGTACCCTATGAAAAATGTGTCTCTCAAAAAAAAGTTATATAGGGACCAGCAGTTAGTGTAATGGCTATGTTGCTGGACTCCTATGTAGCTGACCACGGTTCAAGTCCCAGACCTGGTGGCTTAAACTCACGTTGGGTGCGTGTGCATGTGTGCCCAAGATTCCAAGAGGAGAATGGAGGAGAAGTGATTGTGGCATGGCCAACCCACCTGGGAGGTGATTTCTTGCTTTCTCTCTCTCTCTCTCTCTCTCTGGTGAGTGCACACGCCCTATAGCAAAAACCTCTCAAAAAAAAAAAAAAAGTTATATAGTGGAACCAGCATGCAGTGAATTGGTTAATGTGTTGAACTCCCACATGTCCAGCCATGGTTCAAGTTCTGGACCTGGCTGCTTGAAAAGTCACTCCAAGCATGTGTGTGTGCATGACCAAATTACCAGGAAGAGAATGGAAGAGAAAGGACTGCAATATAGCCATACCCCTGGGGAGTGATTTCTCACTTTCTCACAGTCCCTCTCTGCCAAGTACACGTTCCTTATGACAAAAACTTTTATAAAAAGGAAAAAGTGTTGTATACCTGCAAAATGATACATTATTCATTAAGTATTAAGCAGTTTTTAGAGGAAATGATACATTTAATAAAGTGCATTCCAGTAGTAAATTCTACTTTTAATTTCAATGTAATTATTGTACTTTGATTTACTCTTTGGACT
>NW_006199922.1:0-783 GCF_000334495.1 Tupaia belangeri chinensis | reverse complement strand
GGTGACTCTCAGCATGTGATTATTATCAAAGATGATATTGCACTTTTTTTTCAAATTAAGCTTTTTTTTGTAAAAATATGCACATTTTTATCATCAAGATGTCAGTTCTACTAGCAGATCAAAAGACAGAGACTCCTATGGCTTGAAAATGGCTGAAAAATACTAAATGAAAAATTAATAAAAATAAATATTTAATGATTTAGAGATTTTCTGCAATTAATTGTAACAAAATAAGCTTTAGGATGGTAGAAAAAAACATAGGTATACTAATTGACAAATACGGAACATGTTTACTTCCTGCTATGTCTAATAATAACACTCAGGAACATAAACTCAGAATTTTCTTTACTTAATTAAAATACAAACCTTAGTGCATTTGTAATACAGTTCAAGAAACTGTTTTTTGTCATGTAGTTCATCCTGCCTTTGTCTTTAGCATGAATTGTGTCACATAGTGAAAATACAGGCTAAGTTTCATGTAAGATTTCAAGAAGTCTCTATTAGAAGCAAAAATAAAGTTCTCTTTTATAATCTCATAAAACAACACAAACGTTGCTCTGATCTGAACTCTGAGAAGCTATTCTTGTAATACTGAGAGTTCTTTTAGTAGATTTTTGAGGAGTACCACTGTAAGAGAATGAAAGAAACCATTTTAAGTTCTCTAAATAAGATAAAGATGGATTTTTACACAGATAGCACATTTTTGCCTTCTCTTGTCACGCTATAAATCCTTGACTCTATAAATCCTTGATAGAGTAGAATATAGATGGAGGCCAGGAAAGA
>NW_006199921.1:725-1083 GCF_000334495.1 Tupaia belangeri chinensis | reverse complement strand
TCTCCATGGAGGAAGCCAAGGGAAGGTCACCAAATGCCCCCAGTGCCCCTTTGGGGCAGGCTGGGCTGCACGCTGTGCCCTCACACGGGGGCCCCTCCTGTCTGTCTGTCCAGTCCCGCCCCATAGCTCCCCAGCCCACCCCTTCCCTCTGTAGCTCCTCTTTTTCCTCCTGCTTTGAATGTCAGTGTTTTTTGTTTTTGTTTTTGTTTTGTTTATGAGAGGTTTTTGCTATAGGGTGCATGCACTCGCCAGACAGAGAGAGACAGAGAGATAGAAAGCGAGAAATCACCCCCCAGGGGGGATGGCCATGCCACAATCCCTTCTCCTCCATTCTCCTCTCGGAATCTTGGTCACACAC
>NW_006199921.1:0-358 GCF_000334495.1 Tupaia belangeri chinensis | reverse complement strand
TTGGGCATGCACGCACATGTGCCCAGTGTGAGTTTAAGCCACCAGGTCCGAGACTCGAACCACGGTTGACTATGTGGGAGTCCAGAGACATAGCCATTACACTAACTGCTGGTCCCTGACCCAAGATTTTCAGGCAAGCAAAACAGGTGACTCAACCTGAGTATGAGGACGGCGGCTCCTGGGGAAACCTGCAGAAACTTGTAACCAGTGCCCACAGTGGCGGGGCTCAGGGTCTCTTTTACAGGAAAAAATTGGGGGACAGGAGGGCTACAGAGCTGTATTTTTTTCTGAGAACTCAACAGTGGCTCACAGAATAGGATATGTTTCCGATTGGCTTTTCATGTTTTATATGCCATGT
>NW_006199920.1:0-1580 GCF_000334495.1 Tupaia belangeri chinensis | reverse complement strand
TCTGGATGCTTGAATGCCTCTCTAGACTTGGTAATTTTTCTTTCAAGATTTCATTGGAATAGATTTTCCATGCCCTTATTAGTTTCTTCATCTTCTGGGATACCAATGATTTGGATGTTAGGGTGTTTTATGGAACCTAGTATTTCTTGTATGTTATCCTCATTTAAAAAAAAAATTCTCTATCTTTTTGGTGGTTTTCTCTAGGACACAAGTTTTATCTTCTACCTCAGAGAGTCGATCTTCAGCATGGTCTAATTGAGAGAGTTTTTGATTTCCTGTATTACAGACTTTGCCTCTAATAGTTCCATCTGATTCTTTCTTAGAGTGTCCATTTCTTCTTTCATATCGTGTAAGTACTTTCTCATCTCCTGCAATTCATTCTCTCATTTATGTTCCAACTCATAGAATTTGTTCATCATGAATGTTCTTAATTATTTCTCAGACATTTTGGTAACATCCTCTGTTTTTTTTTAGGAAATGGAAGGGAGTCACTATGTTCTTTTGATGGAGACATATTTCCTGTTTTATTCACTCCTCAGGCTGTTCTACTTCTAACCCTTGGGAGATGTGTTCACTTTGGAATTAAGAGAATGTTTCCTCGAATAGGAGCAGGTGTGTTTCCCTTTTGCTGTGGACTGGAGACTGCCAAAGTCTCTCTTCTGTTGTGTTTAGCAATGTGATCCAAGGAGGAGTATTTTATTCAGGTGTATGAAGAACAGAATGTCCTTTTTCACAGGTGGTTCAGCAAAAGGGAGGATTCCAGAGAGCCTTAAAATACTAGAATTTTTCAGACCTGTAATTCCAGACCTATCTAGACCGTCTGGGAAGGTGGAGATGAAGGAAAAAAAAGAGAACATAAGTGGGAAGAAAGTAATAAGGGGAATAAAGAAAAAGTCTCACACCGTGTATTAGCATGGTGTGCGATTTCACCAGGGGTCTGAAGATGGATGTGGGGTGGCTGTAGAGCTGAGGGCATTCCATGTGGCAAGGAGAAGTGAGGAATTTGCAAATGAAAGAGAGGAGAAGAAAGAAAATCCACCTGGCTGGCAGAGAGTGGGGTCTCTGGCTTTGGGGTCCTGGGACTGCAACTGGGAGGTGAGCCGTGCCTCACAGTCCCTTATGCCAGGGGTCTGAAGATGGAAGTGGGGTGGCTGTAGAGTTGAGAGCATTCTTGGCTGACAGAGGTAGGGGTCTCTGACTTGGGGGTCCCGGGGCTGCAGCTGGGTGGGGAGCCCTGCCTCAAAGTCCCTTATGCCAGGGGTCTGAAGATCAAACTCCATTTTTAAATGTTTTGGTCACCTTTTGTTTTTTAGTTAAAATTTACATTCATTGTGGAAAAAGAAATAATTGTTTCAACACATTAAACTATTTTATTATGATCAATAACCCCTTAAGCCTGGAATGCTAGTGAAATTCAGCAATAAAACCATTAGCATAATTAATAACATTACAGAAGTAACAAAAATGTGGTGTGTTCCTGATCACAATGCAAAAAAGACATTACCAGGACTTCCATGTTTCTTGCTGCTCGCCACCCTGAAAGAAGTGCTTGTGGGGGAAACCAACTCAAGGATATTGGT
>NW_006199919.1:0-501 GCF_000334495.1 Tupaia belangeri chinensis | reverse complement strand
AGTGGATATGGACAGGTGTTCAGGTGAAATTTAGCATTCCACTTCTCTTATTTATAACTTGTTAGAGGGCAAATTGTATTGTGTGTGCCTGCCACAGAGAGACAAAGGAAAGTGACAAATAACTCCTCACAGGGGATGGGCATAATAATATTTCTTCTCTTAAATTTCCCACTGGTTCCCATTGGTGGGATTTGGGACATGAAAGCACACAAGCCCAATGTGTTATTTAATCCACCAGGATCAACATTGGAACTGTGCATTCAGCCACATGGGACTCAGCCACATGGCTGAATCTGGCCCACCTCTGCTCTTTTTCTTTCTCTCTCTTCTTTGTACTGTTGATAATCCCATGAATCAGAAAATTACATGTTTTTGTTGTTGTTGTTGTTGTTGTTGTTCTGTGTTTCAGAAAACTGTACACAAACAACAAAGAGAAATTTTGAAGGTTGCAAGGTGTATTTTCAGCTTTAACTTTTTCTTTGCTCATATGTGAGAAGACGG
>NW_006199918.1:0-865 GCF_000334495.1 Tupaia belangeri chinensis | reverse complement strand
AATTCAAAAACTAAGAAAATGGCCAACTTAAGCTTAGGGATAAGTCTGGATTTGAATATTATATCCCTGAATTTAATAAGGAAAACTGAACCACAACAGAAGATAGATTAAGTACAGTTAAACAGTACGGTGAAACAGCATTTTATGACTTTTGACTAAACATTGCTGATTTTCTTCTAGACTTTGTTTTCCAGTTTTAAGTATTTTTGCCCTGTCTTGAGCTGATGATGGGTTCATGCTCCTATTTGAATAAAATCTTAACCTGTTTCCTGGCTTTAAGTTTTAAGCAAAGTTCCTTAGCGTTTCTTTGATTTATTACAGTTAAAACTGCTTTTCTTGAAATTACAAAATATATTAAGATACCTATTTAATGGAAAACAACTGTAGCCACCTGAGATAGTTTGGGAGGAGGGTGGGAAACGGCAAGAGGGTCAGAAATAGGGATAGAATACACACACACACACACACACACACACACAACACACAAAACTAGAAATGGAAAATTGTTGACAATAACATATGTGATTAAGCCACCATGCAATATATCCTGCATAGTGTGATGGGAAATCACATTAGTGTGCTGTGATGATGCTCAGAGAATGAATGTAAATAATTAATTTTTTAAAAATGTTTCAAAATAAAAATTTTTCAAAAAAATTAATAAAAAGTAAAAGCATTTCGAGGCAGAGGCCAACATCTAAAAATACATGCATACATACATACATAAATGGAATTGTCAGAGTAAAAAGAATTTATGGGAGTGACAAGAAGTTAGGGGAAAAAGAAATTGTGAATACCACAGAATATTATGAAAGAAACAATTAATATGAGTTGAATGGAATCATTGGAGAAGAAGGAATTACCA
>NW_006199917.1:0-2133 GCF_000334495.1 Tupaia belangeri chinensis | reverse complement strand
GGGTATCTACCCAAAGGACAGAAGAGCAGTCTCAGTCAGAAAAAGCGCTTGCACCACTATTTTCATTGCAGCATTATTCACGATTGCTATTGTGGGAAGCTGTGCACCAGCGAATATCACCACCGGTTTCTTAGAAAGCAAACAATTACACAATGCCAAAGGCCACAATTGGTTCCCTTCAAAAAACCTGACCTTTGAAACCTTGCTCTGATTGGCCAATAGAATCCCTCAGATTTGCATATCCGGCTCCTCATGATTGGTCCAAAAGCAACCAATCATAACCCACCTTTTACAACCAATCACGGTCCACCAGCATGTATATAACCACAATGCCTGGCCCACAATCACCAGACCACCCTGAAGACCCTGAAGAGTTGTGACACCGCATCGTCTCCAGATGACCCAGAAGATCCTGAAGAGTTGTAACACTGCGTCGTCTCCATGCTGTACCGTGCTGCCCACAATAAACGGACGACCCTGAAGACACTATGTCGTCTCTGTGTTGCAACACTGTGCCGCTTGTCCCGGCTCTCACTCCTTCCCTGAGGAAACCTGTTTGACTGTCCCCCCAGGTCGGGACAGCTATGACACGGAACGAACCCAAATGTTCACAAAATGGATGAATAGATTGAAAAAGTGTGGCACATATATTCCATGGAATACTACTTAGCCATAAAAAACAAGGCCCTGGAATTTGATAGAAAGTGAACAAATATAAAAGAATTGTTGCTGAGTGAAGGAAGTCAGGCTATGAAAGAGACGTTGGATGTCTCTACTTAACATAAACGCCCTGGAATTTGATAGAAAGTGAACAAATATAAAAGAATTGTTGCTGAGTGAAGGAAGTCAGGCTATGAAAGAGACGTTGGATGTCTCTACTTAACATAAACGGACTGTCCACATTCTATGGTAGAGACTGAAAGACTGGAGAACATACAAGCATTAAAATTGTCATGGACACTAGAGACACTAGAGACACTAGTGAAAAGAGTGTGGGAGGGGAAGAGCATAGGGAAGGAAATTTGGGGGAAAAATAGAGAGTTAAGACAGTTGTGGGACACAGATATGGTTTATTTGTTGATGAGGACGTGTATAGTATTCTCAACTGGGCAGGACTGAGGTGTATATCATGCTGGGTAAAGTCTCTTTACAATCTAAATGATGTATGGTGATTAAATGTATAAATAATAATCAAAATAAATTTTAAAAGAATAAAAATAAATAACAATAGGAGAACAGAACTCATGGACAATATTTGTGATGATAAAACAAATCAATAAATGTAAATGCTTACAAAGTGCCTAAGCAGATTAAGTACTCAGTAAGTTATTAATGATATTGTTGTGTGGATCAATGCTTTTAATCCATTAAGGGGTCAACAGACAATTATCGAATTGAATTTTTCCTCCTTTCTTTATACACTATAGATCCTCTTGTCCTCTGACCATATCCCAAGATCCTCACATCTGCAATAACTCACAGGGACCCCTGGGCCCAGGGGTCATGACTGGAACACAGGGTCTTTATGATGAAGACGGTGCTAACGATGATGCCCACCAGGCCCAGCACCAGGCCCAGGGCACAGACCACAGTCTCCGTCGTCTCAGGCACCAGGACGGGCTCTTGGACCTCTGGGGATGAAGGAAAAGATGGGGTCAGAAGGTGCAGGGAGGGGTGGGGCCAGGCCTGAGATAAGTGTGGTGGTTGAAGATTATGGACTATTTGGTTACAAGTTAAAATAAGGAAAGGGAAACCAGCAGATGGCACAATGGTTACTTCTCTAAACTCCCTTGTAGTCAGTCGACTGGTTTGCATCCTAGACCCTGCAGCTTAAAACTCATGACAGACTCATATGTGTGCCTGCCCAAAATCCCAAGAGAATGAAAGAGAAGAGATTGCGGTGTGGCCATCCCCACTCGTGTGTCCATCCCCCTCAAGGGGTGATTTCTTGCTTTCTGGCTCTCTGTCTCTCTGGCAAGTGCATGTGCCCTATAGCAAAAATCTCTCCCCCCACCCCACCTCCCCCCAAAAAAGAAGAAGAAGTAAAATAAAGAGAGGACCAAGAAACTGGTGTAGAAAATATCAGGTCCTGTGAGTAGAGAGTGCCAGCGAGATTGGGAAAGCAAACAAGGC
>NW_006199916.1:0-582 GCF_000334495.1 Tupaia belangeri chinensis | reverse complement strand
GGGCGGCCCTCGGGCCAGCTAGTCATTCTGAGGCAGGGACATCACTGCACACCTACCTCACCTGCAGATACCAGACCAAGCGTCCACTAATACATCACAGCGGAAGCTCATCAGGTTCAAATCCTCCAGGCTCTATGTTATCAATTAATTTGGAGCCCACTGTCTGCTTCTGCAAATAAAATTTTGTTGGAAGATAGCCACATGAATTGCTCACATCAGGTTGTGTGGTGGTTAAGGCACTGGATTCCCACATGGCTAACCAAGGTTCGAGTCCCAGACCTAGTGGCATGAAAATCACTTTGGGAGCATATGTGGACATGCCCAAAATCCCACAAGGAAAATGGAAAATGGATTGTGGTGTGGCCATCCCCCCAGGGGTGATTTCTCACTTCCCCCTCTCTGTCTCTGTCTATCTCTCTCCAGCGAGTGCACACACCCTATGGCAAAAAACAAAAAAGAATGAAAAAAAAGTCACACTATCATAGCAAAGTTGAGTAGATGCATCAGAGATTGCATGATCTGTCAAGCATAAGATATTTACTACCTAGCTTTTCAGGAAATATTGCTGACCCCTGGTCTGAA
>NW_006199915.1:0-1397 GCF_000334495.1 Tupaia belangeri chinensis | reverse complement strand
GCAACATTACAACAGACATAACTGAAATACAGGACATCATTAGATTAGAGGAAACTACAAATGACTACACCAACAAAGAAGAAAACCTGGATGACATGGACAAATTCCTGGAGACATATAATCTACCAATATTGACTCAGGAAGACATAGAAATCCTGAATAGACCTATAACAAGCAATGAGATTAAATCAGTAGTAAATAACCTCTCAACGAAGAAAAGTACAGGTCCCAATGGCTTCACTGCTGAATTTTACAAAACTTTTAAAGAAGGGGAAACCCCCATCCTACCCACACTGTTTCTAGGGATCCAAAAGGAAGGAATCCTTTAAAATTCATTCTATGAGGCCTCCATTACACTCATTCCCAAAACAGATAAGGATAAGACAAAAAGGGAAAACAACAGAACTGTATCCCTGATAAATATAGATGCAAAAATTCTCAGCAAGATACTTGCTAACTATATTCAACAGCATATAAAAAATTATTTATCACGACCATGAATGCTTTATTCCAGGGATGCAAGAGTGATTCAACATATGCAAAACCATAAATATAATACACCATATGAAAGAAAGGTAAAAACCATATAATCATTTCAACCGATGAGAAAAAAGCATTTACAAAATACAACATGCCTTTATGATCAAGACTTCAGTAAAATTGGCATTGAAGGACTGTTTCTCAGCATAATAAAAGTCATTTATGAAAACCCTACAGCTAACATTATGCCGAATGGGGGAAAGCTGAAAGCCTTTCCACTAAAACAGGTACAAGACAAGACTGCCCACTTTCTCCGCTCCTATTCAATATAGTACTGGAAGTCCTAGCCAATGCGATCAGACAAGAGAATGAAAGGGAAAGAAAGAAGAGCTGAAATAATCTCTGCTTGTAGATGACATGATTGTATACATAGAAGACTCAATAGTATCCATGAAAAAACTTCTTGAAGTGATAAATGCATACAGTAAAGTGGCAGGATATAAAATTAAATTACAAAAATCTGTAGCATTTCTATGGAAACAGAAGTTGGCATAATTGCTATGTCACCACACTCCCATAGTCGAGCATGGCTCGATTTCTGGACGTTGGCTTAAACTCATACTGGGCTTGTGTGCATGCGTGCCCAAGATCCCGAGAGGAGAATGAAGGAGAAAGGATTGTGGTGTGGCCATGCCCCGCCCCGGGTGGGGGGTGATTTCTCACTTTCTGTCTCTCTTTCTCTGTCTATATTTCTGGTGAGGGCATGCACCCTATAGCAAAAAATACTATCAAAAAAATCTAAAGCACTTCTATATACAAACAACAAGCAGACAGAGACAGAACTGAGGAATGTTATTTCATTTACCATAACTGCAAGAAGCATAAAATACTTAAGAATAAAACTAACCAAGGATGTC
>NW_006199914.1:1113-1555 GCF_000334495.1 Tupaia belangeri chinensis | reverse complement strand
TCTAAAAACAAAACAAAACAAAATAAAACACAACACATCTTTCTGTCTGCTTTGTGCATTTCACTTTCTAATTTGTCTCTTCTTCCTTCATCTAGGACAGAATGCTTCCAGGCCTCTCTATCTCTACCTCTGCTGCCCCTTTAGACAGCACGTTTGTGCATCTCATACTTTTCCATTTTTAACCCAATTTCATTTTCTGCAATGTTATTTCTAGGTTATTTTGGTCTTCTTTTTGTTCTAGTTCTTTCCTTCTTTTTCCTTTGCTTTACCTTCCTATTTCTGTTTCCTACTTTCTTTTTCTTTTACTTTACATTCCTATTTTATTGCTCAGCCCTTACCCACTATCTCGAGATGTCTAGTTGCACAGTAGCTAAACATCTGAACATTGTGAGTTTTAGAGAATTCTTTGCCTCTCAATGAACTTGTTGTAAAAAGAGTGAAA
>NW_006199914.1:0-936 GCF_000334495.1 Tupaia belangeri chinensis | reverse complement strand
CTAAAAATCAGAGAAGAGCGTCAAGGATGAAAGAATTAAGTAATAACATCTCCAGCAAGGAAATGTAACTTTTCTCCAAGTACAAAAAAATTAAAGGATATTACTAAAATGTCAGAAATAGAGTTTAGAATATTGATGGTTACAAAAGACTATGGGATGCAAGAGAAAAGAGACATTGAGTTCCAAGAGATAAAGAAGTCTTTCCATGATATGAAAGAAGAATTGGACACTATAAGAAGGCATAAGATGGAACAATAATATATGAAGGCTGTAATACAGGAAATCAAAACCTCACCTGAAAGTATTAAAAGCAGGTAGGGGCCGGTAGGTGGTGTGGTGCCTAAGGACACTGGACTCCCACATGACTATCGTGGTTTGAGTCCTGGATCTGGTGGCTTTCTCTCTCTCACTCACTCACTCACTCTGTCTCTCTCTGGTCAAATTAAAATAAATAAATAAAGTTAAATAAAAATAATTCATTAGAAAAAAAAATATGTTAAAACATCGAATCTCAGATGTAGAAAACAAAACCTGACCTAGAAAAAAAAAAGATAATATATACAGAGACATCAACCAAGAAAACTGGGGATAATACATGACAAATACTACATACCATGAAACACCCAAACATCCAAATAATTGGTTTCCCAGAAGGTGAGGAAACTAATATGGGCATAGATAATCTATTCCATGAAACCCAGAAAAAGAACTTTCCAAATCTAGAGAGTCACTCAAATATTTAGATCCAACAAATAAAAAGAACCCCAAATAGAATCAATCCAAGGAAATCATCCACAGCACATCATAGCTAGATTGACCAAACCCACAAACAAAGGCAAGATACTAAGATTGACAAGAGAGAAACATAAAGTAATTTACAAAAGCTATCCCACCAAGCTAACGCCGACCTCTCATTGGATACAATGCAAACAAGGA
>NW_006199913.1:4172-8026 GCF_000334495.1 Tupaia belangeri chinensis | reverse complement strand
ATATCAAATCTTGAATGTAGATGACAAAACACCTGAACTAGAAAAGAGAATCAAGAAGATTGAGAAAACAATCAAGAAAAATGAGGATAATATACGAGGAATAGTTGATACCACCAAGCACCCCAACCTCCAGGTAATTGCTATCCCAGAAGAGGAAGAAAATAATAAGGGCATTGATAATTTATTTCCTGAAACCCTGGAAGAAAACTTTCCAAACCTAGGAAGGCATTAAAATATCCAGACTCAAGAAATACATACAACTCCAAATAAAATAAATGCAAGATCCTCTCCAAAGCACATCAGAGCCAGATTGACAAAAACAACAAAGATAAGATACTAAATTTGGCAAGAGGGAAACGTCAAGTTACTTATGAAGGTCACCCCATCAGGCTAACATTGGACCTCTCAGAGGAAAAAATGCAGACAAAGAAAGAATGGGAAAATATAGTCAAAGTGTTGAATGAAAAACAATTTTAACCAAGACTACTGTACCCAGCAAGATTATCCTTCATATGGAAATAAAAGATAAAAACATTCTTGGATAAACAAAATCTGAAGGAATTTACCAACTCCAGACCAGCTGTTCAAGAGGTTCTGAAGGGATGCTATACCAGGAAAACTAAAGTCAGACAGACAAAAATAAGAGAGCAATAATAAGCCAAGAAAAGGGCTAACTCAAGGGTAGGAACAAGTCTGGAAATCTCAATAATAACATTGAATGTTAAAGGATTAAATAAATTGTCTCCAATCAAGAGACACAGATTGGCTGAATGGGAAAAAAACAAACAAACAAACAAAAAAACCCCACAGAAACCCTCTATCTGTTGCCTACAAGAAATCCATCTCATGCATAAAGACATACATAGACTAAAAGTGAAGGCCTGTAAAAACACATTCCATGAAAATGGAAATCAAAAAGAACTGGAGTCCGTGATACTGTTTTCAGACAACATAGGCTTTAACACAAAACTGTAAGAGAAAAGGGAGGGCATTATGTAGTAGTAAAGGGGATAAGTCATCAAGAAGACACAATGTTGATAAATTACCTATGCACCAAACTCAGGAGCACCCAAATACCTGAAGGAAAGACTGCTAGATCTAAAAGGAGAGATAGGTTGCACACTATAATCATTGGGGATCCCAACACCCCATTACGTCCTGTAGACAGATGTTCTGGACAAACAAGCAAAAAGAAACAGGAACTAAATGATACTATAAATCAAATGGACTTGACAGACATCTACAGAACTTTCCACCCTAAAACATTTTATGCAGCCTCCATCATCCTCATCCTCATAACAGGTAAAACTACAGACTGCTATCTCTGACTCTTAGCAAAATTGGCATTGAAGGGTCATTTCTCAACACAATAAAATCCATATTTGAAAAACCTAAAGCTAACATTATACTGAATGGGGAAAACTTTTCCACTAAAAACTGGTACCAGACAAGGCTGCCCACTCTCTTTACTCCTTTTCAGTATAGAGCTGGAAGTCTTAGCCAATACAATTAGAAAAGAAAATAATATAACCAGTATTATCCCCGCTAGGTACATGTTTATGTGAATAATAAATACTTACTGTAAAATAAATATTAAGGCAACTTCCCAGTCTACATTATGTTTTTGCAATAAAAATACAAAGAGAAAGCACCAAAACATTGCTCCAAAAAAATAATCCGCTAGGTACATGTTTATGTGAATAATAAATACTTACTGTAAAATAAATATTAAGGCAACTTCCCAGTCTACATTATGTTTTTGCAATAAAAATACAAAGAGAAAGCACCAAAACATTGCTCCAAAAAAATAATAGTAACAAAATTTGAACTCAAATGGTAACAAACAAAAGAACAGATGGAGAAGGGGGAAGCTCCAAATACATCCAGAAAATAGAGAGATGGGTCAGAAATCCGGAAATCATATTAAAATATCTTTTTCAGATTAATCAGTGTACAAAATCCTTTAGGATCTGGAGGAAGGGCAACCCGGAAAACCAAAAATAAAAACCATGCAAAAAATATTTCTTCTCCCAACCAGTGAGTGCATATTTCACATATTTACAGGGTTCTTACCTCGCCCCAAACTTGGGGACTTTTTGCCCCCATCTCCCCAGCACCCCACATCCTGGGGTGGGGGCTGGAACAGGAGTTGAGGGAGGCTGTAGGAAATCAGGCAGAAGGTTCTCAGAAAACAGCTTATTTCTACAGCAGGTTAAACAGTATCTCCAACTTTTCCAGGTTTCCTTATTTAGGGTCAGGAAGGCAGCTGCGTCCCTGCTGCGCGGGTCAGTGCGCTGGCAGCAGCCGCTTCCCACCCATCCGTGTGGGAGCGCAGACTCCACCGCGTGGCTGGTTCGAGCTGGGGCTCGCATCTCGCATAAAACGAAACGAAAAATGAACACTCCATTTTTTTGTTAGTTTTTGTCTTTGTGTGTGTGTGGGGGGCGTTTGTTTTTGTTTTGTTTCTTTGGGTGAGAGTGGGGGAAGATAGGGGAGAAAATTAATTAGGCTAGATTAAAGCTTCGGCTATTTCCTGCTTTTATACACAGATGCCGCTCTTGTGGTCTCCACTCCGGGGCCCCAGTAAATACAGTATACAACGGTTTTGTTAGGCTGAGTTAGCATAATTACCGCCATGTTAGGGAATGCTGGGGAAGTTAGCTTAATTACTACCCTGTTGAGTCTTCAGGGACGGAGCCCACTTTGTTAGGGCCTCAAGGACCAAGCCGGGAGAAAAGGGTAAGGGTTGGGTGGGGCTCATCCTTAAGGGACAGAAGAGGAGAGGAGCGAATCAAGTGACAGCCTCCACCCTGGACCCACAGGTCGGGAGTTCCCGCCTGGGAGAGGGGGTGGGAGCTTTCCTCTGTTCGTCACCTCTCCCGGGGAACCTCTAACCCAGCACCGCTAACCAGGCGCTGTGGGGAGCCGCAGGGGTCTGGGACCGGGTTGTCCAGGGATTGGGGGAGAGAGCAGGCGGCGGGCAGGGTGCCGGGGTGAGTTGACGAGTTCCGTCTTCGCCTCTTTCCCGGGTCTCCCGCGATGCAACTCATTGGCAGTCCTCGCCCCTCGCCAGAGAGCGCCGTCCAGGTGTTTGGTTTTGTTTCAACCTGGGCTGGCAGTCTTCGCCCCTCGCCAGAGAGCGCCGGACGCGAACAAAAAGTCAGGACGCGCGGGCTGGCTGCCCCAGCCTCGCCTTGAGCCGGCCAGGGCGGGCGGCGGGGTCACTGCTCCTGGCCGGGCAGCGTGTGGTGGTGACGGTGGGGCAGGGCGGCCAATGGGTGTGGTGGAGGCGCCGGACGCCCCGTCCCACCCATCCCCAGGCGCGCATACGTCGTCCGTGGGCAATTGCGCTTCTTCTGCCGCCTGTTGCAGAACCAGAGTTCACCACCTCCTTCTCTAGCTGCAAGTTGTTGGCCAGGCCCGTGATCTTCTGGGCCAAGGGCTTGGGACACTTGAGAAAGTGGCTTTCGAGGGTGCCTTTGACCCCCCACCACGATGGACGTGGGCTTCTTATGCTAAGGGCCCTGTGCTGCTATTTAGTCCGGGTTGGTGGGACTGCCGCGGGACGAGTTGGTCTCCTCCAGCCAACTGTTAGCAGCAGCTTGAGCTTGCATTTGAAGCTCAGCTGCAGGGCCTTGAAGCGGCAGATGGTGGTCTGGGAGAACACCTTAACGGTAGAGCGTGCCCAGCACCAGCCCCACCTCCACCTGCGTGAAGCCCAGCTTGATGCATGGCTGCTTTAACTACTTGGCGAACTGCTCCAGGTCGTCGGAGCTGGGCTCGTCCTCCTCCCAGTGCTCACCCGAAGAAGAGGCGCCGCCTTCTGCGCCTGAGTGCAGGTGAGCGGCTGCCCC
>NW_006199913.1:0-250 GCF_000334495.1 Tupaia belangeri chinensis | reverse complement strand
CAGACCCCCGGCCAGCCCCCCGCCCCCACCCGCCCCCCCCACGTAGGCCGCCTGTGCTTACAGCCCAAGTGGCTAGGGCTGATGGCCCCCTCCAGCCCCAGGCGAAGGCGACATGGCCAGGCCCAAGTGGTGCACCGGGCAGTCCTGCGCCCATGCCGCGACTGCGTGGGCTGTCCCCTGGTGCCCCAGCCGCGGGTGGAAATCTCCGTCGCCGCGGCCGCTGCCGGCTCTGCCAATGCCACTGCCGCCC
>NW_006199912.1:0-440 GCF_000334495.1 Tupaia belangeri chinensis | reverse complement strand
AAAACCCATACTGAACATCATCCTCAATGGATCAAAGTTGAATGTTTTTCCACTAAAAACGTGTACAAGACAAGGATGTCCACTTTCTTCTTTTCAATATCGAACTGGAAGTCCTCACCAACACAATCAGAAAAGAGGATAAAATAAAAGACATTCAAATAAGAAAAGAAGAGGTGAAACTCTATTTGCAGATGACATGATGGTATACATAGAAGACCCAATGTTTTCCATGAAAAAATTCCTGGAAGGAATACATAAATACAGTAAAGCTGCAGGATACAAAATCAACATACAGAAATCTATAGCATTTCTATATAAAAACAGAAGGCAGATTGAGATACATCTGAAAAAAATAATTCTATTTACAATAGCCACAAAAGGTATAAGACACCTGGGGAAAAAAATCTAGCAAAAGAAGTTAAAGACCTTCACAAGGAAAA
>NW_006199911.1:0-499 GCF_000334495.1 Tupaia belangeri chinensis | reverse complement strand
GAAATCAACTCTATAAAATGAGAAAGAAATGTATAATTTATCAGATGACTGAAAAGAGCACAGAGGGACAAGAGAAATGAGAAAAAGAAGTATCTCTCACTCAAGAAAATGGAACAATCTTCCCTTAACCATAGGCAGCACAAAAGAATTTATAGTAATGTCAGAAAAAGAATTCAGAACATTCATGGTATAACAATTGAATGAGATGAAAGGAAAACAGACAACCAACTTAAAGAGATGGAAAAGCCTTTCCATGACTTGAAGGAGGATATAGACACCATTAAAAAAATCAAACAGCACTTCTAGAGATGAAGACTCTAATATGGGAAAACAGAACTTCCCTTGAAAGCATGAATAACTGATTAGGCCATGCAGAAGAAAGGATATCTGATATGGAAGACAAAATGTCTGTCTTAGATAAAACAGACAAAAGGAACAAAAGTAACAAGAATAAAATAGAAAAGAGACCAGCATGCTTGAGGACTATACTAGATACCAT
>NW_006199910.1:0-1014 GCF_000334495.1 Tupaia belangeri chinensis | reverse complement strand
AATTAAAAAAAGATTTATTCATTTTATTTATCACTATTTTTATTTTTAAATTTAACCAGAGAGAGACAGAGAGAGAATGGGAAAGTGAGAAGTAAGCCACCAGGTCTGGGACTTGAACTATGGTAGGCCATGTGTGAATCTAGTGCCTTATCTACCACACCACCTACTGGCCACAGTAATTCTTTAAAAAAAAGAAAAAGAAAAAGAAAAGTGGGACCAGCAGATGGGGTAATGGTCACGGCACCAACTGCTGTTCTGAATCTAGTGCCTTATCTACCACACCACCTACTGGCCACAGTAATTCTTTAAAAAAAAGAAAAAGAAAAAGAAAAGTGGGACCAGCAGATGGGGTAATGGTCACGGCACCAACTGCTGTTCCTTAAGGATTTTATTTTATTTATTTATTTTTAGAGAAAGAGATTTTTGCTACAGGGCACATGCACTCTCCAGAAAGACAGAAAGAGACAAAAAGTGAAAAATCACCCCCAGGGAAGATGGCCATGTCACAGTCCCTTCTCCTCCATTCTCCTCTCAGGATTTTGGGAATCCATGCACCCCTAGCTGGTGTGAGTTTTAAACCACTGAGTCCAAGACTTGAGCCATGGCAGACCACGTGGGGAGTCCAACACCTTAACGACTACACTACCTACTAACCCTAAGATGATTTTGTTTTTGAAGTGGACATTGTTCACTGTTTCTGGACTTCTGTTTGCATTTTTATGCTTTTTATAAGGTGTTATTTTAGTCTTCATTTAGAGGTTTATGTTTAAATACAACCAATCTTCCCTACTTGCAAAAAAGTTCTGTCACAATGCGTATCACTGAAAGTTATTATTTTTGCTTTCTGACCTTTGCTCCTAAGAACATGACTCTGTAGAGCTTTATGGTTATGGAACATTTCTAGTCAAGGTCAAGGAAACATTTTTCTTACAGTGTTTAAGCAAACACCTAAGCATTTTCAAATGAGGAACATTAAGTTGTTTATTCTCACTGACCCAATAGACTATAGGCCTC
>NW_006199909.1:0-1191 GCF_000334495.1 Tupaia belangeri chinensis | reverse complement strand
ACATCCCTCAATAAATACGTATATTTTAATAACCATTGGGCGGCAGCCTGGAGCTGACTCTAGCTGTGGCCGGCTGAGAACATGCTAAGAGGAATTGAGGTCTTAGTCTAATTTTGTTCCTGATCACCTGTGTTGCCTTCCTGTGTATGAGTCTCAACTAACCCACCCCCACCAAGGCTGGACCCCAGCACCTTGGAGCTAGAGTATTATTTATACCTTGAGGTTAGACTTTTTTCTACAACTTGGGGCTAGAGTACCCTTAATATTTTTGGAGTTAAGAAACATGCTATAGCATGGAATTAGAGTCCCTTCCATACCTCAGGGCTAGAGTTCTTTTGCATATTGTGGTACCCTTGACATTTTTAGAGTTAGTTTATCTCTACAGCTTGAGACTAGAGTCTCTTCTACACATTAACAATAACAAAAAGTATAAAAAGTAAGGGAATGTCCCTACCAAGACTGAGTTATAACAATTCTGTGAATTCTGTCTAACTAACTCCGTGTCTCTTGTGTTAGTTCTGTCTATCTCTGTTTCTCTCTCTGCTTTATCCCTATATCTTGGGAAGTAACCACAAATATTTTGAGTTGCTTTATGATAAGGCTCCAGTTGCAAAATCAGTCAGAAGATGAAATCCAGCAGACAAGATTTTAGACTCCCAGTCTAAACAATCCTATCAGCAACTCATAAATGATCTCAGAAGCAGATCTTGCTTCAGTTGGGCCTCAGGTGAGACCACAGCCCCACCTTTTGAAAGACCTGGAGGCAGAAGCATCCAGTTGAGCTGGGCCTGGATCTTGGTCCACACAAACTATCAGCTAATACATGTTTCTTGTCAGCTACAAAGTTTGGAGTAATGCTTTCTCACAGAATCAGACACTAGTAGTCTTCCAGGCCCTGGTATCTGAACTTATCTTACACTCCATTCTCCCTCCACTCTCCTTCAGATTCCATCCAGTCACACTGGCTCCTTTCTAACCTCTTCTCTGCACACATTTACTTCATCCCCTAGTCTCTGGACAGCTGACATTCTACCTGAAACACTGCCCTTAGGTGTGTGCAGGGCTGGATCCTCTTATCTTTGATCAGAGCACAACCATCATCTCACTGAGGTCTTTCACACCAATCTACCCTGTGACCCAAAGCTCTCTCTCACAGTGTTTATTGTTTATATATACATATATATATTTAAT
>NW_006199908.1:0-843 GCF_000334495.1 Tupaia belangeri chinensis | reverse complement strand
TTCCCCAGCCATCCATGTCACATCATTTGATGAAGTTGCAGTGACTTCTACCTGCAGGATGGCAAATTTGTGGACAGCATTTTTGAGGTTCAGGCACCACTGCTGAAGCTGCCCTGCATGTTCACATTCAGGTCTCCCAGCAGAACATCAAGGTCACATTTACACACTGTGTAGTCAGAAGAGGGAGAAGCAGGAGGTACCTGAGACCCTGAGAAGTTTATGCAGTGGCACACCTCTTTTCTGACCCTGGACATTCCAGACACCACAGCCCACTCCACAGTCCACTCCACCACAGCCCACACCTAGAGGAACCATTGGTGCTACAAACTTCTGTTCATTCCATGGAACAGGATTTTCATGGTGCAAAAATGGGCTGTGATACCACCTGGCTTCAACTTAATGTCTGACAATTTGCAGCCAGTAAATGAGAAGGAAACTTCAGGTGGAGACAAACCAAAGGAAAATTAGAAGCCACCTTGTTCCTGTGCACAATTGTAGATGCAATCACATTGGCTCCTAAAAACAATCCATACCACAGGACTGCGGACAAGGCCAGCTGAGATCAGTCTGCCACTGTCTTTCTGAATCATCATTTCATCCCAGTACCAGGTTCCCAGGGAAAATTGGACAAAGACTCATCAGGAGGATTAATTCTGTATGTGGAATTAAATTAACACAGCAGACATTAAGGAAAAGATTCTGGGGCTGCCTTGTGTTAGTGTCACTCAGGGACTGCTCTTTTCTGGGAGTGCCAGGCCTCTCCCAAATGTGCAGAGTGCTGTTTGCTCACTCTGGTGGAGCCTGGACTCTAACGAGTCTGTCCAGGGAAGGCTGCTGACCCCT
>NW_006199907.1:0-756 GCF_000334495.1 Tupaia belangeri chinensis | reverse complement strand
ACCAAAACTAAAACTAGGAGCCGTAGTAGAGATCGAGCTAGAAATATAACAAGCAAGAGTAGTAGAAGCAGTAGCAGTAGCAGTTCTAGCACCAGTTCAACCAGTAGCAGCACCGGAAGCAGTTCCACCAGTGGCAGTAGTAGCAGTCGAAGTAGTTCGAGCAGCAGTTCCAGTACAAGTGGCAGTAGCAGCAGAGATAGTAGCAGTAGCACTTCTAGTAGTAGTGAGAGCAGAAGTCAGAGTAAGGGCCGGGGACACAATAGAGATAGAAATCACAGAAGGAGCATGGATCAGAAGAGAAGAGATACTTCAGGACTAGAAAGAAGTCACAAATCTTCAAAAGGTGGTAGTAGTAGAGATACAAAAGGATCAAAGGATAAGAATTCCTGGTCTGACAGAAAGAAATCTATATCAGAAAGTAGTCGATCAGGCAAGAGATCTTCAAGAAGTGAAAGAGACCAAAAATCAGACAGGAAAGACAAAAGGCGTTAATGGAAGAAGCCAGGCTTTCTTAGCCTATTCTTTGCAGCAGATTTCTTGATGAGTAAAAGGATTATTTTTCCTTGTAAGGAGGATGCTGCCTTAAGAATTGCATGTTGTAAAAAATCTTTTTCAAAAATATGGACTGTTTGTTTACCAGACATTCTTGTACTTTTTGCATAATTTTGTAAGAGTTATTTATCAAAATTATGTGAGGTTCAAAATATGTAAAAATAATAATAAACAAGATTAACATCCCTTGTCATCTTTTTTAAA
>NW_006199906.1:509-758 GCF_000334495.1 Tupaia belangeri chinensis | reverse complement strand
AAGCCCCAGGTCTCACACTTGAACTGCAGTTACCCATTTTGGGGTCCTACACCTTAACCAGCATACCAGCTTATGGCTCCTTGATCATTTTTTTTTAGAACAATCAAAATCTATTGACGTAAACATTGATGGATGAGTAGCTGTCGTATGAACGTATACTATACAAAGAGGAACTTTATTGTCTTAAATGACTGTCTCAAACTTAGATGGTTTAAATAAGAAGAAGACTTTATTGAAATCAAAACACAA
>NW_006199906.1:0-320 GCF_000334495.1 Tupaia belangeri chinensis | reverse complement strand
CCCAGGAGGGGCCTGCAGGGGCTGGGGGTTCAGGCCCTGCTGCCATGAGACCTGAATAACCCTGTAAAAGACCCTGGGGTCTCTAAGCCCTCAGAGGGTGACCCCCCTTTAAGGTGACCTGGTGACCCAGGATATGCCCAGGCACGTCCGGGACCCTGTGGGCTGCAGGTGGAACTGCGGGAACAAATGGGTGACTCGGGGAAGGCTGGACCCCGAACTCCACGTCAGCCAGGAGCCTCCTGGTGCGCTCATTCTCTGTCCGCAGCTCTGTGAGCTTCCTCTCTGCCACCACGGCCGCCGACCAGCTGTCCTGGAGTCTC
>NW_006199905.1:0-725 GCF_000334495.1 Tupaia belangeri chinensis | reverse complement strand
TATAAAATATCACACATCTGTTAAATAAAACACATTTGATGAAAAATGGGGAAAATGATATTTATATTTACATTCAAGTGAAGCAAGTCAGTCCATAAATGAGAAACATTCCCTGTATTCACTTCTGCATTTATCAACTGTCCATACTCAATGATGATGAAAATAAGATTAGAGGACAAAGAACCATTGAAAATGGTTCTAAATAGTAAAAGGAGTGTGGGAAGTGGGTAAGATAAAAGGCTGAAAGTCAGGAATGAAATTAATAAAAAAAAATCAAGAGGAAAGATTTTTATGGGACTCAGAATTGGACCATTACTGTTAATGATAATGTGTTTTGTACCATCATCAGGACCTGTGTGACGCTTATTCATGTTGGGTACATTCAATTTCTATTCTAAGTGGTTTATAGTGATTAAGTAGATATAATTTTTAAAACTAGGTTAGAAAATTCTAATTTGAATCTCAGGTTCATACTTAAAAATTTACACATGGAAAGACAGAATGTTGTAAATATATTTGTCAAAGCAACTTGTCTCAAAGCATTTAGTAATAACCTGTGGGTCATGTAACAGGAAACCTACATTCGTTGTTTATGATCTCATCCTAATTATCTTTGTACTTGTGTTGGATCAAAAATTCATATCCAAGTTAAATTTTAGAGAAGAGTTGGAAATGGTTGTCTTCTGATTCAGGGAAGGAACCAATTCTGTTGAATTTAACTTCTC
>NW_006199904.1:0-834 GCF_000334495.1 Tupaia belangeri chinensis | reverse complement strand
TGGCTCCAAGAACTTAAATTACATGCCTAAAACTAAATGCAAGTATTAGGGAGGAAAAAAAAATCATGTCTATCTTGGCCTAAAGTCACTGTTTCTCCTAATAGACATATTCTTTCCTGAAGAAGAGTCAGCATTTTTTGTTAAATAAAGTGTTAGGCAATAAATATTATTGACTCTGTGTGCCATATGGTCTCTGTCCTAACTACCTAACTCTGCTTTTGTAATGAAAAGGCAGCCACTAACAATACATAAAAAAGTGAGTATGCTGAGCTCCAGTCAAATCTTATTTATGGACATTAAAATTTGAATTCCATATAATTTTCACATATCATGAAATGCTATTCTTTTTATTCATGACCCTTCCAAAAACAAATGGTAGTCAGATTGAGTCCCATGGGCCATATTTTTTTCACACCACCCCAAAGAATAAATATATGTTGTTGGTTTTTATAAAGTTTTTTTTTTTTTCATAAGAGAGAGGGGTATCCCTTCCATCTTGTTCCAAAGCATAATTATATGTTGTTATTTTTTTAAAGGTTTTTTGTTATCTTTTTCGAGAGAGAGGCACCCCCAACTGAATCTTCACACCATAGTCCACCCTCAGTCCCAGCATGGATCACATGCCCAGCATGCTCAGGGATGTCTTGGGATACACATGTAGGACCTTGGTCGTATGGGTCCAGTTGTATTACTATTCGGTCACCACCTGTCCCCAATACATACTTTAAGATTTTTTCTTTTATTCTTGCCCCCCCCTGGGGGGGGTACATGCACTCTCCAGAGAGAAACAAAATGAGAGGGACAGGAGAATGCACCCCTCATGGGGTGTGGTCA
>NW_006199903.1:0-475 GCF_000334495.1 Tupaia belangeri chinensis | reverse complement strand
AAAGAAAGAAGTATTTTTAAAGGAAAAAAAAGATGGGCAGCACTGCTCTTTCAGAGGCCATTCTTTTGTCTCTTGCTCAGCAGTTTGTACATAGGCACCCACTATATGTTCAGTCTACCAACCATGAAGTTTTCCAGTCATCACCCAATATATCCTTGGTGCTTCCCAGAACACTATGTCCTTGTACCTTTAGGAAGATTGGAATTGCCAGAACCATACCTTGTCTCTCAGGGACATTAGAGCACATGCAATGATATTGGTTTTTGTATTCTCGGACTTGGATGACTGTTTATGAGGACAACTCAACTAGCAGATAAGAGAATGGAGCTTAAAGCTGAGGAACCCTGGTAATGACACCTCCAGAAACAGGGACAGCTGAGGACATGGCGAAGAAGGTGGTTGGATTCCTCATGACCCACTACAAAGATGACTAGCACAGGAGCCTGAAAATCACCCCTTTTGCATGTGTGTAAAT
>NW_006199902.1:358-760 GCF_000334495.1 Tupaia belangeri chinensis | reverse complement strand
ATTTTATTTATTATTTTAATTTTATCAGAGAGAAGCAGAGAGAAAGAGAAAATGCAAAAACAAGGCACCAGGTCTGAGACTCAAACTACGATGGCTCAGATGGGAACCCATACCTTAACTCCCATGCCACCTGCTGGCCTGCAATTTGTTCTCCCAACGTCCACTCTTCTGAAGATGTTATCTTCTTCAATATTAGTTTATTGAAAAAGATGATTATAAATTTTGTTTCAGGCACCATGTTGACATTTTAACTCATAATGATTTATTTCTTCACTATAAAACAAATTTTAGAAATATATCATAAATATGGGCTTACTTTAAGTAGTACCTCTTATTGCTATGAATCAGCGGCAGTTTGGTGTCAGTGACCACACCAAAGTTCAGGTGCTCACTGATGAAAAG
>NW_006199902.1:0-319 GCF_000334495.1 Tupaia belangeri chinensis | reverse complement strand
GAAACTTTGACCTGAAAAGATGGTGAACTAATGCTCAAAAACCATCTCCACTGAGGAACATCAATCTGGCTGATGAGAAACACCTACTGTGGCATCTCTGAAAAGAAAAACAGCGTTGAATAAATGCTAATACTTCCAGCAGTGGAGTGATGCAAGACTGACAAACTGTAAGAAAGACTGGATGCTCCTGGAGTACTGAATGTCAGCTTAGAGACATAAAGGATATGTCAAGTATCTAAACTTGGAGAGACTCCAAGGAGTGAACCAGAGGAGGTGAGAGGAACTATTCTCCAAAATTACATGTTTTATACAGTAACCT
>NW_006199901.1:0-962 GCF_000334495.1 Tupaia belangeri chinensis | reverse complement strand
GAAGGCTGTAACACAGGAAATCAAAATCTCCTTCGAAAGCAGTAATAGCAGAGGGTGGGTGAAAGAAGAGAATCTGAGGAAAGTCATTAAGGAGAAAAATAGAGAAGCAAGACATTTATGAGACACAAAAATGGATTATTATCTGTTGATGATAATGTGTATAGTATCCCCAACTGGACTGGTGAGAAATGAATTAATGCTGGAAATTCACTTTACAAGCTAAGTGGTGTATAGTAATTGAATGTAGAAAATAAATTAAAACAAAAAATAAAAAGAACACTTTTGCTCACAGACTGTGAATTCCTGTAAGACCATAATACTGTACTGTGCATAAAAAAAGCCCTCAAAAAATAAGATAAAACAAAATTGGAAAGAGATGTTTAAAAGTGAAGACATGCTAAAGCTAGTGACTTAGTGATTTATAGGGTTTACAAAATTCTTGACTTTAGCCCTTTTAAAAATTTATTTCAAAGAAAGACTCTGCTATAATGTTGGGAGTTTTCCTCTATTTTTCTAGTTTTATACAGTGACTAATGGTTATAATATATACGTAAATTGAAACCTGGTAAAAAAATAATGTAATTGTAGTATCTTTAGGCTGACATACAATGTATTCATACTGGGAAAATACATCTTGTATTATGCAATGATATGCAGTGATTGAATATAAAAGGTAATCATAATAAAATAAAAGAAGTAAACAAAAAAAGATTGAATTTTGGATCTAGAAGACAAAAACTCTGACCCAGAAAAATCATCAAAAATAATTTTTAAAATAGCCAAATAATATGAAGCTAACATATGGGAAATACTAGATACCATTAAACACCCAAGCATCCAAATAATTGGTATCACAAAAGGTGAAAAATCTAGTAAGAGCATTGATAATCTATTCCAAGAAATACTTGAAGAAAACTTTCCATATTTAGAAAAAAACTTTTAGACCCACAAAATAAAAAAGG
>NW_006199900.1:0-565 GCF_000334495.1 Tupaia belangeri chinensis | reverse complement strand
GTGTGAGGGTATATGAGGATGTGTGTGAGGGCGTGTGAGAGCATGTGTGGGGGTATATGAGGATGTGTGTGAGGGTGTGTGAGAGCATGTATGAGGGTATGTGAGGGAATGTGTGAGGGTATATGAGGATGTGTGTAAGGGTGTGTGAGGGCGTGTGTGAGAGCATGTGTGAGGGTATATGAGGGAATGTGTGAGGGTATATGAGGACATGCGTGTGGGTGTATGAGGGTATATGTGAGGGTTGTGAGGGTGTGTGTGAGGGTATATGAGGGTATGTGAGGATGTAGTGAGTCTACGTGAGGGCGTGTGGGAGAGTATGTGAGGGTGTATGTGAGGGCATGTGTGGGCATATGTGAGGCTATGTGAGGGTGTGTCTGAGGCTATGTGAGGGTGTGTGTGAGGCTATGTGAGGGTGTATGTGAGGCTATGTGAGGGCACATGTGGGGATATGTGAGGGTGTATGTGAGGCTATGTGAGTGTATGTGAGGGTATGTGATGGAGTGTGTGAGGGTATGTGAGGGCACATGTGGGGGCATGTGAGGGTGTATGTGAGGGTATGTGAGGG
>NW_006199899.1:0-1243 GCF_000334495.1 Tupaia belangeri chinensis | reverse complement strand
TCCTCAAAGACCTTCAAACAGAACTACTATAAGATCCAGGAATTCTACCCCAGTGTATCTACCTAATGGACAGGAGAGTGCTCAGTCAGAAAAGCACTTGCACAACTATATTTATTGCAGCATTATTTGTGATTGCTAAGATATTGAACCAACCCAAATGTCCACAAATAGATGAATGTATTGTAAAACTGTGGCACATATACTCCATGGAATACTATTCAGCCATAAAACAAACAAACAAACAAAAAGCAGGCATTTGATAGAAAGTGGATGAACATGGAAGATTTATTGCTTAGTGAAGCAAGTTAGGCAATGCAACAGAGACATTGTATGTCTCCACTTAACATATACAAACTGTCTACACTCTATGGTACAGACTGAAAGATTGGAGGACATAAAAGCACTGAAAATTGTTATGGACCCTGGAGACAAAGTGGAAGGAGAGTGGGAGAGGGGAAGAGTACAGGAAGGGAAATTTGGGGAAAAAATGGAGAAGTAAGAGATTTGTGGGACACAAAATATGATTTATTGCCTGTTGATAAAGTTGTGTATAGTGTTCTTTACTCGCCTGTTGTGTGCCATATATCATTTTTAGTAAAATTTCTTTACAGTCTAAATGATGTATAGTGATTAAATGCATAAATAATAATAATTTTTAAAAATCTCCCTTTTGTAAGCCAAATAATAATGTGATTGAATGTATAAAAGAAAATGAAATAAAAAAATTAAGAAAAAAATCTCTCTTTAAAAAATAAATTAAAATCAAGATTAAATATCCATACATTGTATATAGCCACACAAAATTTGTCAGATTAGAAATGACCAATAAGGGTAAGTGTACCATCTCCACACTAAGTAACACTGAATCATCATGAAAACAATAACATATTTAATTATGTAACATTATGTTGAAAAGAAGTGTTAGGAGTGTGATATCTTATTTGCAAAATCAGGGAGACAATGTGTATTTATACTGTGACTTTTACAAGCACAAGAGTAGAATATTCTAGGGCTGATAAACACATGATATCTGAGTATGCACAGAAACTTCTCTTGCTGAAGGACAGAAAGCAGAGTATAAAGTATGTCCTTCTACATTGTAAAATGAGGTAAATATTCCAACCTGCATTACACACTGTCCTCATGGGGAAAACATGGCCCTACTTTTCATACAATGCTTGAGATCAGAGGTTATTTTAGTCACTTATTATAACTTTCTGTCTCCCTAATGAGTTAGGAGTAG
>NW_006199898.1:0-518 GCF_000334495.1 Tupaia belangeri chinensis | reverse complement strand
GCTGGTCGCAGAGCGTGCTAAGGATGACTGCAAGAGGGCTTGGATCTCAGCTAAGAGACAGTATTCCAATTACCGAACTTTTGGCAAGTGGAAAGCGGGCCTTCTGAAAGTCATGCTCTTCTTCGAAAAGGATTTTCTTGTGCGAAATGTGAACTTTTGCCCAGTCATCCCCTTAACTTATCAGAAAAAAGTTTCCATCTCAACCAAGATAAGATGACTTCTTCCACACTGAGAAACAACCAGGGGCTGTTTGCTCCACTAAAACTACAATGGAGTTCAAGGCAGTGCCACAGGCTCAACGGCTTCCATTTTTGTCAAGCTTAAACCTTTCGCTGGATATTTTGAGGGGTAATGACGAGACCATTGGATTGGAAGATATTCTTAATGACCCTTCACAGAGTGAACTACCAGGAGAACCACACTTGGTGGTAGAGGACAAATTTGGTTGTTGTGACACGTGTGCCTGCCATGGAAGTGGCACTGCGAGTTGTTTATGTCATCTTTTTACTGTAATTTCA
>NW_006199897.1:0-960 GCF_000334495.1 Tupaia belangeri chinensis | reverse complement strand
GACTAAATTGGAAATTTTGTCTTGAAGGTCTGGGGTTATTTTTTTCTCCATTATCTAATCAGTTGTTAAATCATCTTTTTAGAGGGATGATTTGATTTCCTGCATTGAATCTCCAGACACTCTATTTTGTTCTTTTTTTGGGTTGTCTATCATTTTTCTCCCCTTTATTCTATTTAATACATACTGCTTGGCATAATACATTTGCTTTTTGAACATTACTTTAGTTTTTTACTCAGTCTTGAGTATAAACATCTTGACTTTGTTTTTTTCACTTATTTATAACTTTACAATTTATTTTATTTATACTTTAGAGCACATCCAGTAATGTCATAATGTAGTAATTTTTATAAATAGAATCTTATTTTGACACTTAATATTACCTTTTATGTGTATCTCAAGGTATATTTTCTTTTCTTAACTTCTACTTTTAAAGCAAAAATACTTAACAATTTACAAACATTAATCTCTATTACCTTATTAAGTCAGTTATAAAATAAGTTTTAAGTATTTGTTAATTATGTATATATCACATAAATGCATTTTATATTTCTTTTGATATTTGCATTGTAAATGAGAATACTAAATGCTTGAGATAAAATCCCCACAATAAATATCAATTTTGCACAGCATTATCAATTTCCTTACCAGTGTGTAATGGAAAGTGTTAATTGTCTTCTGAGAACACGTCTCCCTTTCCTTCCCTCTTTACTGATAGAATACTGGTTTGTTTAAGAACTAATTGTGTCCAGTGCGGCCCCAGGCAGTGGCTCCGGGTGCCACAGTGTTTTTGGCCTCTTGGGCCAAGGACTCTGCTGGCGGCCTGGAGACCAGCTTCGAGGCCTGCCTCAGCGTTTTCGCCACTGCTTGGAGGTCTGGGCGGCCGGGCGGTGGGTGCTGGCCACGTGCAAGGCCTGCCCTGGGCTGGGGCTGCTTTAGCCAAGGAGTCGTCAGGCCCCCTTG